>NC_133510.1:19432647-19737941 GCF_049354715.1 Callithrix jacchus
GGAGGAGAGGGGGAGTTTCTGGTACACAATGATTTCCCTTGTCTCGCACTTACTTTCTGCCCTGAACCATTCTTTCCAAAGAGACTGTAGACTGTAGTGAGATGAGGAGATAATTGGTTTTGGAGGGAAAGATGTATGATGTCCAAATGCTAAGAAATCTGCATTTGCATGGCTCTGAATAAACGCCGAGGTTGGATAACAAATCTAGACAACATTTACTCATTAAAATTCATGGCTTTCCACCTCCCGCTCCTACCCAATGCCCCACCCACATGCTCAGAGACCGCAGAGGATCTCAGACAATCCTCTCCCTGCCATCGGCCTCCTCTTCCTCAAACTTCGCCCCTATTTGCCACAGTTCCAGGGCGTCGGATGGCACAAAGACTATTCTCTGGGCCCCTTGTGGGAGCGGAGGCCCGAGGGAGGCTGCCGGGGGTGCCCAGTAGAAGCAGCTGCTCTTCCAATGGGTTGAAAGCTGAGCGTTTTGGTACTGCTGCATCACCAAAGGGCCAGTCCCTTCCTGATTTTAAGTTTCCTCCTTGGCATGCACATAAAACATGAGAAATAACTTTGTGGGGTGAGAGGAGCAGAGGGTGGGGAGAGGGAGTGCAGACGTGGGGGAAGGGTGCCCTGGAGGTTCACTGAGCTGCAGATCTGTCTGACTCACAAGACTACAATTTCACTCTGAGCATCATTAATCAGTTCAAGAGCCATAACCACAGCAATGTGAAGCCACCCTACCATAATCAAAGGGAGGAGTCTCAAGCCGGGAGGGGAGTTTGTGGGAGTTTATAGTTAAAAGCTACAAAGGCTGTTGGCATGGTAGAGGCTGAAGCATCACAGGCGGGTAGGGCCCCAGCTACAATGCACCTCAGAACACACCCCACCCAATGCCTATAGTCACACCCCATGCTTGCCATGACAGCTGTGTGTACCCTGAAGATAGTCCCCAAACTCCATGAAAAAGTCCAGCAGGTGTTTCACCTTAGCTCTTCTGCTAATTCTCAGCTTCACTTTGCACAGTAGTCAAGTGTCTGGAAGCATTAGACCATTAGACAGACAACCTGAACTCCTGGAGTTGCCAGATCCTCAGAAATGTCTCGAGTTATTGGGACACTGAAGCTATGTGCCCTAACCCTCAACTCAAATAAAGCTTCCTGTGCACCGTATAGCTGGAAGTGGGCAGCTGCTTGCTCCACTTCCGGGATGAGGTTTGCTCATCATTTTGTGTTCCCTAGAGGCCTGACCTAGGTCAGAGAACACTCCTTTCACCTGTGTGTCTCACAGCACTTAGCTCAAGGTTGGACACACAGAAGGGATGGCAGCCCTAACAGTCACCAGCCTATGGCTGCAGTTGTCTTAGCACTCTTCTTATTCAATGCCTTCCTCACTGATTGGTTAAGCATCTTATGCTCATGAAGAAACTTTTAAACTCCAGCTGATTTTTCTGCCTCCTAAGACAGAAAGTCAAGGTAAAAGGTCCCTTGCTCTAGGGCAAAGATTCAAGTTATAAAACCAGAGTTATCCTACCTCAGATAACCAGAGCCCCCGAAATGCTGCAACTGGTGTTTCTCTGTCCCCTCTAGCTGCGTACCCCCTACTTTTCAGGTGGGATTCTATGGGTGATCCCAATCGCTGGGAAAGGGAGGAGAAAGTACATTAAAGGAGGGCTGGGGCAGGAGAGGCACGTTGAAAAGTAAGCATCCATCCACAACTTTACCCAACAACAGGGACTGCTTTGGCCTCCCGGTTCACCCACAAACTTCAGAAACCAAGATTCTACCCCCAAACAAGCATGGAAATCAGTTTGAATGAAGAAGAAAATAATCAAACGTTTTTTAAAAAGAATCCCTGCTTTGAAAATTGAAATTCTGATTTTTTTTTCTTTCTTTTCAGCAAAAATGGGCTAATTGGTTCCATCATGTGCCATCCATCTGGCCATAATGGCAAAGATTTCTTCTTCAGGATTGCATCTATATTCTTTCCCCTCAGCTCTAGACCCAGGGAGAGATAGAGAGGCCCAACCTTTTGTCCTATTACTCCCAGGATGGGGGACAGTGAGAAGGAGAAAGCGCTGAGGTTATTTCCCTTTCCCTGCCCCCCTTAAGAGAAACTAAGTCTCAGCTCAAACAAAGTATAGCCCCTGAGGAGCCCCTCGCTGATCCCCAAAGTCGACAAATCACCAGGTCCTTCAAATCACCAGGTACTTCATGCCTGGTGCTTAGAACTGGAAGCCTCCAAAGGAAAAGGCTCATGCTTCCTCCCTGCCCAGCATGGACCACACGTCTGTGCAGCCTGACATAACCCGGCCTAGCAACACTGTCCCATATCCACAGGGGCAGGGCTGAGAAACATGACCAGGTCGGGCTCAGAACCCGGGACTGGTACCTGAAAACACACACTCGTCATACAAAGCCTGAGACCGCTCATTGAGCTTCATCGACATCTCTGCTTTCCTGGACACAGAGGAACAACCGAACCACAGAAGTTTATGGTCTGCCTCCCACAGAGATATCATTAAATCTACAAGTGCTGCTGGGTGACAGGGACTGCAGCGCTATTCCCTCCAGGCCAAACTCAAAGGAAACTTTTATCCCCTGGGACAGGTACTTAGAGGAATGGTGCCGTACTCCTGAAAACCCATTTGGTTTTTATTCTCCCCAGAACAGGGCCCAGTCCACCCGGCACTGTGCTTTCATCCCTGCACTCCAGCCGGACCTAAATCTAAACCAGAGCTCCCAGACGGTGCGTTTAACAGAGACTATATTTACCCATCACCAAATTGTCTTGACGTGTGCTTAATTACTTAAATGCCTTTAAGCCCAAGTCTTTTCTTCTAAGAAAATGTAAACCAGTTCAGCCGGATGAATGATAAACCAGATGTTTACAACATGCAACACGGTCTGGCTTCGGTCAAAATAATTAAGACATCATCTCCTGAGTAGGGAGGAGAGGTGCTCAAAGCATACATTTGTTTAAACGCTCTGACACCAAGAAGTCCATGAAAATATAGTTCCATCAACCTGTAATTTTTGTGAAAAAGCAACAATAACTTTCATGTGAAGGAACAAGAAGGGCATTTACCCTCCTCTGATATGGTCAACGGGGCTTGGGTTTCTTTTCATGGTGAAGTGCACCTAAAAGTCATTGGGTGGTAGAGTCAACTCCCAGGGCCCTGACAACTGACCTTAGAAAACATGACATTGATTAAGGAGGCGTCATGGGCTGGACCAAGTTTATGATCACTCACACACTTCCACCACCATGCAGAACCCACACTCAGATATTTTCAGTCTCTGCATGTGGTGGGCATCAATCCATAATCTCCCATTTCCAGGGGTAAATAAGAGAGAAAACAGAGGGAGAGGTTGAGTTGTTCCTCTTGAGGTTATGGAAGAATTCTAAAAGTTAAGCGTTTGATCATTAGTCCACCCATACTTTTCCAAGGTCAACTCCTCCTGCTTTGTCTTTGTATACTAATTTTAAACACCACCCCCCAAAAAAGGGAAAGGGAAAGGAAGGGGAGAATAAGGGAGGGGAAAGGAGGGAGGGGAAGGGCAAAGAAAATAGCACAGGGCAGGGCAGGGGAGGGGAGGGAAGGGCAGGGGAAAGAAAAAAGGAGAGGAAGGAAGGGAGGGAGCGAGGGAGGGAGAGAAGGAGAGAAGGAAGGAAGGAAGGAAGGAAGGAAGGAAGGAAGGAAGGAAGGAAGGAAGGAAGGAAGGAAGGAAGGAAAAAGAAATTGAAAGGAAGGAAGGAGGGAAGGAAGTAGGGAGGGAGGGAAGGAAGAAAAAGAGAAAAAAGGAAAGAAGTTCCAGAGACCTAACTGGTGGCTAGGACATTAAAAGGGACTGAATGCCAAATGTTCATATAATATTAGGAAAATAAAAATCAGGCCCTTCACAGATAGACTTGGTTATCTTTGGGTGGTCAGAACCCCAGTGATAAATCCCCAAAAGGCAGGAAGCAGAGAACTTTGCAATAAGCCTACACCAGTGCATCCTGTCTTTATTTTTATCTTTTTCTTTTGTTCACTCTAGCGTTCCTAAAAATTACTTGGGTAGATTATTAAAAATTCAGATATTTGGACCTTGCCTCTGCAGATTCTGATTCAGCAAATGTGGTATAGGACCTGGACTGCCAGGGTTTTAGCAAGCATGCCAGGGGATTCTGATGCCAATTGCCTGCAACCACACCTGAGCAACGTCGCCCATAATCACGTGCAAAGAATTGCTATAGGACTACAGACTTTTTCCAAGCAGCCTCACCAATTGCTCTGGATACTCCTTGTCCTCATCTTCTCTTTCACCATACCTGTCTGCTCTCAACCTCTCTGAGGTCCACGGACATCACGTAACCCCAAGTCCTGGCCACAGCCCTGGTACCCGTTCTCCGTGAACTTTCAGGAAAGCTAGTCCCCTCCCTGGGCCTCATTGGCTCATATGTACAGGAGATCATGTGGCTCCTTTGAATCACAGAGTCTGGGAAATGTTAGAGCCAGAAAGAAGCTTAGAGAGCACTGAGAGGCTCCATTTGTTTTATGAGAGGAGGAACAGGCTCAGACAGGGAACATGGCTCGACCAAAGTTTTACAACTTGTTCATCCCAGAGCTGGAACTGGCACCCACTTCTCCAGCCTTGCCAGGCGTGTCCCTATCCTCCATCTTCCCCTTCCAGACACACTCTCTACTCTCCACTATCTTCCATGAACAGGCTGCTGTGCTCTCTGGCTTCCTACTGCCATCAGCAGTATTGAGATCCCTGGCCTTCTGGCTAAATAGTCAAGTGCTCAAGGCCACCTCCTCTACCCAATTCCGTGTTGCAGTGACTTTCTCTCCGAGGGTCTAGAGATGGTAAGTGTTCTACTATTGTTAACTCCAGGTTACAATGCCATCCCTGGCACTCCCCATCTCCCTGTCTACTTCTTTGTAAACAGTTTCTCTGTACACATGCCCACCTTGGATTACCCTAATTGGGGTATGCTATTTGTTCCTATGAGGACCCTAACTGATTCTCTGAAATTGCTCCCACCATGTCTTCTGTGTTATTTGCTTTCCTTGCCTGTATCTGTCTTCTCGCAGCCAAGTGGCTTGCTCCCTGTTTTCCTCAAATATTACATCAGGAAGGCCTTCTCTGACTACTCTATTTAAAACAGCTTCTCACTCTCACTTCATTTTCATCTCCTTAGTTTGCTTCATTCTTTCTCTTGACCCTTATCCCTACATGACATCTTATCCATTGTAGTCACTTCTTGGTTTATTTTCTGCCTTCTATAACTAGACTGTAAGCCCCTTAAGGGCAGGAATTTGTGTCTGTTGGCTTCACTACTCCATTCCCCAGGTCCAGAACATGAATGTCGCGTAGCAGGTGCTCAGTAAACATGTGTCAAATGAGTGAATGGATGTTACATTGGGAAGGGCTCAACTTCCACATCTTCTGGGAAACTTTTTCCGATAACTTTATCCATTTACTTATTAAATGAGTTTAAAAACAATGATGAAGAGCCAAGAAAGCTAAATTCTAAATCCAACTCCAAAGTTCTACCTGGGAGTGTGCCAGTTAATCTCTCTGTTGTGAAGTTAATTCACATCTGCTGAAGCTACTTTGCATGACAGTTTAAAGGATCAAATGAGATAACGAGTGTTGAAAGTGTTTTGAAAAACGTAAGATGGCACGCATGCGAGGAATCCTATTACTTCCATAACAGTAAGACCTCGTGTGTAAGAGGCCTCTTATCTGGTTATTTCAGCTCTCACAACAGAAAACTCAGAAACAATAGAATAAGTGAGCAGCTCAAGTAGCTCTCATTAAACCTACTTTCTAATGTGACGTCCTGTTCTGCAGCAGAAGCCTTCAGACCCTCCTGCCACGCATTTTACACTCTCTTTACCCAAAACACTAACGAGCTTATTTTTCTGTCTCTCAAACTGCAAAGCAAAACTGAGACAGCAAAACTCAGGGAAGGAGGTTACCAGAGTCAAGAATTCACAAAACCAGAGCACTGTGGGGCAAACAATCCTAATAATGCTTCGATAATTCTTGAGAGACCATGAAAATCGTTGTGTCCTTAATGATGATCTTGAACCGTCCAGAAGACGTTCCATATGCTTTCATGTGGAGAATATATGCAGACATGTTCTACATAAGCAGACAGGAAATTGCGCGATAGATTTTAGAAAGACGTCTGTACAGAAAGATATTGCTACAGAAAGCAAGAGCTACACCCGTGACCATATTTCCTTCCCCTTCACTTTGGTTCGAGGTTAAGCCTGCAGCTCATCTGCAGAAACTAGAGGACATTTTAGTTTGAATAAGTGTTCTATTTTCTTCCTCCTAGTTTTGACATTCTATTTTAATTTATTTTCTCTGGTTCTTATTTTTCAATTTATTTTTATATTATGTTGTCTTATTGTTTTTCCTGTAAGCCAACCCAGAAATTTTGTGGAACAAGGCAAGGATACAAATATATCAATAAATATTACTCGTATATAGGCTAAAGCTTTGCAAAAGTAGGCATTCAATAAAGATGGATCGTCTACAAAGAAAACTGTGACATTACCAATCAACAGGACTGTTTCCCAGTTGTTACTATCTTTAGCGTCTTTTCCATTTTCTAATATTTAAATTGGGTACAATGACAAAGGAAATAAAGCTTTGTAAGTTGGTCGCAAAAGAAATGACCATATAAAAGATAATCTCGATGGTGAAGGATCAATGAGAACACCTGCAATTCCAAATCCAGTCCTACTCTCCCTTTTCCTCTCTCTCTTTTCTTAATGGGGAAACAAGCTTCTGGAGGAATAGAAGCTGATTCTAGTCACTCCTGCTTCTCCTCTATCCCTTATAATCTAGAAAGAAAGGCAATAAAATCTAAATTTACCCTGTGGCTCAGGGCTCCATATTATCTTGAGGCCTCATGGAGCTATCACGTTCCTCATTTTTTATTATATTCTAAATAAAATTGGTAAATTGGCCAAAAACTTAGAGGACACTTGGGCTTCACAAGAAGTCAACCCACTAGAAAACTGACCTTTGGGCTTCTCCTCTGCTGAGAAGCAGAGAAGAAGTTCAGTCGCATGTCCCTTATTACAAAGCTAGTAAGTCCTCAGTGGCTCCTGTGAAATTAACAGACTCTAAAGACTCAGCCTAACTCCACTCCTAGTCAGTAGCATCCCAAAGGTAGTAGAAATAAGATTAAAGCAAGGGTACCCAAGTTCCAGACTCAGTTCTGACTCAAGATGTAACCCTGGACAAGTCACGTATCCTCTTCGTGCCCAACTGTAATTGGAGAGGATCACTCCTGACACACCTAACTTTCCTGAGAGCAATGATTTATATTGACACTTAGACATACAGAGACATACACGTGGACATTAATTGTCTCCTCCCCCGTGTTCCAACTGCACTCTGTATGTGACTCTATTATAGCACCTACAACATTGCCTCATCACAATCTGTTTCCACGTCTGCCTGCATGGCTAAACTAAGAGCCCCTCAAAGGTAGAAATTATGCTAAACTCAGCTTGGCATTCCTCCGTTTCTATAACATCATTTGACACATAGCAGGTGTTCATTAAATGTTTTTTGAATGTCAAAAAGGAAAGAAAAATTTATAAACGAAACTCAACAATAACAAAATCCTGACATTTGACTTTGAGACATCACCAAAAATGCTCCGACTCTCACAAACACAGTAAAAAACTTCAGTGTTAAAACAGAGGGCCTCTAGTCTCTAGTGGTCTTTCAACAACCTGAGGATTGTCCTCCAAAATAAACTTTTGTTTTTGAGACTTTCCAGTTTTATAAAACAAGCTAAGAGCCACTCATTTAATCTTTACAAAAACTCCGAAAGATAGATATTATTATCCCCATTTCATATAAAACTAAACTGAGATACAGAGAGGTTAAGTCATTTATCCATGAACACACATAGTCGGAAACTGACCAGCAACTGCTGTGGGGCCAGCAGACTAGGCATTTTTAAATTTATTCACTCAATCGAATCAACTGAGTAGAATGTGCGAGACAGGAGGAGAGGGGCACTGGGGCATAAACGATGACTCAGAAACATCTCAAGGACCCACTGCCTTAGGAGTCTAAGCCATAGGTATGGAAAACAAGCAAGCAAGAGATTCAGTTTGATAACAGTTCCAAGGAAAGGGCTCCAAGGGAGAATCTGGAGGACAGTGATGCTTGATCTGAGGATGGGCATCACTGAGATTGGGGAAAAACATAGACAGGACATTCAGGCAAAAGAAACAGCATGAGCAAAGACAGAGAAGATAATGGTCACATTAACAGGAAGCGGAGCAAGAGAGAGAGAGAGAGAAAGAGAGAGAGAGGGACAAGTGGACATGCTGATTTTGAGGTTCTGGTGAACATGTAAGTGGAGGTATCCATCCAGCAGCTGGAAAGGCAGGGCTACAGTTGGTAAATCAGGAGCAAAAATAGATGGTTGCAAGTCATCTATATAGAGGAAACGGAGAGTCCAAAAGCCAAAGGAACTTGGAAGTTGACATCTAGGATGAATAAAGAGAAATCAAATAAAATGTGTCACATGAGGGACAAACAGAAGCACAGCAGCTGAGTAGGTCAACAGCAGCTTCCAAAAACTATCAGAAGATGCAGGTACAGTAAGGAAGGCTTGGAAGAATGTAGGAAGTTATGGAAGATGAAGCCTGAGAAGAAAAAAACATTAACTGTGGAAGGTGTGATAGTTAATACTGAGTGTCAACTTGACGGGATCAAAGGATGCGAAGTATTGATCCTGAGTAAAGGAGATGAACATTTGAGTTAGTGGCTGGGAGGGGCAGACCCACCTCAATCTGGGTGGGCACAATCTAATCAGTTGCCAGTGTGGCTACAATATAAAGCAGGCAGAAAAATGTGAAAAGACTAGACTGGCCTACATTATTCTCCCGTGCTGGACACTTCCTGTCCTCAAACATCGGACTCCAGGTTCTTCAGTTTTGGGACTCAGACTGGCTTTCCTTTCTCCTCAGCTTGTGAGATCATGTGATCATGTGAGTTAATACTTAATAAACTCATATATAAATACACACACACACACACACACACACACACCCTATTAGTTCTGTCCCTCTAGAGAACACTGACTAATACAGATTTTGATATCAGAGTAGTTTTAAAGGAAAAGAATATTAAGAATGGAGTTCTTTCATTGGTGTTTCCGGAATTGGATGCTTAATATACTTAGACCCCAAAATGCTAAGGACTCTACTTCTAATAATATAGAGAACACTGACAGTCCTTGGCATGACCTGTTTAGAGAGTTATACAAAATAAATGCATTTGCCACTCCTGATTCACCACTTGTGAGAGGCAAGGAGTTTAGCGACTCTGTACATAATACCTTTGACTATATGTGGAGAACCAAGGAACATAATGAAGCTGGTCGGTTGCTCCTAAGTTCAATGGACAACATGATAAAAGGAAATGATGAAACCCAGGAACTCTCACTCCCAGCTTCAGAAGCAGATACTGAGCCCCAAATATGCTAAGATTGCCCTGAGTGAGAGTCTTGCATCCTGTAGAGGAAGAGAGCTGAAATTGTGGAAAAAGAAACACAAGCTCTTATCATGCAAGTGGCTGACCTGCAATGAAAGGTGCATTCACAGCCTCACCAGGTGTCTACTGTAAAAGTGAGGGCATTGATTGGGAAAGAATGAGTCAACAGTGATGGCCTCCCCTGAGGCAGTTGCCAGGCAAGATAATGTTGATTCCCCTCAGGAGCCACCCCAACCCCACTGTTTGCTGCTAGACCTATAACTAAAGTCCCAGTGGGTCCCTGAAGGTGAGGTTAAGAGAGTGACCCATAAGGAGGTGCACTACACTCAAAAAGAACTACTTGAGTTTTTAAATTTATATAAACAGGCATCTGGATAATAGGCATGGGAAATGGATATTAAGGATGTGGGACAATGGTGGAAGGAACATTTGAGTTGGATCAGGCTCAATTTATTTATTTGGGCCCACTAAGTAGAGACTCTGCATTTAATGTTGCAGCTCAGGGAGTTATTAGTTTATTTGCTTGGTTAGCTGAAATATGGATTAAAACGTGGCCCACTGTGGTGAGCTGAAAATGCCTGATCTCCCTTGGTTTAATGTAGAGGAAGGGATCCAAAGGCTTAGGGAGATTGGGATGGTAGAGTGGATTAGTCACTTTAGAAATACTTATCCCAGCTGGGAAGTACAGAAATATACTCTTGACCAATGCCTGTGAAATAGATTTGTGAGGGCAGCACCTGAATCTTTGAAGGGCCCCGTAATTGCTCTTCTCTGTATGTCAGATCTAACAGTGGGAACCACAGTCACTCAACTACAAATTTTAAATACAATGGGAATAAGTGGATCCTGAGGTGGCACGGGCCAAGTGGCAGTACTCAACCATCAAAGGCAAGGTGGGCGTAGCTACTATAATGGACAGCAGAGGCAAAGCAGCAATCAGAATAGTCTGACTCATGTAGAGCTCTGGCATTGGCTAATTAATCATGGTGTTCCTAGAAGTAAAATTGATAGGAAGTCTACTACATTCCTATTTAATTTACATAAGCAGAAAACGTCTAGGTTGAACGGACAAAAGACTAATTTGAACTTTATAATTTGAATTATAAAAACAGAGAATCATGACCCCTCAATCAATTTCCGGACTTAAGCCAGTTTATAGACCCAGAACCCCTTGACTAAAGGGGAGGCCGAGTCCCCTTGAGGAAGGACCCCACTATACTACTCACAATTTTTGCTGTTAATCTTTCTCCCATCCTTACCCAAGGAGACCTCCAGCATTTGACCAGGGTAACTGTGCACTGGGGAAAGGGAAATGATCAGACATTTCGGGGACTACTGGACACTGGCTCTGAGCTGACATTGATTCCAGGGGACCCAAAACATCATTGTGATCCTCCAGTTAAAGTAGGGGCTCAGGGAGGTCAGGTAATTGATGGAGTTTTAGGTCAGGTCTGACTTACAGTGGGTCCAGTGGGTCCCTGGACTCATCTTGTGGTCATTTCCCCAGTGCCAGAATGCAAAATTGGCATAGACATACTTAGAAGCTGGCAGAACCCCCCACATTGGCTCCCTGTCTGGTAGGGTGGGGACATTATGATCAGAAAAGCCAAATGAAAGCCATTAGCACTGCCTCTACTCTAGAAAAGGAGTAATTCAAAAACAATATCGCATCCCTGGAGGGATTGCTGAGATTATTGCCACCATCAAGGACTTGAAAGACACAGGGATGGTGATTCCCACTACATCCCCATTCGACTTTCCCATCTGGCCTGTGCAGGAGACAGATGGATCTTGGAGAATGACAGTGGATTA
Source organism: Callithrix jacchus (assembly GCF_049354715.1). NCBI lineage: Eukaryota > Metazoa > Chordata > Mammalia > Primates > Cebidae > Callithrix > Callithrix jacchus. Next base: position 19,443,984 of record NC_133510.1, read on the forward strand.
CTGTAAGCTTAACCAAGTTGTGACTTCAATTGCAGCTGCTGTACCAGATGTGGTTTTATTGCTTGAGCAAATTAACACATCTCCTGGTACCTGGTGTGCAGCAATTGACTTGGCAAATGCCTTTTCCTCCATTCCTGTTCATAAGGCCCACCAGAAGCAATTTGCCTTCAGCCGGCAAGGCCATTAATATATTCTTACTGTCCTCAGGGGTATATCAACTCTCCAGCTTGGTGTCATAATCTTATTTGGAGAGATCTTCATTGCTTTTGGCTCCCACAAGATATCACACTGGTCCATTATATTGATCACATTATGCTGATTGGATCCAGTGAGCAAGAAGTAGCAAACACACTGGACTTATTAGTGAGACAATTGCACGCCAGAGGATGGGAAACAAATCTGACTAAAATTCAGGGACCTTCTACCTCAGTAAAATTTCTAGGGGTCCAATGGTGTGGAGCCTGTCAAGATATTCCTTCTAAGGTGAAGGATAAGCTGCTGCATTTGGCTCCTCCTACAACCAAGAAAGAAGCACAATGCCTAGTGGGCCTATGTGGATTTTGGAAGCAACACATTCCTCATTTGGGTGTGTTACTTCAGTCCATTTATCAAGTGACCCAAAAGGCTGCCAGTTTTGAGTGGGGTCCAGAACAGGAGGAGGTTCTGTAACAGGTCCAGGCTGCTGTGCAAGCTGCTCTGCCACTAGGGCCACATGATCCACCAGATCCAATAGTGCTTGAGGTGCCAGTGGCTGATAGGAATACTGTTTGGAGACTTCGGCAGTTGAGACACAGCACAGGCCTCTAGGATTTTGGAGCAAGGTGCTGCCATCTTCTGCAGATAACTACTCTCTTTCTGAGAGACAGCTCTTGGCCTGTTACTGGGCTTTGGTAGAAACAAAACATTTGACTAGGTGTTATCAAGCCACCATGTGACCTGAACTGCCTACCATAAACTGGGTGCTTTCTGACCCATCTAGCCATAAAGTGGGTCATACACAGCAGCATTCCATCATCAGTTTGAAGTGGTACATATGTGATCGAACTCAAGCAGGTCCTGAAGGCACAAGTAAGTTACACAAGGAAGTGGTCTCTACTCCTGCCACCCTGCCTTCTCTTCCCAGCCTGCACCAGTGGCCTCATGGGGAGTTCCCTATGGTCAGTTGACAGAGGAAGAGACTAGGGCCTGGTTCACAGATAGTTCTGCATGATATGGAGGCACCACCCAAAAGTGACAGCTGCAGCACTACAGTTCCTTTCTAGGACATCCCTGAAGGACAGTGGTGAAGGGAAATCTTCCCAGTGGACAGAACTTTGAACAATGCATCTGGTTGTGTACTTTGCATGGAAAGAGAAATGGCCAGATGTGCAATTATATACTGATTCATGAGCTGTAGCCAATGGTTTGGCTGGATGGTCAGGGACTTGGAAGAAGCATGATTGGAAAACTGGTGCCAAAAAAATCTGGGGAAGAGGATGTGGGTGGACCTCTCTGAATGGTCAAAGCCTGTGAAGGTATTTGTATCCCACGTCAGTGTTCACCAACAGGTGGCCTCAGCAGTGGAGGATTTTAATAATCAAGTGGATAGGATGACTTGTTCTGTGGACACCACTCAGCCTCGTTCCCCAGCCACCCCTGTCATCGCCTAATGGGCCCATGAACAAAGTGGCCATGATGGCAGAAATGGAAGTTGTGCATGGGCTCAGCAACATGGACTTCCACTCACCAAGGCTGGCCTGGCTGCAGCCACTGCTGAGTTCCCAATTTGCCAGCAGCAGAGACCAACACTGAGCCCTCAATATGGCACCATTCCTGGGGATGATCAACCAACTACCTGATGGCAGGTTGATTATATTGGACCTCTCCCATCATGGAAAGGGCAGAGGTGTGTCCTCACTGGAATAGACACTTACTCAGGATATGGGTTTTCCTACCGTGCAGTACACAGTCCTTCTGCCAAGACTACTATTTAGTCCATTTTCACACTGCTGATAAAAACATAACTGAGACTGGGAAAAATAATAGGTTTAATTGAACTTACAGTTCCACATGGTTGAGGAGGCACTTCTTACATGGCAGCAGCAAGAGAGAATGAGGAAGAAGCAAAACAGGAAACCCCTGATAAACCCATCAGATCTCATGAGATGTATTCACTACCAGGAGAATAGCATGGGAAAGACCAGCCCCCATGATACAATTAACTCCCCCTGGGTCCCTCCCATGACACATGGGAATCCTGGCTGATACAACTCAAGTTCAGATTTGGGTGGGGACACAGCTAAACCATATCATTCCACCCCGGCCCCTCCAAATCTCACATTCTCACATTTCAAAACCAATCATGCCTTCCCAACAGTCCTTCAAAGTATTAACTCATTTCAGCATTAACCCAAGAGTCCACAGTTCAAAGTCTCACAGGCAGAGGAACAAGGCAAGTCCCATATACCTATGAGCCTGTAAAATCAAAAGCAAGCTAGTTATTTCCTAGATACAATGAGGGTACAGGTATTGGGTAAATACAGCCATTCCAAATGGGAGAAATTGCCCAAAACAAAGGGGTTACAGTGCCCATACAAATCCTAAATCCATCAGGGCAATAAAATTTTAAAGCTCCAAAATGATCTCCTTTGACCCCAGGTCATGCTGATGTGTGGGTTCTCATAGTCTTGGGCAGTTCCACCCCTGTGGCTTTGCAGGGTACGGCCTCCTTCCCTGCTGCTTTCATGGGCTGGCATTGAGAGTCTGCAGCTTTTCCAGGCACATGATGCAAGCTGTCAATGGATCTACTATTCTGGGTTCTGGATGACAGTGGCCCTCTTCTCACAGCTCCACTAGGCAGTGCCCCATTAGGGACTCAGTGTGAGAGCTTCAACCCCACATTTCCCCTCCACACTGCCCTAGCAGGGTGGTCCCCCACCCGCAGCAAACTTTGCCTATACATCTAGGCAGCTCCATGTATCTTCTGAAACCCAGGCAGAGATTCTCAAACCTCAATTCTTGACTTCTGTGCACCCACAGGCTCAACACCACGTGGAAGCTGCCAAGGCTGAGGGTTTCCACCCTCTGAAGCCACAGCTCGAGCTGTATGTTGGACCCTTTAAGCCACATCTGGAGTGGCCGGGACACAGGGCATCAAGTCCCTAGGCTGCACACAGCACAGGGACCCTAGGTCTTTGTGAAAAAATGAAACCATTTTTTCCTCCTGGAACTCTGGGTCTGTGATGAGAGAGGCTCCTGTCTCTGACATGACCTGGAGACATTTTCCCCATGGTCTTAGGGATTAACAATAGGCTCCTTGCTACTTATGCAAATTTCTGCAGCCAGCTGGCATTTTCCCCAGAAAATGGGTTTTTCTTTTCTAGTGTATAATCAGGCTGCAAATTTTCCAAACTTTTGTCTTCTGCTTCCCTTATAAAACTGAATGCCTTTAACAGAACCCAAGTCACCTCTTGAATGTTTTGCTGCTTAGAAATTTCTTCTGCCAGATACCCTAAATTATCTTTCTCAAGTTCATAGTTCCACAGATCTCGAGGACAGGGGAAAACGCCACCAGTCTCTTTGCTAAAACGTAACAAGAGACACCTTTGCACCAGTTCCCAATAAGTTCCTCACCTCCATCTGAAACCACCTCAGCCTGGACTTTATTGTCCATATTGCTATCAGCATTTTGGGCAAAGCCATTCAACAAGTCTCCAGGGAGTTCCAAACTTTCCCACATTTTCCTGTCTTCTTCTGAGCCCTCCAAACTATTCCAACCTCTGTCTGTTACTCAGTTCCAATGTTGCTTCTACATTTTTGGGTATCTTTTCAGCAACACCCCACTCAACTGGTACCAACTTACTGTATTAGTCCATTTTCACACTGCTGATAAAGGCAAACCCAAGACTGGGAAGAAAGAGATTTAATTGGGCTTACAGTTCCACATGGCTGGGAAGGCCTCAGAATCATGGCGCGAGGCCAAAGGCACTTCTTACATGGTGGTGGAAGGGGACAACAGGGAAGAAAAAAAAGCAGACACCCCTGATAAGCCCATCAGATCTTGTGAGACTTACTCACTATCACAAGAATAGCACGGGAAAGATCGGCCCCCATGATTCAATTAACTTGCCCTGGGTCCCTCCCACAACGTGGGAATTCTGGGAGATAAAATTCAAGATACACCTCATTTGGGTGGGGACACAGCAAAACCATATCAACTACCATCCATGGAATCGTGGAATGCCTTATCCACCATCATGGTATTCCACACGGCATCGCCTCTGACCCAGGCACTCACTTTACAGCTATAGAAATGTGGCAGTGGACTGATGCTCATGAAATTCACTGGTCATACCATGTTTCCCATCATCCTGAAGCAGCTGGACTGATGGAAATGTGGAACGGCCTTTTGAAGTCACAATTATACCAGACTGGCCTAGCCTCACAGCCTACATCAGTCTCCCGTGCTAGACCCCTCCTGCCCTCAAACATCGGACTCTAAGTTCTTCAGTTTGGGGACTTGAACTGGCTTTTCTTGCGTCTGAGCTTGCAAATGGCCTATTTGGGACCCTGTGATCATGTGAGTAATACTTAATAAACTCCCCTTTGACATATATATGTGTGTGTGTGTGTGTGTGTGTGTGTGTGTGTGTGTATGTATATATATGTATATGTATATTATTTATCTGGTTCTTTGGGTGATATATATATATATATATATATATATATATATATATATATATCACCTATTAGTCTGTTCCTCTAGAGAACTCTAATACTGGAGGTGAGAAGTCTGAGGGAGCAACTTTGGTCAACTTGGGGACAGTGTGAAAGGGCAGAAGTCAAGTTAACGAAATTGAGAAATAAGTTGGTCAAGAAGTGAGGATAAATTCAGGAAATTTGATAAAGGCTCTGAGGAAATTTAAAAATACATTTTAAAAATCTCTTGATTTTTAAATCTCTGGTTGTTCTTGGGACAAACCAGCGGCTCGGAGAGCGAGGGCTTCAGTCCATTCCATGAGTCTGTGCTGGGCTATTTCCCTCACCCGCTTACTCAGGCTCGCCTCATCAGCACCGAGTTCCGGAGAGCCAACATGACATGGAAGAGCTGATTTTTAAACAGTGCATTGTTGTTCAGAATCTTGTAGCAAGATGAATATATGAAAGCAAATTTAAGCAAACATAACTGCCCTGTTGAGAGGTTAAGCACTATTCTAAAAAGACTGTCATGGTATAAAACCCACTGTGATTCCTTCTCCAGCACTGTGCCCTGGGTACCCAGGCAGCTTACGAGCCCCGCAGTGCACTCCCAAATATTAGCCAGCTATCATCATCATTACCGTTTTATTCCTGAGCTGAATCACCGCCTCTATTCAGTAGACGGGACTCCAAACCACTCTGAACTCTTTTCAACCTAAACCTGCCACAAAAGCCGAACATTTGCCATCCCAGAGTGCATTCTGAAGCCAGCTCTCCCAAAGCTGTCAGAAGCCGCTTGGAGATGGTAGCACCTTGGGAACGAGGGTTCAACATGCCAGGCTGACTCCTGTGCAAAAGATGTTTGTGTGTGACGTTCTGGCACATTTTTTTCAAAATGTAGTCTCACCAGGGTTATGGGCACAGCTCACATTGTACCTGGGGCATCGCAGAGGTCTTCCACACAATCTCTCAGGATCTGGACTGCCTGCCTTATACCACCTGCCTTATACTTGATCCCAAATGCTTCCAAGACAATTACTCTAATATTTAAGAAACAAATCACAAGGCAAACAGATTCAGCCAGATATGGTGAGAAGAATGCTAAGCTTAGAAGAGGCTCACTCAGACATCACGTGCTGCGTGGGCTTAGGCCAGTCATGCACCCTCTCTGGAGGGTCATCTCTTCTTACATCGGATGAGGAGGTTGGACTAAAGGATCTCTAAAAATGCTTTTCTTCTTACAAACAAACAAACAAACAAACAAACTAAGAACTCACCGTGTTTGGGGTAATTATTAAAAACTCTTGCAAATGGTGAAAAACAGAGGAGCCACAAAATTATCCAGATAAAGTGGCAGGTGTGGGAGGTACAGGAAAAAGGGAAGGAGGAAGCCGGAGACCCGGGATGAAGGCCTGGGAGAAGTTACAACAGCCTGGGAGCAGCCCCACTATGAAATGGGACCGCCTGGGGCCAAGGCAGGCTTCTCAGCCTAAGCTAAAGCAGCCTCTCCGTGGGGGACAATTGTTTGTTTTGTTCTTTGCTGCCCACCAAGTGAGCTGTTGAAAGCAAGGGGCGGGAGCCGTCAGCACCCGGCCCCAGGGCTGGAGAAGGGGTTCTTACCCATCGTGTTGTTGGCTCTAGAGCAGGCTGTGCGCTTCAGGATCTCGTGCACCTAAAAGGGGAAGACAGCAGAGCGGTGAGCGCCTTGTCCCCAACCCCCCCCACCCCCAACCCCGGCACCGTGCGTCACCCTCACCACTGCCGGGCAGGGGTGGGAGGCTCCTGCTCCCATTTGGAGTGCGGGGAAGCCAAGCATGTGCCTGGCTCTTGGCCCGCACATCATCTCCGCTCAGACTTGAAGACTTGGAGGAAACAAGGGATGTAAGCCCCGCGCACACATCCCCCCCACACACATCCCCCCCCACACACATCCCCTGTCCCTTCGCCCACCCTGAAAAAAACAAATGAATAAAAGGCTAGAAAGGGACTGCAGTTACAGGAGGTGAGGAAAACAGAGGAGCCCAGCCCAGGAGGGCCCGGAGGAAGCCCTGGGTCTGTGTGGTAAGGGCAGTGTCTGCCGCCCTTCCTGGGGGAACCTCAGGGAAGGCGGGGTTCTGCCTGGAGGGTCCCTGGGAGGGGCAGGCCCCCTCTCCCAGCCTGGAGCCAGGCTGACAGGGAAAGCTAGTGTGGCAGCAGAAAGCTCTGGATGTGGAGGTAGATGCAGAGGGTCCTGAGCAAACGTCAGGAGGGTCAGCTTGGGTCTGTAATGGGGTCATCTCGCGGAGCTGCAGTGAGGCCAGCCAGACTGTGAACAGGAAAGTGCTCTGAAACAGCAAAGGGGCTACCTATATGTTGTCACTGATGTCTTTACTTCTCCGTTTTTTCCCTGGGTCCTCATCTTGCCTCCCTGATCAGAGCAGATCATACACTTCCTTGAAGATTCACAATACTAGGCACACAGCAGCTGCTGACTCAGTGGCTTCACCTGCATGAAGCTCCACATGCCCAAAACAACCTACAGAATCCCCTGGCCTATGGGGCCTTCAGGGGACTCTGTTTCTCACCTAGGAGGAAAGGGGTACTTCCCACAGAAGAATCAGGGAGGGACAAAGGTGGGTCCTTGTAAACCTGTTGGCCAAGTAGTGACTTCCTGAGTCCCAAGCCTATGCCAGGCTATAAAGAGATGCCCAGCAATGAAGTCTGCTTTGCAACAAAGAGCTGAGGCGCTCAGACACCCACAAAGAAGCAGGCATGAGGAAGACATCCGTAGATGTAGGTGAGGTCCTCCAACCAAAGTACAGGGCAGAGTAGACCTCAGGAAAAACTCAAGGCTCTTTTCCCCTGTTCTCAGTGTGGGGTGGATTGAGGAAAGGAAGGAAGATGCTTCCAGAAACAGAGATGAATGCTAGAAGATGTGTTATTCCATCATTATTTATACTCCCACAGCCACAGCCTAAAGGGAGTGGTAAATAAATAACTACAGAGCCCAAGAGTTTAATTCTGCTCCTAATATAGGGCAGTAATTCAACAGCAATAATAATGAAGAGCAGCATTTATATGGCATTGTATTATTTTACTAGCACTTTACAATATCAAGTAATCTCCACAACACCCTATAACTCCCCCACAGTCATGGGACCCAAGCCACAGTGACATTTAATTGGCTTGTAATAGCATCAACCAAGAAAATGGGACATTAATGTCTCTTTCCATTGGAAGAAAAAAGAAATCTTATGCCTATTTTAATTCTGCCTGAAACACTAGGCTAAGGTATCTGAGATTTCCTTGCCCATCCTGTAAGTAAGAGTTAATAGTCACCTGGCCCTTCGTATTCACATATTTTCTTACCACCCTGTTAGCTGGGAGGTTCTTATCTAACCCTTATTCCTCCTGTGGAAACTTCAGTTCTTTTGTAAGGATCAATGGAAATGCACTTCCACGCTTCCCATGTGGGCATGTGTGTGTTTCTGGCATTCCTTGGGCCCCTCTTTCTCTCTTCTGCCCATAGGCTAAGTGAGACCTCTAGAGCGATAGAGAACTGATCGGTGAATGGAGATGTTCTACAGATCATGCAGGGCCACAGAAACGCAGGTCATATGCAGATTTTCGTTAGAATTGATCATGCTACAAAATTCAAACACTTGACATAAAGGCAAAATGACCGTAAAAGAAGGGCTATGGGCATGAGTGTTTGCTTTCTTTTTTGTTTTTAGACGGAATCCTGCTCTATCATCAGGCTGGAGTGCAGAGGCACAGTCTCAGCTCACTGCAACCTCCACCTCCTGGGTTCAAGCAACTCTCTTGCCTCAGCCGCCCAACTAGCTGGGATTACAGGCACCCGCCACCACACCAAGTTAATTTTTTTGTATTTTTAGTAGAAATGGGAGTTGACCATGTTGGCCAGGATGGTCTCAATTCCAGATCTCATCACAATCCACCCACCTCGACCTCCCAAAGTACCAGGATGATAGGTGTGAGCCAATGCACCCGCCCAAGTGTTGGCTTTCTAGTGGATGGGCTGGTAATATTATCCTTGGGCAAACTGCCTAACTGGCACTCCTTGTTATATAAATTCACGTGACTCTCTCATGGAAGTTGAAAGAAGGGAAAATACAAAAAGAAACACAGTAGCCCAACAATCAGAAGATCTATTATTTCTAGTTCTGACACTAACGATCTATATGATTTATTTCTGATGCATTGCTTCTCAGAGCCTCAGTTTTCCTCAATTGTAAATCAACGGGTTCACCTAAATAACCCCCCTTCACCAGCTATGACACTCCCTGCTTTTTTTAATTCTAAGAAGAACTTTATAGAGAACTCATAAAGAGAAGATACTCCTCTCAAACCACGAGTGAGGGCAGTTATTTGGTATTTCTTTTGGGGAACCAGGAAGCTCTTGGGTACTCTTCTCAGTTGCCAGGCAACTCCAAGCAAATAACAATGTGAAGTGGCATGGAGGGTGAGAGAATGCATCGCCAACTAGGGACTCAGCCCTTCCCCCACCCTCTTTCCTAACACAGTACATCCATTTACTTACAATGCGGCTGCGGGTGGCATTATCAAAGAAGGTGTCCTTTTCCTGGATGTTGTACCTGGAGATGCCAAGAGAGCAGGTGGCAAATTCATTTCATTACCCGTGCCCTGAGACCACTGCCACCCAAGGCCCACAGCAAACCTTTAGAAAGCAGCATAGCAAGACATATGAGATACACACACACACACACACACACACACACAATGTGTATGCTCTTCTAGATCCAGGAATTCTAAAAACTCATCCTAGAAATTTATTCTATGGAACAAATTCAACACAAGGAAAGAAAAAATAACATAAACAATGCAAAGGTATTTATAATAAAGATTATAGCAATAAGATAAAATGCCAAAATCAATAGAATAGAGTATCATAGCAGCCATTGAAATTTATAATTATGAAAACTTTGTGTATAGAAAAAGATTACACCATGTTAGAAAAATATTATACGATGATAAGTTTTCAAATGGAAAGTATGTAAAAAAGATACCAGTGCATGAACAAAGACAGTAAAAAATACAAAACAAAAAGTATCATTTCAGGGTGTTGGATTATCACTCTGATTCTTTGAATTTCCCTTAATGTCACTGTCATCTCATTCGTTAGATACCTAAATCTTACTTGTGCAGGGGCCGTGTCTGTTTTTAACTGCACACACTGAGCTTTCACTCAGAAAATACCCCATGGGGCATGTTTGTCACGCTAGAGGATGCGCTGATGGAAGGAAATATGCTCCCAGAGCCCCAGAAGTCCTGGTCACCGGGATGTACATTTCTCCAAGTAACTGACGCAGAGTAGAAGATGGTAATATGCAGACCATTGCTATGAAAGCTCAGAGGGTGAAGCATGTGCTGCTGGTTGGGAAGAGCAGAATATCCTTCAAAAGGAAGTTGTTGATGAACTGGTCTTGAAGGACAGCGGAAGTGAAACAAACAGAGATGCATGGGAGGTGACCATTCAGATGCCAGGACTAGCATAAATGAAGGCCCAGGAATGGGGGCGCAGGGAAGCAGCACAGGAGCAGCAAGCCATCATGCAAGACCCAGCTCAGCCACTTAGGGCGGTGTGACCCTGGACAGACCTGGACTTTGGTTTTTTCTCCATAATAGAAGATAGATCTAGATAGAGCTAGATAGATTAGATCTGGGTGGCCACCTCACAAGGGGACATGAGGACTCAACAAGAGGGTAAATACGTGCAGAAGAAATAACATATGCACGTGTGTAGGACAATATCGAACACAGCAAAGATGGATAGGAGATGGTCTGTCACGGACAGCAGAAACACTGCTCCACAACTTCCACCTCCTAAAAAGAGAAGGTCCTTCTTTCTGTCACTGTGAGAGCATGTTTCCTTGCATTCTGTCGCGCCCTGGCCTTTCCCTCTCAGCTCCATTTTTCACCACGCTTGATGGTTGTTTATTTTCTCATTAGCTCCTAAAGCAAAGCTGATTCTTGGCAGCTGCATCTCCCACTTCCCAGCTGTGCCTCCCCCTTCCAAATGTTTCCCAAGTAGCTATCTCTGTGAAGAGCTTTTATTCACTTTTCCCAGGGAGGTTTCAGGGCCAGGAGAAGACTGCTGAGAGTCAATGAGTGTATAAGTGGGTAGCTGGGATCCAGACACCCAGAAGCTTCATCCACCTTCTCTCTGGTTTATCATATCCTGTTGAAACCTATTAGGCTGGCAATCAAGCAGAAGGTTTTGCTACAGAAGACACACAGGTGTCTGACAACTTTCTCACAGACTTCCAAAGTTTATTGTTGGCTGCTGCCTGGTTTGTCCTCCATCCTGCAAAATGGCCAAATGGCAGATTTCCCACTGGACAAACACCCACGGCTGTTTGGGATAATCTCACATGGGGAGGAGTTCACAAACCAGGCACAGGGACAATGTCACCATGAGAGCATGCTTCCTACTCTCTACCAGACACTGGGGCACCCATTTTGTGAGCCCCATGGCTGAGGCATAGAACAGTGTTCAATTTTCCTTCCCATCCCCTCCCACATCCTTGCTCCACCAGCTTCAATACTCACAGGTACATCTTCTCCCTGGAGAATGGGTAGGAGAGATTTTTCATCTTGTTGTTGCTGTGTTCTGGAACTCGGGGCTGCAGGGGCGAGCTCAGCTTCTGCAGAACCGCACTGAACTTCTTTGCAATGCTGCCTCCTGCTTTGATCTCGTACATCTATGAAAGGAAAAGCCACAGGTCTGAAAAGGGGGGCGCTTCCAGCAGAGAGGAATGCTTCACAAAAGCTGCATGGATACAGGTTCCTAGAGGTGAACACTGGAGAGAGGAAGAGACTGGGAGAAACAAGAAGGAGGGCCTTTCCCTTTTCCCCAATGCTTTCCCGAGTACCTGGACTCTGGACTCCTCTCAATCCTTTGTGCTCATGGAGGTGAGCAGTGCAGATAAGTGAGGAGTCCAAACTTTCTGTATGACTTGATATCATCTTAAGAAAAACTGCAGACCTATTATGTGACCCTACTAGGTGCTTGACACAAATTAACTCCAATGCTTACATCAACCCTGCTGGGTAGGTAATATTATTTCTATATCATAATGAGGCAATTAAGGCTCAGAGACGTGAAGTGAATTAACAAAGTCCAAATAGATAGGAACAGGGTGACGGAGCCTGGATTTTACTCATGTCAACCTAATCCACAGTCTATAGTCTGAAACTGCCCCCTGCTTCTATGTGATCATCCAGCAACACGTTATTTGTGTTTTTCTTAGGAAATACGTGTTTAAATGAGTTTGCTTTCAAAGTATTAAACATTTCATGAGTAATTATTAATATTTATAGTGCCTACAGTTCTTTCTTATAATGCATAGCATGTTTTGCATACATTATAGTTTTTGGTCTTTATAATTTGCAAATGGAGTCATTGAGACACAGAAGTTGTATTTCTCTCATAGCAAAGCTGTGATAAATTGATGATGGCCACACATTTTTTACACAAATTCTTTTAAGAAGTGGCATCTCTGTTCCCAACCCTTTTGAATCTGTATGGGCTCTGTGGATGCTTAACCAGTGGAGTATAGCAGGAATGACACTATGTCAGTTCTATCTTTGAGAACAGAGGTCCCAAATCCCCAGGGCCACAGACTGACTGGTACTGGCCCATGTCCTGTTAGGAACTGGACCACACAACAGGAGGTGAGTGGTGGGTGAGCAAGCATTACCGCCTGAGCTCTGCCTCTTGTCAGACCAGTGGTGGCATCAGACTCATAGCATGAACCCTACTGTGAACTAGGGATCTAGGTTGCATGCTCCTTATGAGAATCAAATGCTTGATGATCCAAAGTGGAACAGTTTAATCCTGAAACCGTCCCTGCTGCCAACCCACACCCTTGGTCCATGGCAATATTGTCTTCCATGAAACCAATCCCTGATGCCAGAAAGATTGGGGACCACTGCTTTAGAAAATGGGCAGCCTCAGTCTTGGTCTGCCTTATCGCTTGAAGCCCTGAGTCACACCAGAAAAAGTCTACAGAGGTGCCCTGAGAGTATCCAGTATCCAGTGAGGGAAAGACACTCACCTGAGCCCAGTCTTCCAGCTGCCCTGCCAAGCAGTGGGCATGCAACTAAAGCCTTCCTGAACCCTTCCATCCAGCCTCCCCCCAAGTTGGCTACCACCAAGTGGCCCCAGTAGACACCACGTAAAGCAAAATAATCAACCAGCCCATCTCTACCCAAGTTCCTGACCCAAAAAATCGTGAAGTAAAATAAAAGGTTTGTTGCTTTAAGCAACTAGGTGTGGGCTAATCTGTCAGGCTGTGATCGATATTCAGAACAAGAGGCAACATCCAGACCTTCTGACTTGAAATCCCATTTCCTTCTCTACCATGGTAGCTTCATGTTACTTCAATGTAGAGGGACAGTAAGACCGGTATGAAATACTTGTCTTCATACTTGGGTACCTGAAATACTCACTAAGATAGAGTGAGAAAATGCCACAAAAGATATGTAAAGTGCTTTGAGGGTCCAAAGAGAGGAGGCGGCACATCCAGCTGAGGAATTAGGAAAACGTTTCATTGAAGGAGTAGCATTTCAGTTGGATTTAGCAGAAGGATCATCTTCTTCCATTACCATTTTGTTCTTTAGTAAAATAATGGTAAGTAAGGATAGGGCAAGAGCCTCCCCAGTCTAACAACTAAAACAAAACCACCATTTATTTAGTTCTTCTAAAGTTTTTTCTATGATTTTGATTTAATTCCAATTACAAAATTAACACAGTTCAGGTAAACAAACAAGCTGAAACCATTAAAGTATATTAACTAAATGTTGGGAGTTTCCTTTGGCTTCCAACCCAATTCCCCACCTTCTTTCCAAAGGAAACCTCTCTTAACTGTTTGGAATATTTTTAATCCTTACTCTTTCTCTGTAGATAGAACTAGGTTCCTTCCTAGGCAACTATGACCATACTTCACATATTGCTCTATAATTTCCTTTTTTTGATTTAACATTATATCATAGATATCTTTCCAGGTCAGTTTGCACACAGCTACTGTAATGGATGCATAGTATTACACAGTAGACACGAATACTAATTTGTTTAGCCATTTCCCCAGTGACAAGCATTTCTTTCATTCTCTATGCATGCTTCATATATTGTTTTGATCATATTTCTGTTATATCAACTTATAAATACTTTTGATGAATAAGGTTTGAACAGATACAGGCAAAGACATTCTAGGCACACAAAAAATGGGGAAAAGGTCAAGCTGAGCTTAAAGAGGGTTACCTGGGCTGGTTTGCTTGGAGAAAGGGGTTCTGATGGGCGATAGTGACAATCACCTGTGCTTCCACTGCCTTGTGCAGCAGATCCTCATGCACTGGTCTCAGTTGGCAAACTCAGCTGGGGCAAACTGAGTCAACTGCATGAAGATCTCTTGCACGAGGTAACAGAAGACAGTGAAGGGTGTGAACAGTGACAAAAGCAGAGCTGTGAATTGAGAAGATAATCAAGTGATTTGTGTGAGAAGAAGGGTAAGCCTGCATTCTGAAATAAGGGGATTGTTGTTTCTGGTAGCATATAGCATTTATTAAGCATCTCCTGTGGGCCTGGCTTTCCATGTACTTTAGTGCTAATCTTAAAATATGTTGCAAAGCCAAGAGAGTTAAGTATCTCAGTCAAGATCACACACATTGTGTCGATAAGCTAATAACTGATGGGATTGAAACCCTTGGCAAAGCCCGTGTTCTTGACTGCTTTACTCTTCTGTTTCATTTGCTAAAATGTGAGTTGTCATGGGGAAAAGCAGTATACAACTTACAATACTGCCTCTATTGTCATAAAGGTCTTGACCTTTCTACCAAACCTCATCGATCACTACGATGCACACAACTCACCTCTCAGGTGTCTTTGGCTTAGAGGTATGGAGACAGAAAGAAGACCACCTCACACTGTCACAGCACACCTCTTCATTCAGTGCAGGTCATTCAGTGCAGGTTCTGACCAGCCACCTGACCTGTACTGAGACTATGGAGTTCACCATACCCATACCGTCATATCTTTAAATAGCATGTGTGCAGAAATTAAAGTTTCATAATGGGAGGGAAGCTGATGGCCTCTGTCCTCCAGATGCCTTTGAATGGCAGATTTGGGCCAGCCATGGCTCTTCCTTCTCTGTCCACTCCTTTCCATCTCCACCTCTGCTATCCTAACGTAAGCAACTTTTAATAGTTTACAGCAATAACTGGTCTATAACCAGTCTCTCCACATTTTCTCTTCTAAGGGTTGCCAGATGTAACAAATAAAAATACATGATATCAAGTTAAATGTGAATTTCACATAAACAATGAATAAGCTTTAGCATAATTAGGTCCCGTGCAATATTTGCAACCTACTTAAAACTTTTATTAAAAAAAGTAAAAACAATAATTTTTAAAATGTAATTATGTCCCACTGGTATTTGAGACACACATATACTAAAAGGTATGCATTCTCTATCTGAAATTAAAATTTAACGAGTCATCTTGTGTTCTATCTGACAATTCTACTCTTGCCCACCTCCATTTCAGTCTCTACACTGAAGCCCAAGTGAGGTTTCTGAAGCAAAAACCTAATCCTCTTGCCTCCTCCTTAAAAAGCCTTCAACAGTCACCATTTCTCTTAGGAAAAAGACCAAAACTCTTAACACGTCCCATGGAACCTGTAGACGTCTTCAGATTTACCTTTCCATGTAGTTCCTGCTAACTGCACCCAGATACTGGCTGAGCTGAGCACATCTCCTCCCAATTCCCTATGGCCCACACCTCCCGACACCCAACCTGCTAGGTCACCAACCTCCGTTCATGGCGAGGTCTCATGTTATTGTCACTTCCTGGGAAAAGCTTTTCTTGGCTTCCAAACAATGGCAAGTCCACCTTCACAGTATTTCATGAGACCTAATTCCCCTTTTTCATTAACACTTATCACAGTTGTAATTTTACACTTATTTGAGCGATTGTTGGATGAATGTCCAGCCACCCCTACCAAACCATGATCCCATGAGGACAGGATACTGTCCAAAATGTTCACTATTGTTTTATGAATGAATGAATTAATGAGAAATCACTGGGAACCACCATTGATGACAGCAGTTGCTGTCACTGGAGGAGCCCAGACTAGGATACAAAGAGTCATAAGACAACTGGTTTGGTCTTGGCAGAAATAAACCAGGCTAGAGGTGAGCCAAAAGCCAAGGGCCTCAAATAGGCCAAAAGGCTCCCCCCTCCTCCTACCAGTACAAAGGCACTCAGGAGTGCAGCACCCACCAAGGCCAGAAAAGCATGCATTTAGTTGATGCAGATTACTAACCCAGCAGTTGTCTCAGGGCCTGGTTCTGGCAGACATTCAGCTGAGAACCTCCAGGCAGTTCCGGGAGGTTCCACCTACTGTCCACCTTGGCAATAGATCTGGTAGGGCTCACCTAGAGACTTGGGCTAAAGGGTGTGGGCTCCCGTGCCGTTTTACTGGAACCAGGAGTGGGACTGGGGTAAGCTTCGACTGTTTCTTGATGGAGGACGCTCCGTATCACGGAAAGGAATATTGTTGGAAGACCAGAGCACCACCAGAAACCTCATGGTAACATCAACTGCATAGCGCTCAGCAAGACCCTACACAAACTTCCCCAGGCTGAAACACCACAGCAGACTTGTATGGGAAGAAATTTCCAGACTTCAGGGACTCAGTGTGGGGATGAAGCAGGAGCATACCCACAAAAAACACACATAGGTGTCCCCCACGGTACCACACCATGCACACTGGACTTGAGGCAAAGGACCTACTTCCTGCTTCCAAGCTGTTTTGTGTTTCACCTGTTCCTGAGACTTCCTTCCTCCCTCCTCTCCCACCTGGATGACTCCTGCTTCTCCTTCACCACAAGGCTCATGTACCAACCCTCCCAGGAGCCCTTCCTTGCCCTCTCACTTCCTGCCATGCCTTCTTGGTACCCTGTGGATGAATACCCGCCTCAAAGAATATATTGTGGTTTGCTTTTCTTGACTTACGCATCTGTCTCGAATTCTCAGTTGATTTGTCCATCTCCCCAACAAACCATGGACTTACGGAGAGCAGGGACCCCGCCTGTGTGCTGGCATGCAGTGAGGACAGGAGGATGCCTCCTTGCTGACACCAGTGAGATGTGCAGCTCTGGGAAAGTCATTCCCCTCTCCCAGCTTCATCTCCGAAGAGAAAACAAGGGAACCTCTACTTCCCACCATGATGGAGTAACAGGGACCCATTTACTCTCCTGCCCGAAACAACCAAAACACCCAAACAAAATATATAAAATAGTGATTTTCAAGATACTGGACATCAGGCAATGAAAGGCAGTGATCGCTGAGAGACGGGAGACAGAAAAGAAGAACCCTGTGAGTCCAGCCCGCTGCCTTGAGAGATGAGGGGAGACAGGTGGAGTCCAGGAAACTCCCTGAGTTGAGAAGACCAAGCTCTAAGCCTGGGGAGACAAGGCAACTAGAGTTCATAGGACAGAGCACCCCAGAGAGCTGCAGAAGGTCCCCTTCCAGTACTCAGCAGCGTGAACGTGAGGAAAGTACCCAGGACAGGAGAAGGAACCATCTGGAATAGCACTTATGCCTACCAGCTGGATGGGAAAGTCCCCCGATTCACAGGGCATTGGGTAGCATCCTCAGACTGACTCAGCACTGGAGGATAATTCGCCTTAGACTGAGCGCTGCTCCAGACCCACCTAACAAATCATAAAGGAGGAAACTGAACCAAATACTTTAAAAAGCATTGTCCAATGGCTTCAAACATTTAATGAATAAGAAACATTCGTTCATGGCACAAGCATCTCTGAGTACCTCCTAGATGTCCAGTCCTGAGCTTGGTGGTTGATTGTGGCAAGCGCTGGAGAAACACAAGGATGATAACAACCCCTTCTGTGTATGGAATGCTTTGCCGTGTACTTTGAAATGATACTCTGAGCATCATTTCATCCACAGTCGATACAAACTCTGTAAGATCTGCCTGCCAGGTAGGATTAGCATCTTTACTTCATATATGAGAACACTGAGACTCAGAGGGGCTGGGAATGGCCACATTCAGGGGTAAAATCATGTCAGGAACCCAGGCTTCCTGCCTTCCCCTTCTAGAGCCCTTTCCTTCAATCTAATGCCCTTTGATCCTTGGCTGGCTCCATGGACTGCATGTGAGAAGGAAACAGGCTGTAGTGCCCCTTTCTGCCCCGGCCAAACCCAGCAGCCCAGACTCTCCTTTTTGCCTTCAGCAGGATTCAGGAAAGACATCCCAATCCTCTTTATTATTATTAATACAATCAGCAGTGGCATCATTATTACAGTTATTCTTGGACATCAGAGAATTATGAACAGCCTCAGAAATGGGGAGACACATGTTAGCCAGCTGTGCCCCATTATGCCCTCCCTCGGTACATGATACGTCTTTCATGTGCTTAAAATCATAAATAATTTTTAAAGTATGTTGCTCTTATTTTTTATTCCAGGGCTAAATGTGGTTCTCATGAAAGCTCACTTTGGCCTCACTGCCACAGTCTGAGGGGTTTACTGTCTTACTTTTTTTTTCTCCTTGTCTCCCTCAGCCTCTCCCCTCCAGAGGGGTACAGCAGTGTGGTCTGAGGGATGATTTGTTTCCTTTTTATATTAAAATAATGTGCTTTCCTCGGGTTCAGGGAATGAAACCCCATATATTGGACAGTATACAAGGCACTGTTCCCATTTTACAGACAAAAAAACTGAGGCACAGCAAGTTTCACTAACATGCCCAAGGTGACAAACATTGGGAGAGCCAATGATCCTGAAGATCAAGGAAAAGGTCTGACAGTATAAAATAGAAACAGCATCATCTTAATGACCCATGAGTCACTAATGTCTGCAGTGGCCTAAGAGTGTCTCTCCCAGCAGCAGGCAGGAAGGGTCACCCAGGAAGAATGCAGACCGGGCATAAAAATGGAACGTGTGCTGCAGCTGGGAGCACATGTGTCGCAGAAATTAATGCCCATCATCTGCCTCTTTTTATTCATTGGTGCTTTCCTCTGCTCCTCCTCCAGTCACTAGATCATCGAATTTCAATGGTTATTACTTATGGCATCTCACTCATCTTGAGAGGTAGCGCTGGGCTGAAGACGATCATCACACCTTTTTACTCATCCTGAAGACTCAGACACACAGAGAAGACGAACAGTGTGAAAGGGGTACAAGTCACTAGCTGGACAAGGATGGAAGATTCTGGAGCTGAAGAAGAGAGGACCAAGAGAAGCCAAATTTCTGAGGAATTCACCCACTGCTCTCGCCCCGCTCCCCAGGTGGTGCCTGTGAGAGGCACACACGCACGCACTGAGGAGGACCTAAGGGTTCCTGCTGCTAAACACCTGTCCCCACTCACTTGCTGCACATTCACCCATACAAGTGAGAGTTAAGCCCTTCACCAATCAAAAGGAAAACAGTGCCAGGAGCAGCCAAGGTCAGCTACAACCTGGAGCCAAAGGGAGACTTTCTCTGTGCACACCAAGAACAGCCAGAACAGGGGCTGCCCATTCCCCTCGGCCCCACCCGTGTCCACAGGTAAATTTCCCAATGGCAGTGACACTGAGTGTAGACAGTGATATATTTACACAATGTACATTCTCTAGTGTCTAATTCTGTATTTGTTTATGGTTTTTGATTCTGTTTTCAGGAGGGCCTCTACACATGAATGAATGTTTGCTGACTTATAAAATTTGGGATTAAAACCAAACTTTTAAAATTACATGACTGACAAGGCCACTTAGGCACGATGCCTCCTGCCTCCCTTGGCAGCCTCAGCTCCTGCCCTGCTCTCTAAGCTGCTCCTACCCTAGTTCCCCTCGGTTCCACACACAGTCCAGGGTTTTCTTACCTTGGGGCCTGTGGGCATGTCCTTCCCTCTTCTAGAAGGTTCTCACCTGCTCTTCCCACCCACAGACTCCTACCCAGTGCTCACATCTCAGCTTCAATGGCACCTTCCCTTCCTCCCCCACCACCAGCTAAATGAATCTCCTCTGGTTGGCTCTCTCATCTTGCCTCAGTCTTTTTCTTCTGTTGGTGCCTCCTAATTTATTCCACTTTTAATTTTTTATTTTATTTTTTGAGACAATATGTCACTCTGTCACCCAGGCTGGAGTGCAGTGGTACAATTACAGCTCAGTGCAGCCTCAACCTTCTGGGCTCAAGCGATTTTCCCACCTCAGCCTCCTGAGTTGCTGGGAACACAGGTACATGCCACTGTACCCAGCTACTTTTTAAAATTTTTGCTTAGTTTTAGTAGAGATGACGTCTTGCTGTGTTGGCCAGGCTGGTCTTGAACTCCTGGCCTCAAGTGACCTTCCTGCCTTGGCGTCCCAAAGTGCTGAGATTACAGGTGTGAGCCACCATTCCCAGCCTTGCCTCCCAATTTATAACTATCCACATAACATCTGAATCCTCCGCACACCAATGGGTCCGGGGAACAGTCCTAAGTTTAGTGTAACCACTAAATCACCAGCCCTCAGCAAAGTATCTGGTACATGGTAATAATAAATATTCACTGGATGGCCGGATGGCTGGACGGAAAATGTAACTTTCCAAAGAACCTCTTATATATAATCTAGCCCCATTAACTGAAGGGGCCGCTAAGGACCCAGATCAGGGCAGCTATAACAATACACGTGCCACCATTGTGCCCTGCCCTTTTCTGGCAGGAAGCCCTCAGGGAACACAGGATTCCTGCCTATTGCCCTCGGAGGGAGCCTCAGAATCATCGCAGCATCACTCTCCAGCGCGCCACCGCCACCGGGTGAGATCTGGTATGCAGGACGCTTCTTCGCCCTTTCGTTCACTAGCGGCATTTATTTAGTGCCTGCTATACACCAGGCACTGTTGTGGGTGCTGTTGATAAAACGGTCTAGAATAACTTGCTATGACACATGTTTATATTTTTAACTTCACTGCTTCTGGGCCCTGAGTCACACTTGACCACTCACAGGCCTCCAGTGAGTCATTAGGGCCGGGGGTCTTCCCAGGCCTGTGTGCCATCCGGAACATGGCCATGACCATCTCAGGTTCCTCATGGGAACTGCAGCACTTAGGAACCACCAATTATTTTTTCTTATTTTTGACAGTGAGAAGCATTACAGAAAACAAAATGAATAAGAGCATTCTGCACCCTTTCCAGTCTATTTAAATAGCAATCAAAGAGCAAGCACCGAAAAGCCCATAAAGGTATCAAATATAAACCCGATCCTCCGAGCTGTGCCTCTGTTGAAAACAAATGTTAGAGAACAGGCAATGACAGAAAGAGGAAGACCCCACCTATAGCCAACCAACCCCATGTAAACAGCATCAGTTCCAGCTCATTTAAAAAGTTTCTGACAATAGTCATAACAAGAGCCTGTCCAGCAAGTCATATTGAAGGCTAAGTAGGCAGCAAGCCTCCTTCCCACCACCAAGAATCTACGAGTTCTCCGTTCTTAATAAAACTCAGGCAGGGGGCAAAGGCTCATGCCTGTAATCCTAGAACTTTGGGACCACAAGGCAGGTGGATCACTTGTGGTCAGGAGCTTGAGACCAGCCTGGCCAATGTGGTGAAACCCCATCTCTACTAAAAATACAGAAATTAGCTGAGTGTGGTGGTGCACGCCTGTGATCCCAGTTACTTGGGAGGCTGAGGTATGAGAATCGCTTGAATCTGGGAGGCAGAGGTTGCATCAAGACTGCACCACTGCAATCCAGTCTGGGCAACAGAGTGAGACTCCATCTCAAAAAAATAACAACTCAGAGAGTTTCTCCTAATTTTTCTTTCTGGATTTACTGAACTATCAAAACAGTCCTGATAAAGGAAGGAGTTGGTCAGGGTGAGGAGGGAATGTGGGGCAACTCCTATTGCCGAATTCCACATGAGCTATGTACAGCTATGTACATCATGTACACATCTCCCATGATGCTGAGCGACTCTGCTGGGGATCACAATCCAGACAAGCAGCTGGGCGGGGGAAGCATCCATGGGTTAATCAACCTGGTGTTTATGGAGTAAATATTGTTTGAGGAACACCATGCTCGAATTTGCAGGGAACACGTAAGACATATAAACTGTAGAACTGCTTTTAGGGGGTTTATGATATATTTGGAAACACAAGAGTAAGGCACCCGAAGCAGTTAAGAAAAACTAACAGATCAGATAAACACTGGTTGCTAACTAAGAGTCCAGAAAAGGTCAGATCAGCTCGGGCTGAGGGAAGAAAGAAAGGTCTATGAGGGAAGTGAGATTTAGGCTGGGGAGCAAAGGCTGAGTAGTATGTGTTTATTCAGGCAGGAATGGGAAGAACATTCTAGGACCAGGGACAACTACGTAAAGCATTTGAAAAGGCTCCAGCCCATGGAGGAAAGAGTGAAGTACACTGCTTTGACTAGAGTCTGAATCAGGGAGCTCTGTCTAGGCGACACAGAGAGGTGTGGTTCGCAGAAGGGCGGTCCAGCATGGGGGAACGCAGAGAAAGCCCGGTGATGTTACCAGGCTCAGGGACACAGGGCAGCTTCGGAACAGGCTCCACAGGCTAAGGGTACTACCACATTTACAGCTACGCTTGAAGGGGTGACAGACATAGGACTCTTTTACCCTTAGGTATCTGTGAACAATCAGAATGTTGCTGACCCTACTGGGTAACTGTCTTCAGGCCCCTCAGCCAACATCAATAACAAGGGAAAAAATAAATTCACACACTGTCATTTGCTTTACATGTAGATCACAGCATTTAAAAGCTGTGGCTGTAATCCCAGCACTTTGGGAGGCCGAGGCGGGTGGATCATGAGGTCAAGAGATTGAGACTATCCTGGTCGACATGGTGAAACCCCGTCTCTACTAAAAATACAAAAAATTAGCTGGGCTCAGTGGCACGTGCCTGTAATCCCAGCTACACAGGAGGCTGAGGCAGGAGAATTGCCTGAACCCAGGAGGCGGAGGTTGCGGTGAGCCAAGATCGCGCCATTGCACTCCAGCCTGGGTAACAAGAGCGAAACTCCATCTCAAAAAAAACAAACAAAAAAAAGCTGTGGCATATAATTTAGGAACTGACTTTCTTATTTTACAGGTGAGAAAGCTGTGATCCGGGAATGTGGAATAACTCACTAAGCTAGATGACATCATTTTAAAAAATGAACATTGAAATATGTTGCCTCTCCTAGTCCAGGATTATTTAATCTAGGATAGAATTCCCTACGTTCTGTGGAAAGTTGGTTCCCCAAGATGTTAAAAGGCGTTCAAGTGTTCAGCAAAAAAAAAAAAAAAAAAAGGCATTAAAAAATTGAACCAGTTTTTGTTAGTGTGTTTGTTAGTGTGTTTGTTTGTTTGTTTGTTTGTTTGTTTACTATGAGGCTTCTCAACACTTTTGACCATTCTGGTAAATTGTAATCATTAGTGTTTTTTGAACTTGTTCAACCATGAAAAACAAAATTGTAAAACCAAAGACTAGGCTGGGCATGGCACCTCACACCTGTAATCCCAGCACTTTGGGAGGCAGAGGTGGGTGGACAACTTGCATCCAGGAGTTCGAGACCAGCCTGGGCAACATGGGGGAATCCCATCTCTACCAACAATTAGCCAGGCATGGTGGCATGTGCCTGAAGTCCCAGCTACTCAGGAGGCTGAGGTGGGAGAAACACCTGAGCCCAGGAAATCAAGGTTGCGATAAGCCATGACTCCACCACTCGCTGCACTCCAGACTGGATAACAGAGCAAGACCTTGTCTCAAAAAAAAAAAAAAATCCAAAAGGAAAACAAAGACTATCGTTCTACAGAATACACTTTAAGAAGTGCCATTCTAGACCACACTATCCACTACCTGAAGTCCAGTTACAGATTTTTCAGTGAAGTGCGAGAGTAGGAGCATGGCTTTGGAGTCAGACAGACATGATTTTGAGTCCCTGACTCTATCTCCTTCAAGCTGTGTGACCTTGGGTAAGTTTATTAACCTATCTGAGTTTCAGTTTTCTCAACTATAAAAGGAAGCTAATGCTCATACCTACCTCATATTGTTGTGAAGGTAAAAGCAAATCATGTACATAAGACTCTTACGAGATGGCCTAGCATGTGGGATACATTATTAGCTCTATTTAAAACCCAATTAATTTATCTGTTTATCAACTTATACCTATGGCTATACGACTTTTGATCTCCAGATGATTTGTTTTGATTGGCATAATTCAAAGTCATTTTATGAACCTTTTTCCTCAAAGTCAAGTGTAAGAATCATGAAATGTGGACACGCTGTAAAACATGCTAATATCTTTCTCTGCAGACACCTCTTACCAAGGCAGAAGTTGTTACTTAAGCCAATTACTGCCTTTGAAAATAGAAGCTGAAATAGGAAAATAATTCTTAAGTGGAGTAAGCTCTTCTTGATATTAGCCACACCGGCTTTCCTTCTACCATTCATAACAAGGTGAGCCTCTACTACACACTTCAATTTCATCAAAACAGGAAGGGAACATGAAAATGTAGTCATCGACATCCCAAGGTCATGTAGGAAGATCCATGCACAAACACTCTTCCATACAACTCCCAAACTCAAAGGCAGTACATAAACAAGACTATTCCAAGTCATCTTAGAATCTACAAAGTGGATTCTTGGAATACATAGAAAGCCAACAAGCCTACCAGAGACCTAGGTTTTGAATTGTCTGCTTACTGCTTCCTGCCCAGAAGATGAGTGTATTAGTTTCATACTGCTGCCATAACAAATGATCACCACATAAATTTATTCTGTAACAGTTGTGAAGGTCACGGGTCTGAAATCAGGGTATCAGTGGGGCTGCACTCCCTCCGAAGCCTATAAGGGAAAATTATTTCTTGTCTCTTCCAGTTGTTGATGGCCTCAGGCATTCTTTACTTTGAACCTGCATAACTCCAATCTCTGCCTTCTTCACATAGTCTTCTCCCCTCTTAGATTTCTTTCTGCCTTTCTCTTATAAGGATACCTGTTGTTGGATTTAAGGTCTATTCTAAATCCAGGATGATCTCATCCTGAGATCCTTAACTAATTACATCTGCAAAGATCTATTTTCCAAATAAGATTCTTTTCACAGGTTCCAGGGATAGTACTGGGACATACTTTTTGAATGCCACTATTCATTCCATTACAAATTGACTTTGAAAGTACAAGCCTTGTGATGGTTCATTTTATGTGTCAGTTTGACTGGGCCATTGGGTGCCCAGATATTTGGTCAAACATTCTGGGTGTATCTATGAGAGTGTTTTGGGATGAGATGAGCATTTGAGTCAGTAGACTGAGTAGAGCAGATTACCCTCCCTAATGTGTGGGCCTCATCCAATCACCTGAAGGCCTGAATAGAGCCAAAAGGCTGACCCTCCCACAAGTAAGGGGAAACTCTTCCTGCCTGACTGCATGAGCTGGGATATCAGGCTTTTCCTGCCTTCAAACTTGAAATGTCTTGAGGCTGCTGGAACTTACTCATTGGCTCTCCTAGTTCTCCAGTCTTTGGACAGACTAGAACTATACCATCAGCTCTCCTGGGTCTCCATCTCACAGACTGCAGATCTTGGGACTTCCCAGCCCCCATAATTGTATTAACTAATTCCTCATAACATCTCTCTCTCTCTCTCTCTCTCTCTCTCTCTCTCTCTCTCTCTCTCTCTCTCTCTCTCTCTCTGTGTGTGTGTGTGTGTGTGTGTGTGTGTGTGTGTCCTGTTGGTTCTGTTTCTATGGAGAACCCTAACTAATACAATAATACAAGCCTTAACTCTGAATAACTGAGAAATAAGGGGTGCTACAGTCCTGGCTAAGTAGAGTCCCTGAGGCCGGGCAGGCACCATGAGCCAGGAAGAGCTTCTCCTCTGGAGCTTTTGCAAAAGCCAGGGCTACCAAATCAGAATCTCTAGAGACACAATAACAAGGACATGAGACCAATTTCCAATCACTTCCAAAGCTAAATGGAATTACCTTTTCCTCCTAAGGGGTGACTCAAGCTAACTAAAATGCCAAGTTTCTTTGTTTTTTAACTGGAATTCTATCAGCTCAGTGTGGAAACACCAATTTTTTTCACCCTGAGAAATAAGGGTTAATCGCAATCGTATGTTATCTGTTCAAGAAAAGAAGATAAATTTATCTTTAATAAACGCAGTTTAGTAGACATAAACATTTCAAAACATGGTTCAATGGAAAAGAAAAGCGTCAGTGGCATTTCTGCTTGAACCTTTATCTTTGAACCCAGTTAGATCCTCAGAAATTTGCAGACATTACTCTGTATTCAGCCCTCCCTCAACCACAGTTTAACATTATTACACCCTCATTTGTATCCAGACTCAGTGTAAGCAGTGGCCGCAGGAAGAACATTCCAGAAGTTTGTGTGAACTTATAACTGAAATCATAGTCCCTTCTATCGTTCGTGTCCTTTACAACAGGAAAAATTTGCCTCCTTTGGCAAAATAGATGCCGATTCCTATCGACCATGTGAGCCACAGTCCTTTCTGCCTTGGCTACCAGGAAGTCCAGCATGCAACTCTGTCTCATTTGCACCCATCACCCTTATTTTTAGTTTCCACTATCATTATTTCCCTTGCACTTTCCTACTTCCCAGCCACCCCGCCACTCAGTTACATGATTCTTTTTATCTGTCCTTTGAAAAAAATGATCCATTGTATTCCTTCTTTTGGTTGTAATCCATCTCAAGTCCATTTTAGGAAAGAGACTACGACATGAATGAAGTAACCCCTGGTTAATGGGGGCAAACCCAACAGTAGAACTCCAGGGGGACCACTTGTCATGTCTGCTGTCTCTCCCTTAAAATGGGGACCTTCAAGCTCTGCCTCCTGCCCCACAGGACCTCAGCAGTCTCCTCACTGATTTTCCCAGCAACTGCACTGCAGACCTTGCACATGGAGCCATCGTGTTTACAGACACCCCAAGGACCTGTACTCTAGGAAACGGAAATCCCCAGCACAGAGTCCAAAGGCCATCTGTTCCTGCATCTCCACAGATTTCTGGCTGCTCTGGCGAGTTGAGGGACTGGGCCTGCTTCCCCTAACTCTGCGGAGAAGGGAGGAGAAAGTTAAAGAGCGGAAACAGCCCCACTGTTTACCAACTATGCTACCTGCACACCTTGCTATGAAGAACAGTATCAACAGCAGTAATAATGGCAGTTCTCATGTGCTGTGTGTGCATCTCTGCCAGGCATTCAGCGGACATCATCACCACTTCCCTCCACAGCGTATATTACTCCTGTCTTGGAGATGTACAGAGCTCTAAGTTTGCACTCCTGAAAAGGCATGACCTGCTGGAATTTAACAGCATCTACTTGCATGAAAAGGACACAAAAGCTAAAGTTCTGGCATGCTCTGAGGGACAGTAACTGAGAACCCTGCAATATTGGTCTCTCTATTAATAATTGCTACAAAAGTTCTGACAGATCGAACAAAAGTGATTTTTGCCCACCCCAGTCATGTCACTTATGGCGACTTTAGTGGACTCTGGCTGGATTAATATGATTTCCTTGACAAGAAAGTCATCCCTAATAGCCTTGTCTCTCTAGAGGCTTGAAGAATAAGAGAATATAAGGGATGAGAAACAGAATGTTCATTCATATATACAAAAAAGCAAAGGAGAAATCAACGGAGATGTTGACCACACTCTCTGGAAGAGCAGTCTTGGTATTGAGCAGACGTGAGAAAGCACCTGCTCCCGTACCCCCATTTCAAACCTTCTCAGGCTGCTCAGGACCAAAGGCCAGGCCTTCCCACACCCTCCTGTGCATGGATCCTGAGTGTCCCTCACAAAATGCTGGCTCTTCTGTTGTTGTTTTTGGAAAACAAATGCTTCCTTCCAAGTTTTCCCCTCCCAGTTAATATCTGTGCTCAGGACTTGGAGTCCCTGGACACATTACAATGGATTTGTCCAGGTTTGAGATCTTGATTTTGTGATTTCCTCCCCATCTTCCCAGTCTCCCTGGACCCCACTGAGTTATGCTCCAAGCCTCCACTGCCTGGAGGATGCTTAACTGATCCCACGTCATGCCTCATTCTTCCTCCACACTCCCCCAACCGCCAGGATGTGGCTCTCAGCAAATGTGGGTTTTTTTTTTTTTTTTTCTCATTTTGGTCACTTCCCAAACCCATTTTAAAAAGAGAGCATGCCACCAGCCCCAACACTAGTCCTCCACAGTCCATGAGTCTTGTCCTCCACTTTCCACACTCCTCCATCAACTCAGGAACCAGGTTTAACCCAGACTCCCAACCCTGGGATCAGAGCCTCAGATTAATTTTTACAAACATAGCATCCTGCCCAGCATACCAAGTTTTATCCCCCCTCACCTGTGTATGGTACTCTCTGTGAGCTCCACTGCAAGCCATTGTATTCTATGATACAAAGAAGATCTGGGGCCAGGTGCAGTGGCTCATGCCTGTAATCACAGCCCTTTGGGAGACCAAGGTGGGAGGATCACTTAAGGTCAGGAGTTCAAGACCATCCTGGCCAACATGATGAAAACCTGTCTCCACGAAAAATACAAAAAATATCCAGGCATGGTGGTGTGCACCAGTAGTCCCAGCTACTTGGGAGGCTGAAGCAGGAGAATCGCTTCAGCCCAGGAGGCAGAGGTCGCAGTGAGCTGAGATTACACCACTGTACTGCAGCCTGGATGACAGACGGAGACTCTATCTCCAAAAAAAGAAAGGAAGGAAGGAAGGAAGGAAAAGAAAAAGAAGATCTGCGGCCATGTGGCAAAAGGAAGCCAAAACAGTCCACCTGTGTTGAGTCTGAGACCAAGAAACTTTGGAAAAAAAGTTCTTTCTGTTTTATCTGTGGCCTTGGAGGGGCAACCACATGGCTTTGCCTCTGCCCACTTCCTAACCCACCACACTGACCAACAGAATTAGTGCTGAACTAATGAGCTCCTACTTGACACAGTATCCCATCAATGTATTGATGCCTGGGCACCTGCACTCCTCCTGTCAGCATCCTGAGGGCATGGCTTGTTTCTGTTTCCTCGGTGCCTCCAGGGACTTTCTTACAGAGGGAGCACTATCAGTGCTGCCTGCCTCTTTGGTCAGAAAGGAAGTTGACTGGGGAATAAGAATTGAAAATACACATTAAAATATTTCAGAAAGCAGACACAACCAACTCCTGCATTTACACAGCACTAGTTAAGAATCAGATCCTCATCATAACCCTCTAAGAAAAATAGGGCAGGTATGAATATGCCCATATCATAGATGAAGCAACTGAACCTTTGAGAAATGAGGTGATATTCCCAAATCACACATCAAATAATTGTGGAACACAGGCTAGAAAGTCTCTTCTTCTAAGGACTCAACTAGCACCATGTCTACCAAAATGGAAAGGGGGAGAGAAAACTAGAGATGACAGTTTAACAGTATGTTCTCGCCCTGGCCAACTCATCTACAAATTCAAGGGCAGTCACTACCTAAACTACAGATGTAAGTTCCAAACAGCTAATATATAGGGGCACTGAAACACTGAGGGCCAATGTTATTTATGCAAAACTATGCTCTAAAAAGCACAAGCCTATGAAAGGACAAAGAAGAGACCAGAGGGACCAAAGGCAAGCACTACTGGAGGAGCCACGTATGGAACTGAGGAGGAGAAGGTGGCAGAAAGACAAGAGATGTGGAGGTGTCTGGCCAGGCGCAGTGGTGGATCACAAGGTCAGAAATTTGAGACCAGCCTGGCCAACATGGAGAAACCCTGTCTCTACTAAAAATACAAAAATTAGCCAGGCCTGGTGATGCATACCTATAATCCAAGCTACTGAGGAGGCTGAGGCAGGAGAATTGTTTGAACCTGGGAGGAAGAGATTGCAGTGAGCCAAGATGTCAGCAGTGCACTCCAGCCTGGGTGACAGAGCAAGACTCCATCTCAAAAAAAAATAAAAAAAGCAAGATGTGGAGGTGTCATAGGGTGTACAAAGAACAGAGAGGGAGGCTGGGAGGAGGCATCAGAAGAGGAAGGTGGAAGGAAGAGAGAAGAAAAGAAAAAGCAAGAGAGTGGAAAGATGGGAAGGAATGTAAAGAAGGAAAATAAGCAAGGGGTGTTTGGAAAAGGACACACTTTTGCTATGTCTCTAGGTTTTCTCCTGAAAGGATCACCCTGGGGAATAGAAATAACAACATGGGCATTAGAGTTTTGCTCACCTCCTTTCCAAGGATCAGCAGCAGAGATTAAAACATAGGAAACAAGACACAAATAGAATGAGAGTAAGAGAACATTACACATTCAGATAAACCAGAGAAAGGAGAATAATATATTGGAGTTAGATGGAAGACAGAAAAAAGATGAATGATACGGTTGGCCAGAACAGGACCCCACCAGCAGGAAGCAGAAGCTTCCACCCAAAGCTGAAACTAGTATCATGTTGCCAGGAAATCCGGAGAACTTTAGTTAAGGAGGAGCAGAGATCCAAAATAAAGATGGCACCCACCTTTAGGGCAGCAGCATTAGGAGTGAGAGGACTGAAACTAGGAGACAAAAAACACAGCAGTGCAATTGAAGGGAAAGACACAGTGTGGTCCTAGTGAAACTAAGACACTTCAGGTATGTGCCGGCCCCCACCAAAAATATTCACCTTTTCTTGGGAAAATGTTTGTAGCTAATATTCATGTTTGTGTTTTTTCAATTTGTCCACCTGCCGTGGAGTTATTATCCATTGTATTAAATCTATAAGAACAGAACCCACAGACTTTATTCTTCTGAAGTAGGGGGCTCATGATGGTGTCAGACACATGCATACCAGCACTGATGAGTGGTTTTTGATGGAGGTGGCAGATCTGTTGGTAGTGAAGATGGTGTTAGCCAACAGCATAAATCAGATGGCACAGAGAGCGGGTGTGGTGACGAGGGGGCAGGTGATCATAGCCGTGGTACAGAAGGCAACAAATATGGAATTCTGTTCATGGTGGGGAGCATGAAGATTATGATGATGATAGTTACAATGAGCGAGATGACCTTTGTCGTGGTAAGTCACCACTTATACAACTACACTATGGAGAAATGTGGGGGGCGGGGGGTGGTGTGTGTATGAGAAAGAGAGAGAGAGAAGAGGAGGTGGAGGGAGAGAAAGAGAGAGAGAGACCACCCACAGTTCACCCATGGTTAAACTAGAGCGCCATCTGCCACAGGACCCTCCCTAAGAGACATCACAGATAGTCAAAATCAATAGCCACTCCTTTCCCCTAAAATACCTAAAGAATGGAGTATCTGTGAGCGCACGCCTCTTTTGCTAGATTTTGTTACACAAGAAGACATGTCACCTGGAAATTCCCTGGGTAGATTTTTTTTTTTTTTTTTGGTAGAAGCGTGCCTCTATTTGCTATGTTGCCCAGGCTGGTCTCAAACTTGTGACCTCAAATCCTCCACTTCTCCCATATCTAACCAGAGGCCAGGCACAGTGGCTCACACTTGCAATTCTAAAGTGCAGGAAGTTTTGATGGAGGTAGCAGATCCGTCAACAATAGTGTTGCTGACTAGAGCAAAGGCACTGAGAGTGGACATGGTGACGGGGCAGGTGCTGGAATTCCAGGTGTGAGCCACTGTGTCTGGCCTCTGGATAGATTTTGTTTAGTTATAGACTATCCTTGATTAATTTAAAAAAAAATGACCTCAAACATCATCACTACCTCAAACTGTGTGGCTGTCAACCCAGATGTGCATCAAATCCTCCTGGGGAATTTTTTGCCTAATGCTGATGAGAACCTCATTCTGTACCAACCAAGTAGATCAAATTCCCAGAGATGGGACATTGGCATGAAAAGTCTGAAAACACCTACCAGGTGATCTTAATCAATTCACCTGATTAAGAACCTTCTGATTTACGGAAGAGATAGGTGAAACCCACTGCCACACAATAGTTAGTGGCAGGATCCTAACCAGAATGGGTAACCCCACAGCAAATTTCGTGCTGCTTCCCCTGCACGCTATGATGCAGTCAGCGTGGCTTGCAGCCTGCCCACTCATTACTCTGCTCACTAAAGTGCCTGGCCATACTAGGACCCTGAGAAGAGAGAGAAAGGAGGTGAAACAGAAAAATGAAGAACACGGACAGGGACAATATATTGCTTCTCATGGAGCAAACCCAGGCAGTGATCTGAGGTGGGAGGATCTCTCCACCCCGACTCTTCCCTGTTCCTGCCGCATCACAGGCCCCTGGGGAGGCAAGTGTGATTTCAATTCCACAAAACCCACATCCCACCTGGCCCTATTCCCAAACTATTTGCATCCAACCAGCCCTCAGGAGGCCCAGAACCCAGGAGAAACATGCTCATACTTTCTTGGTAGGAACTTTGATCTTCAAGAATTCTGCCTCTCTGGCCAGCACCTGCCACGGGGCGTGTATCCGGACAAAGATCGATCCCTGGCTTTTATTCTGCAAGGCACAAAGAAAGAACAAATGGAAACACTTGTAAGGACATAGCTTAAATTCCTGGTTCTCCAACTCTTCCACCCATTGTTTCTTCAGTTTCTGGTTTTTGTTCTCTTTAAATTTCACCAGGGACCAGTCCCTTCCTACCCATACCCAGTTCACCAGTCTATTTCAAAGATTGTCGTCAAAAACAGTAGGATGGTGTTCCCAAAGCATGGCCCCTGGAAGTTTGGTAGCTTCAGAGAAATAAAACACAGGTTAAAACAATTTTGGTCACAGATTTGAAATGTAAGCAATTATGATTTTCACAGAAATCTCATTACACTCTTAATAACAAATGGTTGGCTTTCCTCTGCCCGCATTCAGTGAATAGCCTGCAACTTGTCTCCATTCACACGTTTTTATTCTTTATTGTTCGAGTTTGTATTTTTATTTTACTATCCTGCTGTTGTTGTAGCCCCAAACCACAAAAAGTGATCCACAGAAGCCTAGAAATAATACTATAAACCATAATGGCAATGGTACAATGCAAAACAATATCATAAACATAAATCATAAACAGGGCTCCTGTATAAATACAGAACATGAACCTATGTCCCAGGATAAGTGATTGTGTTCTGTGTTGATTTCTCTCAAAAGTGAAAACTAAGGAAAGAAAATGCAGTAATGAGTATTTGAGAGTCAGGTTTGATTGACCCAGCAATTCATCTGGCCCTTGTCACCAAGTCTGTTACAAACAGGTGTTAGCTTAGGAGAGAAAGACAGCCTTAGCTTCAAATAAACACTCACTTTTTTTTTTTTTTTTTTTTTTTTTTTTCAGAAAATCATGCACAAACAGGGGGAAAATACTTTCTGATATGAATTTAATTCATTTTGTCACTAAAGAACTAAAGAGGACCAAAACCAAGTAGGAAAAACTGTGATAGCACAATCCTTCATTAAGTACCTCCTCTGACCTTGGTTTGGTGTTGAAGATTACATAGAAAGTCTTCGACTCACAGGCTCGGACTCTCTGTGTTTTCACTGTGCCTGGCAGAGAGATGGATGGCAAATAGAAGGCTACTTCCCCTCGCTGAAGGGCATTGTCTACGGAGGTGCTCACATGTGTTTTTGAAATGACGGACAAAATAAGAAGATACTTTACGGCACTCATTACTGCAAGTGAAAACTGTTTCTATTTTTCAGTGGCAGCTCTAAAATATGTGCAGTAATTCAAACGTTCAGAACCAAACCTCACTTTGAGGAAGAAAGCTCGTGACTTACAAGGTAGAAAAATGAAGAATAAACCAAGATTTCACAAGGAGATTAGACGATGGTGTGAAAGGCTTGGATAGTCTAGAGTTTAAAAATACCTGAAAATAGCAATCACCACAATGCATACTTACAGAGTGTGTTTTATGCGCCAGCTCTGAGTTGTTACGTGGCCACGTGCATCAGCTCACACAATATTCGCAACTATGCTGTAAGGCCAGTACTCCCACTACCTCTATTCCACAGCTGAGGAAACCAAGGCAGGGAAAATGGCAAGGACTTGCCCAAACGTATACAGGTAGTGCAATAAAAATAGTTTTCAGACGTGACACAGTCCCCCAGCATAATTAGGAAACACACCCAGGGACTGTAACGCAGCACAAAGACATGTTTTTAGGCTGAAATCAACTCCAAGGGTTGATAAGGAACCTACGTGGCAGCCCTAAGATGGAACCTTCCCAATCCCAAGTGTGGCAACGTTCTGACAGAATACTGGAAGTGGCCTTCAGCAAGAAATCACCCCAATTTTCATGTCCATCTTTGGTTATGCAGAACTATTAGACAGAATCATCAATCATTTGCTGCTACTTCTAACTGTAATTTAAGCTTTTCCCATTTAGTGAAAATAAAGGGGAAGAAAAGAAAGTATCTGTCAAGCTGACCCGGAAGCCCTCCATCACAGCCCCGGAAATTATGTTTTCGGTGAAAGATGGCAAACAGTATCATCCCTCTCACTAAGACGAGATCGTGACTATTATGAATGTTAACATATTACCCTTTGTCTTTATTTTCAAATTGCGATGAATGCTATTTTAACTTTCTTTAGAGTTGCTGGCTCAAGTGTGTAACAAATGTCCACTAACTGGGTACAGATGTTCAAAGTTTGAGGAAGGGTTGGGAGGGCCAAGGGTCAAATTCTAAGACCTTGGTGGCAGAGTGCTAGCTGTCCCCTGACAGCCGTGCTCATGTCCTTGGTTTTTGTTTTTTGTTTTTTGCTTTTTTGAGATGGAGCCTCACTCTGTCACCCAGGGTAGGGTGCCCTGGCGCAATCTTGGCTCACTGCAAACTTCACCTCCCAAGTTCTAGCAATTCTCCTGTCCAGCCTCCCGAGTGGCTGTGATTACAAGCGTGCACAACCACACCTGGCTAATTCTGTATCCCTAGCAAAGATGGGGTTTCATCCTGTTGATCAGGCTGGTCCTGAACTTCTGACCTCGTGATCAGCCCACCTCAGCCTCCCAAAGTGCTGGGATTACAAGCGTAAGCCACTGCACCCAGCATGCCCTTCATTTTTAACAAAGCACATGGCCATCCAGCATTAAGACCACATCTCTCGGGCCAGGCGCGGTGGCTCACGCCTGTAATCCCAGCACTTTGGGAGGCCGAGGCAGGTGGATCACGAGGTCAAGAGATCGAGACCATCCTGGTCAACATGGTGATACCCCGTCTCTACTAAAAATACAAAAAAAAAAAAAATTAGCTGGGCATGGTGGCACGTGCCTGTAATCCCGGCTACTCAGGGGGCTGAGGCAGGAGAATTGCCTGAACCCAGGAGGCGGAGGTTGCGGTGAGCCGACATCGCGCCATTGCACTCCAGCCTGGGTAACAAGAGCGAAACTCCAACTCAAAAAAAAAAAGACCACATCTCCCTTGCAATGCGGTGTTTCCATAACAATATTTCTGGCCAACGTCTCGGAGGTGGAAGTATCTGATAACCTCCTTCAAAAACAGCAAATAAGTGCTTTTTTCCCCTTCATTGTCTTCAGTCCCCTTAACCTGCTGCCTGGAAGATGGACTCACACATTTTAGACCTTGAGGTTAAAGTCCAGGCCAGACAACAAACATAAAAAAGCTCATCATCACTGGTCATTAGAGAAATACAAATCAAAACCACATTGAGATACCATCTCCCGCCCATTAGAATGGCGATCATTAAAAAGTCTAGAGACAACAGATGCTGGAGAGAATGTGGAGAAAAAGGAACACTTTTACACTATTGGTGGGAGTGTAAATTAGTTCAACCATTGTGGAAGACAGTGTGGCGATTCCTCAAGGCCTTAGAAATAGAAATTCCATTTGACCCAGCAATCCCATTACTGGGTATATATCCAAAGGATTATGAATAGTTCTATCATAAAGACACATGCTCACGTATGTTCTTTGCAGTGCTGTTTACAATAGCAAAGACCTGGAACCAACCCAAAAGCCCATTGATGATAGACTGGACAAAAAAAAAGTGGCACATATACACCAGGAATAGTACACAGCCATAAAAATACAATGAGTTCCTGTCCTTTGTAGAGATATGGATGAACCTAGAAACCATCATTCTCAGCAAACTGACACAAGAACAGAAAACGAAATGCTGAATGTTTTCACTCATAGGCAGGTGATAAAAAATGAGAACACCTGGGCACAGGGAAGGGAACAGCACTTACAGGGCTCGGTGGGGGAGGTGGAGGGCAGGGGGAGAGTGGTGGGGGCGGGGAGGATGGGGAGGGATAACACAGGGAGAAATGCCTGATGTAGGTGAGCGAGGGAGAAGGGGGATGGAGACAGCAAACCACCATGGCGTGTATGTACCTATGCAACAATCCTGTAGGATGCAGGACGTGCACATGTACCCCAGAGCCCAAATACAATTAAAAATAAAATGAAAGACCTGAAGCTAACAGCAAAAAACAAAAAAACAAAACAAACAAACAAAGAAGTCTGGGCCAGAAACAACAAATTGCCAAGAGAGAAGCTGGGTCTGGTTCTAGGGAACTCCAAGCAGCCCTGGGCTGCCTTGTGGATTTTTTTTTTTTTTTTTTTTTGAGACAGAGTCTTGCTCTGTCATCAAGCTGGAGTGCAGTGATGCGATCTTGGCTCACTGCAACCTCCATCTCCCAGGTTCAAGGGATTCTCCTGCCTCAGCCTCCTGAGTAGCTGGGACTACATGTGTGTGCCACCATGCCCAGTTAATTTTTTGTGTTGTTAGTAGAGACGGGATTTCACCATGTTAGCCAGAATTGTCTCAATCTCCTGACCTTGTGATCCATCCACCTTGGCCTTCCAAAGTGCTGGGATCACAGGCATGAGCCACCACCCCTTGCCTTGTGGATTTTTATGTGAAAGATAAAATTTTACCTCTTTTAGCCATTGTGATTTCAGAGGCTCTATCAATTGCAGCCTAATCTTACACTAACCAATGCAAAATTGTTTCCCAGTATGGGGTGGTTAACTTCCTCCAGCAGAGCATACTTCTCCACTCTCCTCAAAAGGAACTTGTTTCAAATAAAAACAAAAGCAGGGGGCCGGGCGCGGTGGCTCAAGCCTGTAATCCCAGCACTTTGGGAGGCCGAGGCGGGTGGATCACAGGGTCAAGAGATTGAGACCATCCAGGTCAACAAGGTGAAACGCCGTCTCTACTAAAAATACAAAATTAGCTCGCATGGTGGAGCGTGCCTGTAATCCCAGCTACTCTGGAGGCTGAGGCAGGAGAATTGCCTGAACTCAGGAGGTGGCAGTTGGGGTGAGCCGAGATCGCGCCATTGCACTCCAGCCTGGGTAATAAGAGCGAAACTCCATCTCAAAAAAACAAAAGCAGGAATGCAGTTGTGTGGATCTAGTCATGTTCCTTTCATGCTATGCAATATTGTTACCTTCTCATAAAAAGGAAAACATACCCTCCAGTGTGAAATATTAGCTGGTGTGGCTGGCTATGTCTCCAAAGAAAAAAACAAATCCACGAAAGCTCCAGAGCACAACCATCAGCAAATGCACCACCCAGGAATCTGAACTGGAAGGTTAACATGTGTTGACTTTAAAACCTTTTTCCTTGTCCCCTAAGCCAGTCTGACATCCCTTCTGCCATGTGTGTGGATGTGGGTTCTTTCAAGCATAGTAGAGGAGTACAAGAGCTTGGATGGAGCTTCCAAGTCAGACAGAATAAGATCTGGATCCCTAGTTATTGTGAATAGTGCTGCAATAAAAGGGGTGCAGGTATCCCCTTGACATACTGATTTCTTTTCCTTTGGAATGCATACCCAGAAATGGGATTGCTAAGTCATATGCTAGTTCTATTTTTCGTTTTTGAGGCACCTCCATTCTGCTTTCCATAATGGCTATACTAATTTACATTCCCACCAGCAATATATGAGAGTTTCCTTTTCGCTGCATCCTTGCCAGCATTAATTTTTTTCTCTATTTTATAAGAGCCATTCTAACTAGGGTGAGATGATATCTCGTTGTGATTTTGATTTGCGTTCCTCCATGATCAGTGATGTTAAGCATTTTTTCATATACCTGTTGTCCATTTCTATGTCTTCTTTTGTGACGTGTTTATTTAGATCCTTTGCCTAGTTTTTAATTAGATTACTTGTTTTTTGCTTTTGATGAATCAACCTAAATGTCCATCAAGAGAGGAATGGATAAAGGAAATGTGAGATATAGATAGATAGGTAGATGATAGATAGATAGATGATAGATAGATAGATAGATAGATAGATAGATAGATAGATAGATACCACCCACTGGAATAGTATTCAACCATAAAAAGTGATATCCTGTCATTCACAGCAATATGGATGAGCCTGAAGGACATCATGTTAAGTGAAATAGGCCAGACACAGAAAGAC
This sequence comes from Callithrix jacchus, assembly GCF_049354715.1. Classification (NCBI taxonomy): domain Eukaryota; kingdom Metazoa; phylum Chordata; class Mammalia; order Primates; family Cebidae; genus Callithrix; species Callithrix jacchus. The sequence goes on from NC_133510.1 coordinate 19,481,933, forward strand.
AAATGCCACATGTTCTCACTCATATGTGGAAACTAAAAAATACTTTAGCTTGTGGAAGTAGAGCATAGAATTGTGAGTATTACAGGCTGGGGGAAATGTGGGGAGGGGAGGATGGGAAGAGGTTGGTTAATGGATCCAAAGTTAAGCTAGATAAGAGGAATACCTTTCAGTGTTCTGCAGCACTGAAGGATAAATAGGATTAATATAATTTACTGTATGTTTCCAAAAATTTAGAAGAGAGGATGGTGAATGTTTACAATACAAAGAAATTATATGTTAGCGGTGACAGATATGCTAACTGCTCTGATTTAATCACTACATGTTGCATACATGTGCCAAAATATCACACTGTATCCCATAAGTATGTACTTATAGCAACTAAAAATAAAAGGGAAAAACATATTTGTGAAAGCATTATTTCTAATAGCAAACTACTGGAAACCACCAAAATAAACTATGGAACAAGACCAGAAAGGGGAAAAAATGATCTAGGTGTATAGCTTGCCTCATAGTTTAGAGAATCAAACACAATCAGTATTTCCCACTAATTCCAGAATCTTCACAACCTGAAAATAAATGGAGACCTAGGCCTCAATGCTTTTTTAAAAAATGGTTTGCCTCTGTAATTTTGCAGCTGTGGGAGCTTCGGCAAGTCACTTAACCAAATAAGTCTCACCTTCTTTGCCTGAATAAGGAGGGTGAAAAATGTTACAGGGCTGTTTTGAGAATTGCAGATGAAGTAGGTGAAGTCCCTGCTAGTGTGCCTGGAATGGGGAATGTTCAATAAATGCCAGGCATTACTATAATGATTGGCTCTACCCAGGTGACATGACTGCTTCTTGACTGCAGGACGGTATCTGAAAGTTGTTTTGTATTCTTCAAGCACCTAGCCCGAGGCTGCACACACAGCAGATCCTCACTGTGGAAAACCAGTTCCTGTTAGATTAAAATTATGAATGAGTAATCCTGGTTCCTTTATTGCCTTGAACTTTTTAAATCAGGTACAAGATGTTCAAAATGTCCCACATATCCTAAAGGAAATCACAGATTCAAAACACAGTGCATCTCCAGAATTTGAGGGCAAGGTCAGAAAACATAACCTTCTGAAATGGACAGGAAATTTAATACAATATTAATATATTAGCCATCAGAGGCTGTAACCCAGCCCTAAAGAAAATATTAGAAATAAGTAATCAATATGACTGGAGGGGCTCCCAAATCTCAACAGGCAACTAAAACTCCAGTTCATGTAAAATGAGCCGTAATATATAATTTGGTCCTTGTCATCACAGAAGGGAGAAACAGGGCATAGATATTTCTGTAGGAAGGCCCAGGCCCATCAGTCTAGGGTAGGTAATTTTTCCAGGGGCAAGAAATGTGAAATATATAATAGAGCAGGAAATGTCTCTAGCTCAGTTGAAATGTCTCAAAAAAACGATATAATCCTTTCACTGTGACTCCATTTTCATAAAGCCCTACAAACCCTACTTCTCTACTTCTTGGTATCAGGGAGTGTTACCCAAGAAATGGGTGTGAGGACTATGGCCAAGGGAAATGAATATTCCTCAATCAGAGCCTGATGTCTGACTTTGCCAGTCTCTCTCTCTCTCTCTCTTTTTTTTTTTTTTTGCAGTGGGGTCTCGCTTTGTCTCCCAGGCTGGAGTACAATGGCATGATCTTGGCTCACTGCAGCTGCCTCCCAGACTCAAGCAATCCTCTCACCTCAGCTTCCCAAGTAGTTCAAACTACAGGTGTGTGCCACCATATCCAGCTAATTTTTTAATATTTTTTTAGAGATGGGGTTTTGCCATTTTCCCCAGGCTGGTCTCAAACTCTTGTACTCAAGCAATTCCTGCCTCAGGCTCCCAAAGTGCTAGAATTACAGGCATGAGTCGCAACATCTGACCTGTCCATTTCTTTTAACTCATGATGTCCACTGGTTTCCCAGACCTCTCCTCCACTAAGTAAACTGGTAGATAACTGAGTTCACGAAAAGCCTAAGACAGGCCCCACCTTGAACCTGTGCCCTGTCCGGTCTGCTGACATCTCGCTCCCTCTCTACCTCCCTTCCTCTCTAAAGTTGGCTCCACAGCAAGCCTGATGATTTGCACATGGTTGAAGGCACCAGCCCCTCCTTCCCTCCTCCAGGCTCCAGCACCCATCCCTTCTCACTGTCATCTGACTATCCCACCAGCTTCCCACCCTGGAGCCTCTTCACACTCTATTCCTGCAAAGCTCTCCTCATCTCCTATGCCATCCAACTCCTATTTGAGTCTCAGCTTAAACAGCATTCCTTCCTCAGGGAGGCTCTTCCTGAGCCATGGATTATGCTTGATCCCTTCCTCTTGCTTGTACAATTCTTTGTCTTTCTCCTTCATAGCACGGACCCACTGTCACAGTCATTGTGTCATTAGGCATCTCCTACCCTTCTTCTCTGCTAGACCTGTAGCTCCATGAGGACAGAGAACGAGTCTGTCTTGTTGATTGCTTTGTCCTCAGCAGCCACCACAGTATGTGACGTACAGTAAGTGCTCAGGAAATATTTCTGGCCACTTCAGTACACATATACTGTATTCTTAGTGGGTTCCATTTGGATCCTGTGACTGATTTCTAAAAATCGGCTACCGTGGCCCACAAAGTAATTGGTGACCTTTAGCCAACAGAATTTAAATATAATTCAATTTTGAGAAAACAATTCAGTTAACCCTAAGTGTCACTTCTGAATGTTTCTCTCATGCTGACAGCTAAAGTTATCAAGTTTCCACCTGGCCAGGAGCCATTTAAAGATGTGGATGGCCTCTCCATCCTCCTGGTAGCCCCAGTTGCTCACTGCATTTGCAGACCACCGTTCCCTTTCCTAGACGCCAAAGGAATTGACATAGCCTTACTCGTGCTCACAAAACACAACCTGAACTGGGTGTATCTTAAAACGTTTCTGCCTCATAGGCTTCTGGGGGTGTTGTAGCATTAAGGAGAAGAATCGGGAATACCCTGGAAAATGAACAAGACTTTAAATGTCAATCTTTGGTGTCTTCACTCAGCAAGCCCTAGACTGCCATGGTACCAGTCAGCATCCCATGCTGAAAATTCAAGGCAGGGCCAGCTTAGGGACACAGAGGAATTTCAGAATGGTGAACTGATTTGGCCACAGGACTCTGGAGTTAGAAATACCTCCAAGCACACCTTACACTTCATTCTCCAGTAACAAAGGAAGACCTGCAGCCCAAGAATCTGAACAGCATGAGCATAGACATACAGCTAATTACTAGCAGATCCAGGCCTCCTGGCACCAACATTCATCCCACACTGCCATCCCTGAGGGCTGCTAAGCATCCATGGCAATCCTGCAGCCCCTCCCTCCACAAGAAATTAGGGAGGGAGGGGAAAGAGGGGCTCACACCCCAAACCACCTTTCTCCAGCACTCCAGACCCCTAGCAGAGACTGGAGGCCGCTCTCCTGGTAAAGTTATCCTCATTGTTTATGTCTTACTGTTGTTATCCAAAGCTTGCATGTGGCTTCACGAGACCACGTCCTCTCTCTAGAGAGACAAGAGTGAGCGGGAGGCAGCCCCAGCCAAACACTGGAAACTGATACTCCTCAGGCCTCCTTCCCCACAGCCCTGCCAAGCCACCTCCATGCTGACCCCAGGGGCCTCAGTGTACTCTGGTCCCGGGCCCTGCTGTGAGCTGAAAACATCAGCTGCAGCACATCAGGGCCCGGGAATGGCACTGCGAGGAAGGGTAGGGTGTTGAACCTGTAGGCAATGGAGGGACAGAGAGGAGACAGACTCCCTTGGACTCCCCTAAGGCGTCATCAGCACCCCCACCACGCCTGCAGGGAGCACCACACTCTCAGATCATCATGACTGAAGTTCACACGGGTGGAGGATGGGGGTGCTGAAATGTGGCCAGGGCAGCCATTATCACAGGCAAAGGAGGAGGGTGAAGCGTAGCCTTGAGGCAGAGGGCTTTTGAAATGAGAGCAGGAATTCGTCTGAGACAGGCCTCCTATCTGTCGTCTGAGACAGGCCTCCTATCTCCTCCCTTTGAGGAACACCACAGTCTACCCGTGTCATCGTGAAGACCGAAGCCTTAACTTCCCCTTGGCTCTGGGCAGGCTCTGCCTGGTCCTCCTGAGACATAGTGATGTGGGATTAAGCACAAGGAAGAGCTTCTTGCCTAGGGAAGGAAAGATGGAAATTCGCTTTCCTAGAATCTCCTGGATGAGAGCAGTGGAATCTCCTCTCCAACCCTGTCCTCCGTAAGTGAAGGTGAAGGAGGCCAATAATCAGCAGAGGCAGAAGACAGGGCCAAATGCCCACCAAGTTCCATCCTAGAGACCCACCAAGACCAGCAGCAGGACCCTTCCTTCTTGTGGAAGAGACTTCACCTGCTTCCCAACCAAAGACCAGGGACAACCCAGCCAGGTCCTGTGGACACGAACACTCGGCCACTCTTGTCATATTTCTAGGTGCCAATCTAAGCAGACACCCAGAAGGGGTGTTCTCTGGACCTATTGCCACAGTCTCCATGCTGTGTAACACACATCATTGCACTCCAACCAGAGGCCGCCCAGGAACAACTCCTCAAAGCCCAGGTAAAGAGGAAGCAGTGAGGGGAGTCCAGGGAGACTAGGGAGTCAAACCCTCTGATATGACCTGACTTTGTCCCTGCCCAAATCTCATCTTGAATTGTAGCTCCCATAATTCCCATGTGTTGTGGGAAGGATGGAGTGGGAGGAAATTGAATCATGGAGGCGGTTTCTCCCATACTGTTCTCATGGTAGTGCATAAGCTCACAAGATCTGATGGTTTTAGGGGATCAAAACCTAAGGGGAAATAAGGGGAACTCCTCCTTTTTTCTTGAGGCAGAATTATGCTCTTGTTGTCCAGGCTGGAGTGCAATGGCACCATCTTGGCTCACTGTAACCTCTGCATCCCAAGTTCAAGCAATTCTCCTATCTCAGCCTTCCACCACAATTTTTGTATTTTTTTTTTAGTAGAGTCAGGGAAGGGAAACCCCTCATAGGCTTCTAGGGGTGTTGTAGCATTCATTTTGTTCTCAGTTCTCTCTTGTCTGCCACCATGTAAACACGTGCCTTTCACCTTCCCCCATGATTGTTAGGCCTTCCTAGTCATGTAGAACTGTGAGCCCATTAACCTCCTTTTCTTGATAAATAACCTCAGGTATGTCTTTTTTAGCAGCCTGAGAACAAACTAATACACCCTGCAACATATCAAGGGTGAGAAAACGTCCTCCTCACTCAACCCTGAGCTCCAGAGGCTCCCAAAGGCAGCTTGGCACCTTGAAAGACCTAACCTATGTGGAGTCAGCAACAGAGTGTGACTAAGGGTTCTCCGGGCAGCATTCTACTGCAGAAATCCTAAAGCTGGAAGAAATGGGAAATAATCCTCACCACGTAAGATAGGTCCCGGGAAGGCCATGGGTTCTGGAGCCTAAGGACCAGGCCATGGGCCCCAGCTCTGTCACTTACTGGCCGCACCTTTTTCAACAAGCCACCAAAGCTCTCTGGGACTGACAGGCAATGTTAAAAATAATCGTAAAAATTAATAATAATACCACTTGGAGGAAAGAAGGATAGACTTTACAAACGGACCTGTGGAAATGTCTGGGGGAGGTAGATATGTTCATTATCTTGATTACAGACGGTGATAGTTTCACAGGGATGGTTTTGTATACATGTCAAAACTCAACAGATTGGATACTTCAAATACGTGCAGTTTATTGTACATATACCTCAATCAGGCTACAGGGAAAAGATAAACAAAAATGTAAAACTATGCAACATTTCTTGTAACCTTTTTCTTTTAAAAAAATCATTAAAATTTTTTAATTAGAATATTAGATGTTAAACATTACTTAACATATGTGTTATGTATGTGTTAGCTTTCAATTAATAATAAATATTCAAAAGTGAATAATGATTTCATGCTATCTCAGAATCAAATGAGGTTGTACATATTTTGTAAACTATAAAGTGTCTGCAAAAGGATTTTTAAAGAGCAAGTGCAGGGGTAGGCACTGTGAAAGCTCTGCCTTGGTACTCAAAGCACAGGGCATGCCCATGACTCTTGGGCCACAAAACGCATGTCATTGACCCCCACGGGAGTCCCACTGTGCTTCTTGGATCCCACATGAGGAAATCATAGCTGAGTCCACCAAGCCAATGGCCTCTGGCATGTAACTGAACAACACCAAGTGAGGCTGAAAATGAAAGTGAACATTTTTCTTGGGAGTTTGTGATGCTAAAAGTTAACGGGCTGAAAGCAGCCAGACACAACATTTCTACCAAAAATGAGACGATGACAATCCATAAGCCCCAAAGATGTTGGCAGAAAGAACTGGGCCTCTCCCAAAACTCAGGGAGGCCAGGAGGCTGGCGCCTGGGCTTCCGGCACACAGAATCGGCCCAAACGCAGGATCCTGGATGAACTGTGAGGAAAGACCCAGGGAAAATGCTGCCCTTTCCTATTCATCACAGTGAAACTGTTCTGGACAGTCGCCATCCTGCAAGTGGAATCAGATGCTGTGGATCCTCACTCTCAGCAATGGGTGTGCCTCTCCCTCGCCCCCACCAGGACACGGAGAGCATTTCAGGGCCTGAGGAATGGAAGGCAAGAGAGTGATGGGCAAAGGGGTGCCCTAGCTGGCCATTAGTAGATACTCAGATCACAGATGATCAGTAGGTCCTGGCTGGCCTGGAGCAATCCCTGTTTATTTCTCCTGCCTCATCATCCCATCATGTTTAAGATTTTAGCATTCTCAAAAATGTCCCAGGCTGGACAAATAAATCATAGGGTTACCCTATGATCAGCAATGCTCACCACTATATTTAATAGCCATTAAACCTTTGAGCAGGAATGCCCAGTATCCCCTTCCTGTCTTTCATTTATTTGGCCCATATGAAATATGTCCCACTCAGAGAGAAGCATTCGCAGGCATTTAAAAGCTCGTCATATAACCTCTAAAAGTATCCCTATCTCTAATGTCTCTCCTGACTTACGGTTTCCATGATTCCTTGATTTTGCTACTTTTCTTCCAACCTCAAGACACTCTCTGAATCCTTCATGTTATCAGTAATTAACTCCCCTCCCCCACAAAGAAGCACCTCTGCCTTCTCTTAGCAATGACTCATCTCTTTCTTACAGAATCTCTACTCTATTTTCCTATGATTCAATCATCCCAACAAAGTTAAATTCAGCAAGTATTCCTTGGGCAACAACAGTGCTTAGCAATGTGCTAAACATTAAGGGCATACAGAAGAAATATAAGCCATCATGCCACCACCCCATCATGACATCACACCATAATGCATTTACACCATCATGCCACCACACCATCATGCCATCATACCATTATACATTCACACCGTCATGCATTCACACCATCATGCATTCACAGCATCATGCATTCACACCACCATGCATTCACACCATCATGCTACCACATCATCACGCCATCATACCATCATACATTCACACCATCATGCATTGATAGCATCATGCATTCACACCATCATGCATTCACATCACCATGCATTCACATCGCCATGCATTCACAGCATCATGCATTCACATTGCCATGCATTCACATTGCCATGCATTCACACCATCATGCATTCACAGCATCATGCATTCACATTGCCATGCATTCACACCATCATGCATTCACACCATCATGCATTCACACCATCATGCATTCATACCATCATACATTCACACCATTATGCCACCACACCATCATTCCATCACACCATCATGCATTCACACCATCATGCATTCACACCATCTTGCCACTACACCATCGTGCCATCACACCATCATGCATTCACACCATCATGCCATCACACCATTTTCATTCTCTTTGGAAACCAGATAAATGATATCTAACACCTGAGACAGATGAATAATATCATGACAGGGGCAATTAATGTCCAAAGGTACAGGACGACTATGAATGGTCATTTATTATCTCCCCTTTCACTCATCAATAGTTACCAAATTTCACTCTGAGAGAAACACCCCTTCTAGATCTCAACCATATGTTTTTAGCAGAATTGATTCCACCTCAAATCCAAGGCTATGCCCAATTAGTTTGAGCCAGTCAGCATATCCAACACCCTGCCACAATGACTGCTTCTGGAATATGCCTGTAATGTGGTCAAAACCAGTAGGATGTGAGGAAATGATAGCCAGGGTTTCTAGGGAAAGCACCTTTCTCTTTCTGTCAGACTCTGGGGGATAAGAATGACCATCAGTTTGCTCCGTAAAGGGAAGTCCTGGATCAGCGAGGGGGATCAGTGAGAAAATATAAAGGATGAAGTGGACCCTGCAGATGGTTGAGCAGAAAGATAGTGAAATTAGTTGTCTTTAGGGACATCATGGGAGCTGAGGGATCAAGCCTCACCAAATCTGCTTATGGGCTTCCCGATCACATGAGCTTATAAATTCCCTTTGTTGTTTGAGCTGGTTTGAGTTGGATGTTCTGTCAGTGTGACCAAGCATTCTTCCTGATATAAGAAGCCAGTGGAAATAGCTGACTCTGGGCTAGAGGAGCCAGAGGGCATGTTATGGAGGAGAGGGAGCTTGAGCTGTACTTTGGCCACTGCATGATGGGATTTGCACATGTCATTTGAGTGGCATGGAAGAGAACAAGGGGTTGCACGTGGGTGCAGAGAGGAATCTGCAGCATGTGCAGTCCAGCCGGCCTGAATCCGAGTGGTGCCTGGGGAGCCAGAGGGCTGAGACTGGCCTGTGCTGGCCATACTGCCCACTATGCCGCTGCTGCCAGTGCACCTCCCAACAGTGACCTTGACAGATCAACCCCATACTTTCACCCAGACTCATTATATTTTCAACAAGATAAAAAATGAAAAGAGAGTCCACCTCGTCACGGAACCCTTGAGAAAATGCTTTCCTCCTTTCCCAGTGGAGCTCAAGTTAGAAACTTCTTCCCATTCTCCAGTGAGACCAACAGATATAAGTGATAGCAGGGAGTGTCCTTCTGCTCTGGGGTTGGCGTAGGCTGTGATCAAACAGAATAAAGGAACAAGCCTCCCACGTGCCACAGATCCAGGCTGTGACCTTCAGAGGAGGCGGTTTTCTAAAGACAGGGCTCTGGCCTTCCTTCAAGGGGCCATTAATCCTTCATACCAAAGATCTTACATAGGGAGGCAGTGTAGACTTTGAACATGTACAAAGAAGTTATAAAACCTTCTACAACACTGGTCACAAGCTTTCTTCAGTTAAATAACTCTTTCTTCAAATATTTCAAGGGGCTACTTGGTTGTGTTCCAGAGAACTACAGCCCCAGCTGCTCTGCCCCGACTCGGGCTCTCAGTGATTTCGGGGCACTTGCATGCAAACCCCAAGAACTGTACTTCTTAGAAATGGGCGAGGTTTTTACTGTCACAATACAGGAAAGCACCACTCATATGTAATTGATGGAGTGAGGGGCATCAAACATGTTTCAATGTACTAGAATGTCCCAGAAAAAAAATACCCTTCCTGAAATATACATAGAAGGTGGGATTGGCAATCATCACACAAGTCCCATGGCCCTGTGTGATTAGCAGTCATCACACAAGTCCCATGGCCCTGACCCCACCAGAGTCAGCCTTGAGAGGTAGTAAGGTAGAGCTTAAAGAGCCCAGATTGTGAATAAAGGCTATTGAATTAGATAAAATCTAGATCTTGTATCTGGTGTTGATGAACTAATCAGGGACACAGAAAAAGACTTATCACTATAATGAAAGAAAAAAAAAACAGTGGTTTCGATTACGTTGGGAGCTTCCAAAAATATCCAGATCAGCCCAGCTGCCAAGAGCACGATGAAAATAATCCATGAAGAGTAAAAGGATGGTTATCAGAGGCTGGGGAGGATAGCAGGGGAGTGGGCAGGAAGTGGGAATGGTTAATGGGTGTGAAATAAAAATAGAAAAAATAAGGCATATTCAACAGCACAATGGGTAACTATAATCAATAATAATTTAATTGTACATTTTAGAATAACTAAATGAGTATCATTGGATTGCTTGTTACACAAAGGATACATGTTTGAAGGGACAGATACCCCACAGGATCTCATAATATGACTATTATGAATTATATACCTATATCAGGGTATCTAATGTACCCCATTAATACATACATGTACTGTGTACCCACAAAAAATTTAAAATGTTTTTAAAATAAGGAAAAATAATAATCCATTAGCTTAAAATGTTCTGGAGGCCAGGGGCTGAAGGTCATGTGGTCTCTGAGCAGCCGGGCACGTTGAAGGAATTGCTGAGAGAGACCCTGCTGAAAATCCCAGCTCTGCCATTTATTCTCTGTGTGGCATGGATCTGTCAAATGATCTCTCTGAGGCTCAGTCTCCTTTCTGATCAAGCAGAAAACTAAGAATCTGGAAGCAATAGTGACCTCATAGAGTGCTTGGAAGATCAGCAATAATGGAAGGAAGACACCTAGCACAATGGTTGGCACACAGTAGGTGCTCAATGCTAATATTAATTGGATTCTGCAGATGGCGTCTTCCGGCCAGAAGAATTTGAATTAAGGGGGTTTATGCAATCGAGTTTCCAGCATCCTCCCTTTTTTCTCAGAAAAAGCTGGCTCCTGGGGCACTTTCCCCCTCTATGAGGCGAAAGTCCAGTCTGGATTGTGTCCTCTCTATGCAGCCCAAACACGCTTTTCCGCGGCCATGACCCTGCATGCACACCGCGAGGAACTGGTCCTGCCTGAGACTGCAGGTCTGGAAGAGAAGGGGTCATCAGCCCTGCTAATTAAATCTGCAGATGATAACAAACTGGGCGTCTCTGCAAACAGCACCAGAGAGGACGGGGATATAAATGAGAAGGGACCTGGGGAGTTTACGAAATATGGGACAGGAAATCACAAAATGAGATTCAATGCAGAAGAATGCAAGGAACTCCAACTGGAGGGAATAATCAGAAACATAGACCCTGGAGGGGAAGGGGAAGCTGGAAAACGGCAGAGGTGATGAGGGCTTGGAGCGGATGGAAGACAGGTGGCAAATGAGAGAATGGGCGCAGGAGGCGAGCAGGAAGTAGGGGTCGAGAAGCCTGGAGGGAAGTCCAGATGGAAACTGTGGGCCTCATCCAGCAGGGTCATTTGCACTCTCCCAGGCTCCCTTCCAAAGGTCATCGTCCACTCCAGCACCAGCCCAAGTCACACCTCCTCCAAGAAGCCATTCTGGATGCCTACAGCAAGCCCCCAGTCTCCCCGCTAATCACTCTTCTGTGTTAGGCAGGGCCATGTTTGACTGTGGGCGTCATTCCACTCCTGACTCTTTTATCTCCAACCAAACTCTCAGCTCCAGGGGGACAAGGACTCAGCCCTGTGGCTCACTGTGCCCCTCCCCACATCCAACTCAGAGCAAAGCCCGGGGTAGATCTTCAAGAAAAATGAGGATGGGCATCACCTCCAATAACATGACGAAGAGAAGAATTTCCATCTCCAAACCCTGCTGGGTCAAAATTCTATCTGAGTTCTCTCTGTCCTTATTTCTAGGCCCTCAGCCCTAGCCCAATGCTTCATGTGTGGCACTCCTGAGTCAATTGCTTGTTTAACCCTTACTTATGCCCGAACACAAACCAAAGATGGCTCAGGAGCCAGAGGAAAAGAAGACAAATCACAAGTCAAGGGGAAACGATGAGGCAGATGTGCTCCTCATGTGACGGGGACTCTCCTGACATAGCCATGATGCTGAGTCTTCTGCAAGACGACAGTGGCTTCCCTGAGACACCTGCCCCCTTTCAGCTGACAACTTCATAGTCAATAAGCATGATACAAATAATCAGGAGAACGAAGTATAACTCCTTCTCAGGAAACTTGAGTAAGGCTCACCAGGCCCTAGGAAGAAATGTAAATGCTGCCTTGAGCCACTGTCAAATCCAGCTCCTCTGACGAAAGGCAGGAGCCCTCCCTCTGCACCATCAGCCCAAGAACACCGTTACTCTTACTAAACATGTATGTCTTAGGAAATGAAGAGAGCAAGTACCAAAAACGTGTTATGATGCTCAGCCCACCATGGCGCCAGCGACAACAGAGGGGAAAGTAAAAAGCCAAAAGTGCAGGGCAACCCATCTGCAGAGAAGCCGGGGGAGGAAGGTGTCTTTAGGGTACCTGATATTCATGGCACGTTCATTACAGCCCAAGCCGACAGGATGCTGACTATTCTGAGAGGCCTCTGGAGAAAGGAAACGCACAGTGTTTCCTGCTCCTCTGGACCCATGCTCTTCCAGGGGTGCTTTCCCCCAGCCCAGGGCAGTGGGGGAGAAATAGACACTGGGTCCTGGTGTCAGCACGGCCACTTCTCATCTTCAGCACCTTAACAACGTCACACCTGAGCTACCCCGGGGCGCTACCTTCTGCTTACTTATATGATGACGGCATTGAACTCTGAAGGTCCCCTCCCTCTGAAAGATCCTGTGACTTCATGAAAGGCAGGAATTCTCTCAGCACCTCAGCCTTAGCCTGAAGAACTAGTCTTATCAACAAAGTACAAATGTACTTTGATGGGCTGCAAAGCTCCAGCCTCCTGGGAGAACCCAGAATTGAGCTGGAGCATAGAGTCACAGGGATTTCCACCATCTAAACAGAACTGTATCTCTTCTTGTCTTCTTTCCCTAAAGGTCCGTTTCCTCTTCTCATATTCTAAAACTTGAAGGGATCAAAGATCCTACCCAAGACGAGGTACCTCCCTGCTGAAAGAGAAATCCAGCACATCCCAGCTGCTGAATGCCAGCATTTACTGAGGTTTGGCACTTGCTCTCCTAACCAAGGTGGCCACATGCTGTGGTGCAGGTCATGCACTGCACAGAGGGGGCGCTACCATGGAGAAGATGCTTTATATTCAATAACATGATTACTATGACAGTTTCCTGGAAGATGACAAAGTGTTTTGATCTAACAGAATCGAAATTAAGGTAATTTCAAAAAAATGATTTTTTATTAAAAAAAACAACTTGAAGAAGGGAGACCTTTTTCTAATCGGCGCAAAGGCACATGGACTTGCCATGGTCCCAACCTTTAGCCTGGATGCCAACTCATGGGAAGACAGCCAGAGAGAGAAGCTTAATGCCCTCTCTGCTACTCCAAAGCAGAACCTAGAGTCAAGAATGGAATCTGCCAAAGTCATCCACAAGGGTTGTAAATGACACATAGGCCCAAACAGAATCCCTCCTGGGGATATTTATATTTTTAAAGGTCAAATAAAAGAATAATTTCTTAAAACTGGGTCCTTATTTTGTTCATCACTAGGTCCTGAGCATTTGGATACCTATCACGGTGTCCAAGTGTCCACCGGACACTCTACTACTAAAATAGAATATGGACTCTAAACCAGGGGTTCCCAAGCTGGTACCAGTCTATGGCCTGTTAGGAACCAGGCTGCACAGCCGGAGGTGAAGGGCAGGGGAGCAAGCATCCCCTCCTGTCAGATCAGCAGCGGTATTATAACTCACAGGAGCACAGACGCTATTGTGAACTGTGCATGTGAGGGACCTAGACTGCACGCTCCTTATGAGAATTTAATGCCTGATGATCTGAGGTGGAAGTTTCATCCCAAAACCATCCCCCCAACCATCAGTCCATGGAAAAAATTGTCTTCCATGAAACCAGTCCCTGGTGCCAAAGAGGTTGGGGACCACTGCTCTAAACGGCTTGATGGGATCAGGATACCATCTCTGTTGTTTTTGCTTAGGTCAGAAACCTACTGGCGGCGAGTGCAACCATCTGTGTCTCCTACACTCATAGCCCAGAAAGAGACCCACAGTGGCTGGGCTGGAAAGTGTAGCCTGCCCTACTCAGAGTCCTTCACAGGCCTTCCCACAGGACATGCTCAGGAAAGCTGCATGAACGTTTCCGGGACAGAGAAAACTGGAAACGTACAATCTTCTAAGTTCTTTTTATTCATCCTGCAACCAACAGAATCAGAGAAGCAGTCCAGAAACTAGCTCTAGGACGTCAGCCAGCTCTTAATGGGGCCAGGTAAACAAGACAGGAGCAAAATACATTTTCCATTGTCCTTCTTCCCCAGCGTGACCCCCAGCTTTTTCCCAGAGCCCCTCTTAGGAGTGCCCACCTGCCTCTGGCCTCGCTCTGATAGGTCTGTTCCTGGACATCCCTTCATCCTGGCTTACTTCTCATTCAACCCACATCCTTTCCAGATAAAGAAGACCTTGGGATGGCCTCAAGGAGCTCATAGCCTAACCCAGGGTCCCTTATTCAGGGACTACCACATAGCTGTTTTTCCACCTATGATAAGCAACCCTTTTAAGGTACTGGAGCAATCCTCATAAGAAATTGATGAATATCTGACTCCACCCAGCTCTACTGTGATGGGGCTTCAAAGGCTTTATCTCAAACCAGTGACTAATTGGCAGAGATCAGGCCCACTAGGAGGTCCAGGGGACTTTCTGAAGAGTCTCAAATCATGCCACCTACATGCTCTTTGCACGAGTTTGTGAATATACTAAAAACCACTCAATTCTACATTTTAGAATCATGCATTTAACAGTATTAAAAATTACATCTTAAATAAAAAAAAAAATCCTACCTGGATGTCCATTTCAGCCCACAAAGAGGGCCATCCATACTAGGGGTCAAAAAAGCCTTCTAAATAGTCCTTTTTCTAGAGAAAAGATGTGTCCACAGTTCTGGGAGGAGGCATTGTGTAATGAAAGGAATGGGCTCTGGAACCTGTCAGGCCTCCAAGTTCCTATGTGTGTCACCTGGGTAGTTACTTAACAGGCTGAGCCCTGGCTTACAGACAGAAAAATAACGCCTTTCATGGGACCACTGTGAAGATCCAGCCTGCAGAGATGTGGGAAACAACACTCCCTAGTGCATGTGGCAGGTGCACATGCATGTTGGTTTCCTTCGGCGACAGGGGACCGTTTGCACTGGGGGCTCCCTTTGTTTCAACACTTGATCATCTGGACTGGACAACACTCCATCCTTATTTGCAAGGCTACTGTAAATTACTAGTTTCCATATTGCTATAAATAAAACAGATAAAGACGGGGTAGATAGGCCCTACCAGGAATTTGTTACTTTTGCCTGAAAATGCCTAAGACAGTCCTCTCTCTCTCTGTCTGTCTCTGTCTCTGTCTCTCTGTGTCTCTCTGTGTGTGTGTGTCTCTCTCTCTCTCTCTCTCTCTCTCTCTCTCTGTCTCTCTCTCTCTGCACCTGGTATCCCCAGGCTCTTGAACTCTGGCCTCATGTTGCTCTCTGGATCTGTCGCTAGGCCAGCTAAGCCACACTGACTCAGGACAACCCTGGGTTGCTGTGCAGATGACAAATGAATCTGGGACTCTGTGGGCAAACAGCATCCAACTCACTTCATACCTTATGCCCCGCTACACTCCAGGACTCATCCACATCCCCGACCTGTCCCTGCCTCGCTGGAGGTATTTGGGCTGGGGCCCATCCAGCAGGCTAGAGGAAGCCAAGCCTGAAAGAGGCCGGGAGGAGCATGTCCTGGCAATTAACGATGGGCTGAGCTGGAGAGTCTTCTCTGGCTGTTCTTGCAGCCTTTCCGTCAACACGTCAGGACAAATGAGGTGTTTCTGTCAATCACTGAAGATGCATGGCATCCCGACTGAATCCTCCCTGAGCTAATGGGGTTGCTTGGGAGACATTCAGCATTGAAAGAAGCTCTTTGTTCAGGGGTGGTGAAGTGTTTTGCAGGAAAGCCTCAGCAGGTGGCCATAAAGTATGTGACAACTGCACGTGGGAGCTGCAAAGCCCCTCCAGGGCTAGTGGCAGCCTCACGGCCCTTTACAGGAACCTCGACACCAGCCACAGCTGGTGTACCCCACCCCAACCAAGAGAGGCCCAGAGAAGCCCAGACCTCCCATCTGCATGCTTGGGAAGACCAGGATGGAGGCCTCAATGCTCAGTGCTTTTACATGCATCTGTGGAGTCCCCAGTATGAACAAGGAGGAACTCAAAGAGCTAGACCAGATACAGACTTTGCCCTCAAACAGCTTTTAGACTGGGGAATCATCAAAGAGGCTAGGAAAAAAAGACCAGGAGGCTGACAGCTACAGAAAATGTATGAGAGAGGCGTTGTGGGGTATGGAGCTTAAGCCTCCCAGCTCTTTCTCCTAACGAGCTAGGCCACAAGGTCAGTGTCTGAGGACTCAGTTCACAACCAGGGAACAGTGTCCTGGGTTAGGTCAGGACAGGACTGAGCCCTGATCTGCCCAATTCACTAACTGAGTGAGCGTAGGGAAATCACCTCCCTTCCTCTCCCTTCTCGTCCCCTGTGCAGGCAAGACCTTAGGTTAGAGGGCCTCTAACCATCCCAACTCCAGAGCTGTGCGCTTCTTTGATGCTTCATATTCAGTCACTTTTGTCACCTCAACAGGGTCTCAAATCCACACAAGCCTCTCTATTGTCACAGCCTGCTGCCCCTTGCTTGACTCTGTCTCCACTCTCTGCCCTTCCATGCAGCTGTGGGCATGCACCTCTGGGCTCTCAGCTCTCTCCAAGTCCCCGCGCCTCATGCAACTTGCTGTGCCTTCTGGTATCTGCTTCCTAATCAGAAACCTCACATGTCTCCTAAGCTGCCCCCAGCCAGGTCCTCCAGCTCATCTTCCTCTGAATTGTGTGTGTTAGTTGTACAGACAGAAATCCAGAGACCCTCCAAGGATTAGGGCCCATGTCTCTTTTTATTTAGAACTGTCACCTGCTGACCCTGAGGAGAGGGCTCAGCACATTTTTTCTGTAAAGGGCAGGCCACGTGGTTTCTGTCACAGATACTCAACTCTGACATTGAGTCACAAAAGGAGTCATAAACAATACATAAGTGAATGAGTATAGCTGAATTCCAGTAAAATTGTATTTACTAAAGTAGGTGGTTGGCTGGATTTGGCCTGTGGGTCACAGTTTGCTAACTCCTGCTCTAGGACAGGCTTCAGTGACAGACACATCTGCATCTGGCCCCTCTCTTCTCTGCAATTGTTTGCATGTCTGTCTGCTATGCTGGACTACCTGGAGGCCAGCTCTGTGTCTTTTACCTCTTGAACCCCAGTGTCTGATACTGTGCCTTATATATAATAGGTGTCCAATAAATGCTTGTCCTCTAAACGCCCTGATCTGGTGGTACCTGTTGCACGTCTCACAACCTAAGATAATCACGAGGACAGACCATGAGATAACAAGAGGCACAGCAAGAAGACCCAGCCACACAAGTTTGGACCATACCTGCCAGAGACTGCAGGGGAAGGCAAGCCGGTCTGCTGGCCTCAGCACTGCTCTTGGAGGGAACTCCTTTCTGCTACATCAAAGGGCACATCAACTGATCAAAAGTTTGGACCAGACACTCCACCTCCTGGATCCATTCCTCCATCTCCTCCCACACTAACCATCCCCAACTGACGGCCCTCCAGGGACTGGGATAAACCATAGAAGGCAGACATCTGTGGGAGCTTCCAGTCTCTTTAATCTGAACCTGTAGCAGATGCCTAATATCCACCGCTAACACATTCATCACGCTGCACAGGTGACAGACGCCGGCAAACGCCTCAGGCCGCTTGGCTCTCTCAGTATTCTTGTGATTAAGCACAGTGATCTCTAGCCTACACAAGAGCAGACTGAGCTCAGAGAGGCTGTAACTGCTCAACATCACCGCAGTGAGCAGCACAATGAGGCCACTATAAAAAGACGATAAGACATAGGCTACATCTAGAACGATGCAGAGGAAGAGCCCCTCCCTGGATGGTTCACTTCAAGAGGGCAGGAAAATCAGAGATCATTCAGAGAAGAGAGGTGAGAAAGTTAAAGAACTCAAGGCCATAGCCGGTGAAAACTAAATGAAGCAACTTGAATGATTTTACTGGGTAGAGAGAAGGCCAGGGCAAAGATGTGGGGAAAGAAGGATGATATCTGCCTTCAAACTGCCTCTGCAGACTTAGTCTGTGTGGTGCCAACAGGCAGGGCCAGCCTAGCGGAGGAGGAAGGAAGCATCCCCCTCAGTCCACTATTCTGGCCGTGGCCCAAATACCCATTGGAATTATGTCCTAGAATATGATGGGGTTCTAAGAGCATTATTTTAATTACTTAACCTGCCTTTTTGGAATAAGACAATATTTATCCACATCAGTCTTATTCCAAAAGGCAAGTGAAGTAGCTTCACCTCCAGTACCAGCCCATGGCCCGGGGGTTGGGGACCCCTGGTTTAAAGCGTCAATACCCATGTAGCACTAAGAATCATGTCTGTCATCAGGGAGCATACCACTGTAAATTTTAGATAAGCCAAGGCGTGCAAAGTTTTGGTTTTCCATTTTACTACAATCACTACTGTGAATGTGAGCAATAATTATGACTCTGTCTATTAAATGTGAGGCACTGTACCAACCAGATTGCGTGTGATGTGTTTTCTCTCTAATTCTTACAATAATACTGTAAGGGAAGTAGAAAAATCTTCATTTTACAGATGGAGAAATTGAGGCTCAGAAAGGTTGACTAATCTGGTGAGGATCACACATTAAAACATGGTGGAATCGAGATTCATGCTCAGGTTTACAGGACTTAAAAGCCTTTCCATAATACCATGCTGCCCCCTTTGGCAGGCACCAGCTCTGTCCCCCACTGTGTTACCAGCCCTGGCGCAATGCCTGGGCCATAGCAAGTATGTCCAAAACACTTGATAAATTAATTGATTCACTAATTATAAGATGGATGCATTCCCCTGATATTGTCATTATTGATTTTCTCTTAAGCTGTATTCAAATAACATAGAAATGGGTAGCCAACACCAACAAGGCTAGAGATCATCTATCCCTAAATGAGTCAGCAGATTACTGGGAACATCACATTCCCACACATAAACACAGCGTTTCACGTGGCCATGCAAACTTGCTGGGAACAGACTCTGTTGTGACTTAGAGAAGCCAGGAAAGGCAGCACTGAGACATGAGGCTCGCTGAAGAAACACACTGCCCAGTACCTTCCGTGAGGGTGCGGATTTCCATGGGAAATGGAGCAGGGAACATTTTACCCTCAAGCAGATTGCTAATCATGTCCTGCCAGGCTTCACATGTGACTTGAGGAAAGAAAAAGTAATGGACCATCAGGAACACTAAAAGTGAGAGAGTTGGTGTGTCTACAAGTGCAGAAGGCCTGCAAGAACATGACAGCGTGCTGCAACCTTCTCCACTTAAATCGTGGCTTGATACTGAAGCTGTTTGCATTTCCTCCTCCACAGGCACGAGGATGGGGACAAGAGAAGGGAAGTAGAAGCAGGGTCAGGGCTAAGGAGCCAAGTGAAGCTGATTCCAAATAAACAATTTTTTCTTCAAATAATCAGTAATCAGCAGATGAAACTGCAGGCAGGTAAATAAGAAGGGACTGTTCCCAAGCCCAAGAAACAAAGCCAACTTCAGAAGCCCTTCAGTTTCCTGGTGAATTTCCGACATCATAAGATAAAAGAAAAAGTCTAAATAAACAAGTTATTATAGCTCAGATCCCTATCAGAAGCGGAAAAATAATCTTAGGGAATGATATAGTCGTAAACACATGCTAAGTAAGCTCTCTCCCTCTCTCAATACAAGACCTGTGAAGCACTAGGGTTACCAGGATAAAAGACACTATTCTCATTGTCAAGGAGCTCACTATCTAAGAGGGTAACAGACACGAAAAAAAATTATTGCAATATTTGCAGGGTGCAATAGAAGTGGGGAGGAAGAAACTTAAGGGTCAAGGAAGACTTCATAGAAGAGACAAATGCTTGAGCTAAGACTAACACATTAAGAGAGGAAAGAGTATTCCAGATGGCGGGAGGAGCAGGGGCAGGGGCTGGAGAGAAGCAGCAGCATGGCAGGTGGTTTGGCTCAACTGCAGCCTAGGGTGTGCATTTGGGGTCAAGTCAGAGAATGTAGAGACTTGCTGGAGATAAAGCAAAGAGGTAGGCAAGAGACCAAATTGTGAAAGCCTGGTACAACATGCTTAAGAAGTGTGAACTTGCTCTTAGGTGCTTAGAAGCCACTGAAAGATTTCGAATGAGGAAATGGCTTAATCAGATTTGCATTTGGAAAGATCGCTCAGATACAGCATGCAGATAGTTTGGAGGGGGCAAATCTAGAAACCAGTTCAATCACACAAGGAGAGATCATGAGTGCTGGAATTAAATGGTGGCAGTAGGGAAGGGAAGGTGGAAACAGATATGGAAGTGGAACTGACATGACCTGGTGACCACCCAAAGTTGAGAGGAGGGACAATCTAAGGAGGCTTCCAAATTCTGTTGTATGTGACAGGGAGAGTGGTTAAGACAACGAGCAAGACAAGGAATAAAGAAGGTGCAGCTTTTACAGAGAAGATGCTGAGGTTTTTTATGAAGACCTTAAACTTGAGATGTTTCCAAAACATAAATCCAGGCTTTTATGCTCAGGATAGAGACATAAGAGCCTGGGGGACACAGGATAAGTGCAGGTTAAAGCAGAGCATTTGACAGTCATCATAGGTAGTTAGATAGTAACTTAGGCCATATAAATGTGTGAAATTGCCTAGAAAATGTGTGTAAGAAGAGCAAATAAAGGGTAAAAGGAGAGAAAAAAATCTAAAGACAGAACTCTGAGGACACTGATATTTCAATGGTAGATGAGGAAGACAGAACACATTTGAAAGAATAAGAGGAAGACCATAGAGGCAGCAGAGATTCAGGGAAGAATCATGGTCTCCTGGACACCTGAGGGAGGAAAAATGTCAAGTAGGAAGAAGGGGTCAACTGTTTCAAATGCAATAGGAAAATCAAGTCAAGTAAGGATTGACCAGGTCTCTCAATTATTAGAAATACCAAAATAAATTAATAAGGAGCAGAATAGCAGCATTCCTAGAATTTAGTAGATATTTGATAAATGATAGGTGAGTGGATGAATGGATAGATGGATAAAGAGATGGATAGGTAGATGGATGAATACATGGGTGGGTGGATGGATGGATGGATTGATGGGTGGGTGGATGGATGGATAGATGGATGAGTGGATGGATGGATGAGTGAGTTGGTGATGGATGGATCGATGGATCGATGGATCAATGGATTGGGAAGTGGATGAGTGGGTCGATGGATGGATGCACATCCATATTGGCTACCCCAACATGAACCTACTTCCCTCATTATGGATTGGGTTTGTAATGATTCTATCCAGAATCATAGAGATGGACAAAGATGATCTCAGCGCATCAATTCTAGACTAAGCTGTCTAGTATTCTACATATGTCTACAGAAAAAAAGGAATGTGCAGTCCACAGAAAAGCAAGAAAGCACTTTATAACTATTCTATTGAGAGGTGCCTTCCAAAGGTCACTCCATCTATCCCCCTGCCTGTGGCAGAATGTCAAGAGCAATTTTTAATACACACCATCTAATCTAAAGAAACCCACATATGCGTGCATCCAAATCAGACTTTCCAGAAGAAAGGGAGGAGTGCATGTGCATCTGCCCTACCACCTCCTGCCTTCTGGCTGGGGGAACGGAAAAACTCGTCATCAGCATAGCTGCTGCCCCTGGAGCCAACGGCACAGTCGCAGAGCCAAGTCTCTGTGAAATGCATCAGATGAAACTCAATGATCAATAATAAAATCAACAGCCTTCTCAAAGCCAAAGGGGTTGAAATTCAGAAGGGGCAATACTGTAATTTCTCCTGGGGCTATAGAGCATGCTCATTTCTGTGAGATTTACAGCTTTTACCCAATACTATGGATGCAGGCACCACGTTAGAGAAATCCAAGTTTTTGACTAGGGGAAAGACCAGGTTCTGGTGAGTCACGATACAATAACTGAAGGGGTGTATGGACTCCAGGCCCGCACCACGCTCTCCAGCTCTAACAGGAGGAATATAAACCCCTTATGCGGGCTAACCAGTCAAACCCTAAAATCCAATAGCCATACAGCTCAGCTGGAAGAACGTCCCTTTGTTAAACAAACAATGCGTCTGGAACACTTTGTGGTCTCTTTGCTCCATTCCAGGACGGAGATTGAAGCTATAGAAATAAATTAATGATTTCAATGATGCTCATCCCCTGGACTGATCCTACTGGCACATGGAAACTTCCTGGCTGGGGCTGGAGAACAAAATTAACCCTTTTAGGCAAAGGTTGAAGGTGAGTGGGTGGGTGGCTAAGAGAGAATTCAAATAACTGTGGCAAGGGAAAGGCAGGGCTGAATGGCATTGAAAACAGACAAGAAGGTTTTTTTTTCTTCAAGAGTCATTAAGAACAACTAGGAAAGGAACAATCAGAGCATCTCTAGGTTCATATTGAGATTTTATCTGACCTGCATCAACTCAGTCACTGAAATCTATCACCTCTCCAACGGTCTAAAGAAATAACGCCTTCCTCTAACTCAAGCTCCCATCGGGGCCCCAGGTGCCATAAAAGGAGGTGGATATAAGACATTGGGTTTGTGGTCTTCATGCTACAAATGAGAAATTCAGTTTGGAGCGATGATCTGGAATGAGATTCCATTCCTTGAGAAGCTTCTATGCTATTCTATCTTCTCTACGTAAGAAAGAGAATTTGGAGAAGCATGAACCTTAATGGTACTTTCAAACAGAAAGGCCGGGACCTGCTCTTCCCCTCCCACAGGCATAGAGTAGGGACAGAGTCAGCTTCAGGTCTTGGCCTGCTGGCTAGACAGAGGACATTCACAGCTTGGTCAGACATCAGAGGGACTACTGGCCAAAGGACTGGGGTCATGTGACGGGTCTTCTTTTCCAAGCTTTGGAGGAAACGTCAAAGATGGGAGAGGCATCAGCTGGGTGGTCTGAAAGAGCAATTCAGAGGCAGCAAAGGAATGGGGAAAAGGACACAGCCAAGTCGCCCACATCCCCAAACAGAGCTGCCTTTGTTTTCCTGATGCAAAGGACATAGCAGCAGACTAAAGCCCCAGGAGAAAAGGCGAAGACCTTGGTCAAACTGGGGCCACGGGATATTGTGTAGACCACTCAGGGGTCCTCAGAGCCAGAAAGGGGACAGATGCTGGACAGGAGGGTAGAGGAAGAGACAGAGGGGAAATTATAAGAAGGATGAGGCTAAGAACTGGATGGAGAGACGTGAGAGCAAAGACGCCTGCTGTGTGAGCAGAGACTCTTCCTGTGGCTTCCCTGCCAGGGTTCCAAGTGAGCCTGAACTCCCTATCACTAGATCATTCACCACCCACCACGTGCCCTGTGTGACCCATGTGCCCCAGCCCCACTAACACCCACAGCTTGTGTCAGCCTAAAATCTCATGAGTGGCTCCATTTTCCCATTCTGGGGTCCCTGTCATTCCCTGCTTAACATGCTGAAAACTGAGCAATTAAATATCTGAGGTGCAAGTGCAGAGCACACACCCCCTCCATTAGATCTGAGGTTCATCTGAGGTAGAGGACACATGTCCCCCAGGATTTGGACCACCTACTCTATTGCTGAGCCAGACCTGGAGATGCCTTCTCATAAATACACAACCACTCTGTAAAAACACTCATGGAAATGTCATTTAGCTGTTAAATATGCATCCTGAGTAAGTTTCTCTTGCTCAGTCATTTAGCCACTGATTGGAAATAGCATAAGTCCTAGGGTGGTCTGTGCATGTGTGTGTGTTTGACACTAGGGTGGTGTGTGTGCGTGTGTGTGCATGTGTGTGTATGACGTCTGCCCGGCTGCCAGGTCTCTGGATGTTCTGCATGACTTTCTTCAAGGTTTGAGAGGTGAGCCCCATGGAGAAGCAGTGTGTGGAAGGGCCCTAGGCTGGGAGCCAGGTCTTCAAGTCCCTGTCCTCTACCACTAGGATCTGGGGCTTGGCAAGACACTTCGCCTTCCTGGACCTCAGTTTCCCCATCTATGAAATGAGGACTTTGATGAGGTGACTGATCTCATAGGTCAGTTCTAGCTCTGACATTCTCTGGATTTCTTAAATGCATTTCAAATAACACCAGGTACTTAGAATTAATTGTTATAATTGTTAACATTGATTGATCCAGCCATGTATGGCAGGAATTTCTCTAAGCCTTTTCTGTGCATTATCTAACTTAAACCTAACACCAACCTAGTCAAGTATATTTTAAAATTTCTGTTTCACAGATCTAAAAAACTAAGTCCCAGAAAAGTTAAAAGTGTGGCCCAGCTGGGCACAGTGGCTCACACCTGTAATCCCAGCACTTCGGGAAACTGAGGTGGGCAGATCACGAGGTCAAGAAATGGAAACCATCCCGGCCAACATGGTGAAACCCCATCTCTACTAAAAACACAAAAAGATTAGCTGGACATGGTGGTGACCAGCTGGGCACAGTGGCTCACACCTGTAATCCCAGCACTTCGGGAAACTGAGGTGGGCAGATCACGAGGTCAAGAAATGGAAACCATCCCGGCCAACATGGTGAAACCCCATCTCTACTAAAAACACAAAAAGATTAGCTGGACATGGTGGTGAGTGCCTGTGATCCCAGCTACTTGGGAGGCTGAGGCAGGAAAATCTCCTGAACCCAGGATATGGAGGTTGCAGTGAGCCAAGATCTTTCACTGTACTCCAGCCTGGTGAAAGAGAGAGACTCCGTCTAAAAAAAATTTTTAAATGGCCCAAGGTCACACAGGTAATAAATAATGGAGATAGGAAACCTATAGGGAAGCAGTCTTCCTCCAGACCCTTACCTATGACATTATGTGGCCCCTCTAGCAGTCAATAAAGGGAAGGACATTTGGAATCTGGCCCTCTCACCAGTGAAGGTGCAAGGCGATCCCAGATAACAGCCACTGTGGGCAGTGATTCTAGCTGCCATCACCAGGACATTGCAAAATTCATGAGAGAAGAAGATGAAATTATTAGCATCCGTTCAAAGCACAAGGGCAGCTTCAGTTTCAGCAGTGCCATCCTTCTTCCCCTGTCCACCTGACCAGCCTCAGATGTGAGCTGATGTGATGCCAAGCACATACTTGAAAGTATGTCCTTTCATCCCCTTCCCCCATGACCCAACCTCTGCTATACCTGAAAATCACTCCTGAGGAATTGCAATCACTGCATGATCGCAAGGTGGCCTGAAGGCAGGGTCTGATGGCCCTGTGGCCGTCTTTGTACTGACCCAGGGCAGCCTGCAATTCTGCACCATTCCAGAGGTGGCGAGCAGGCACCAGCAACTGAAGCACCAGGAAACAAACCCTTCCTAGTGCGCAGGCAAAGGTGCCACCCTGCCTTTGGAAGACGGCTCCACCTCGCCTGTGAGTATGTATTGGAAGGAAACAACAACCATTGAGATCCTTGAGCTCCTTTTTTTTTTTTTTTTTTTTTTTTGAGACAGAGTCTCACTCTGACACCAGGCTAGAGTGCAATGATGCAATCTTGGCTTACTGCAACCTTCACCTCCCAGGTTCAAGCAATTCTCCTGCCTCAGCCTCCCAAGTAGCTTGGATTACAGACACATGCCATCATGCCCGGCTAATTTTTTGTATTTTTAGTAGAGACAGGGTTTTGCCATGTTGGGCAGGCTGGTCTCGAACTCCTGACCTCGTGACCCACCCACCTCAACCTCCAAAGTGCTGGGAATACAGGCATGAGCCACTATGCTGGGCCACCATTGAGATCCTTTTGTTCAACCCCACGACCTAGGACAACATGCTGGACCTGCAGATTGCTCTAGACCATCTGGACAGAAAATGGACCAAACATAAGTAAAAGGAAGCCAGCAGGCAAATCCGTGCCCAACCCCCCCCCCACACACACACACACACGGCATGACAAAGAAGAGAAAACACAGACCCCAGCCAGGACTGCTGATGGAGAGCAGAGGGGACCCTAAGGCAAGAACCCCCTCCTGCCCATCCACCACCATCAGAACCATGCACAGAAATCTGGTTCCGATTCGCTGCAGACATCCACTGCCTGATGCTATCAGAAAGCACTACAACATTCTTACTCCACTACTTCATCTCCCTGTGGTCCAGCCTGCCCTGGCCTCATGTCAGATTAATATTCCTATTCCGTGGAAGCTGAACAAAATTTCCTTTGGTGGGGTTGACCCCTCCAATTGGCTCTGGCTGCCTGGAAGCTATGAAGTCAGTGACAGCCACCACCCCTTCCCCACCCCTGGGGTCCGGAAGTATAAACGCTCAGGGTGGCCCCTGACTCATACAGAAAGTTATTAGGAAGGAGTGAGGCTTTACAAGGTGTCAAAGCTTTCACGAAGCTTTCAGGTTGAGTGAGCTGATCTCAAGGTTTTGCAGAAAAAGAGCAACTGAATGAAAATCGCACTAAAGATTCAGCCCAGGGTATGTCTGAGGTTCATTCTTACTGTCCAGTGACCAAAGCTGGCCAAAGAGAGGGAGCTGCAGGAATAAAAGCAGATGAAAACAATAATAACTCACTTTCAATGGGCAGCTCACTGCACTATGGGCTTCTAATGCACTATCTCACTAATTATCTCAATGAACTCAACAAGGAGACACTATTCTTTTTTCCACTTTAAAAGATGAAAAAAGAGTGAACCTAAGAAAGGTTTGCCCAGAGTGGCAGAGCCAAGATTTGAATGCAGGCAGTCTAATTCAGAGTTCAAGCCCTTGACCACTGTGCAACATTACCAGCAAGCCCTGAGTTCTTTGAAATGCCCCTTAGCACCGTGCAATCCTTAACGAGCCATGATAGGAATATTGAGGCCCGTCCAGGGCTAATTAGGATTCCTGAGCTGCTATATTTCTGCCTCCATCTGGAAAGCAGACCCTGATCATAAATCAACAGCTACTCAAGAAAGGCGTGCTCAGTCCATCAAGGCTAACTCCACTCAAAGCCAAAGCCAAAGCCCACTGTATCTCATCTGTCTTCCTGGAGATCTGCACCACTGCTCTTCTCTGTGAGCATGGGAAACCAGAGCTAGCTGCACACCTTACTGCCAATGATGCCCAGGAGGTGGCTGGAGCAGGCCAAAAGGAATCCCCCAATAGAGTCCTGACCTGGGACTCAGGAGCTATGTTTTAGAAGGAGAGGCCCTGAACAGAGGCCCTTCCCAGCCCATAAATCAAAGCTTCCCAGACCATCCAAAGCAAGTTTAAAAGCAGAGAGGAAAAGGAGAGATTTGAACAGATATGTGTACACCCATGTTTAAAGCAGCATGACTCGCAATAGCCAAAGCAAGTGGAAGCAAGTGTCTGTCGATGAATGAATGGATAAACAAAATGCAGTATATGCACACAATGGAATACTATTCAGCCTTGAAGAGGAAGGAAATCCTGCCATTTGTGACATCAATGAGCCTGGAGGACATTATGCTATGTGAAATAAGCCAGCCATAGAAGGGCAAATACTGCAGGATTTAATTCTATGAGGAAATTATAATAGACTCACCGAAGCAGAAAATATAATAGCGGTTGCCTGGGACTGAGGGATACAGAAAATAGAGAGTCGTTCAATGGTATAAAGTTTTGGTTATGTTAGATGGATAAGTTCTAGAGTTTTGCCGTACAACATAGTGACTATAGTTAAAAAAAAAAAAAAACAGTATCATGCACTTCAAAATGTCAGAGGCTAGACTGCATGTGAAATGTTCTTACCACAAATACAAAATGAAATTTAAACAATTAAAACACAGAGGGACACAAACTTTGGTAGACATTGGCTGTGTCTATTACCTTGATTTTGACGATGGTATCAAGGGTGTTTGCATGTGTTCAAACTCAACAAACTGTACATATTAATGTATTTTTTACATATTAATTATACCTTAATAAAGCCTTTTTTTTTGAGACAGAGTCTCGCTCCATTGCCACACACCAGGCTGGAGTGCAGTGGTGCAATCTCAGCTCACTGCAACCTCCACCTCCCAGGTTCAATCAATTCTCCTGCCTCAGCCTCCTGAGTAGCTGGGACTACAGGCACGCGCCACCACGCCCAGCCAATTTTCATATTTTTAGTAGAGACAGGGTTTCATCATGTTAGCCAGGATGGTCTCGATCTCTTGACTTTGTGATCCACCCACCTCGGACTCCCAAAGTGCTGGGATTACCGGCATGAGCCACTGTGCCCAGCCAATAAAGCTGTTTTATAAGGAGATTCTGATACATGCTATACAACACGGATACACTTTGAAGACATTACGTTAAGCAAAATAAAAGGACACGAAAGGGCAAACATTGCATGATTCCACTTATGTGAGGTCCTTAGTCAAATTCATAGAGACAGAAAGTACGATGGTGGCTTCCAGGGCTGGGTTGAGGATGGCTGGGGCATTAGTGTGTGATGGGTACACAGTTTCAGTTGAAGAAGATGAAAAGGCTGTGGAGGTGGATGGTGGTGATGGCCTCACTACAATGCAAATGTACTTAACGCCCCAGAACCATACATTTTAAAACAGCTAAAACGGTACATTTATGTAATGAATATTTAACCACAATAAAAAAAAATCATAGTAAATAATATGTCTCTTGAATTTACATTCATAATTAAAACTTAGGCTAGGAATTTTTTTTTAAGCAGAGAGGTATAAGAAATTCATAAAATTGACACATAAAGAGGAGTTACATTTCCTAGCCCCAAACCTCAATGAAATGAGGATTCAGTGAAATATAGGAAAGTGAAAGTTAAATCTTTTGATATTAAATTATTTAAGTAAGTAGCCTCACCCACAGTAAAAATGTATGATTAGAGATCATTCACACAGGGCTCCTGCGCCCAGCCCTGGGGATAAACCACTTCCACTGTGGGGATGTTGCTCCCCGGGGCTGCCCACGTTCCCATGCTCCACAGCACAGCCTGCCAACAGCATCCAAGAAATGAGGACCGGCTAACCCCGGAGGCTCAACGAGGCATATCACGAGGTCACAGCTTACTTCTCTCTTCCATCATTTTCTCAGCCATTCAACTAATTTTTTTAGACATCAGTTGTTTTTGAGCACTATGGACTGCTTTAGAAATAAAGAAGGAGGGAGAGAGAGAAGGATGGAAACCCTTGGGAAGGAAGCGGAGGAGCTAACTCTTTTTTTGAGCACTTGCACTATGCCAAGCACAGCTCTGAGCTTTTTACCAGCATTATCCTCTGTGCCCCTCACGTAAGCTCTGTGGGGTAGATACTAAGATGCCCCCACTTTTTTTTTTAGTGGAAACTTCAAGTCTTATGAGAGAGACGAAGAAAGCTTCGGTGGTGCACAGGGATTGAATTCAGGTTTGTCTGCCCACAAAGCATGAGTGCTTAACCACTATGCTACACTGTTCCAGGACAGAGGTGCAGAGATTGATTCCACACGGTTCCTGCCCTCACAGACTTTACATGCTGCTGAGGGACAGTTAGACAATAAGCAATTACATTACATTACAAAAAGTCACCTGCTAAAACGTGGGTCAGCATAACAGGTGCCCAGGAGCACAGGTGAGGGAATCAGGACAGCTCCACAAGGATGCCACTCTTAAACAACACCTGTCTCAGAAGTGTCCCGTCTCCTCTAGACTGCGAGTCTCCTGGGAGCCAGGACTGGATCTCCTCTTTATATAGCCCCAGTGCCGGTGACAACTGTGATATGCTGGCCACCGGACAGACCATTAACCCAGGAATGACAAAGTGGGGCTCTCAGGTAGAGGGGAAATGAAACCTTTAAGGTCAGTGCCTGACTGAGAAGTCAACTCTTTCTTAAAGGAGGTATAACTTCCTACAGATCACAGAGTTTCACTCAGGGAAGCACCCGCTCCAAGGCTCTTTACCACTTCCTAGTGGCCTGGAGGACTCATGGGAGTTGCAGAAATAATGCAGGCCCTTAAGGCTAACAGTCCAGAAAGGAAACACAGTCAGAGGCAATGTGTCTGCAGACAAGCAAAACAGGTTCGCAGATGCAAAATAAGACTCACCAGGTCCCCACCGGTCTGTGGCCCCTGGGGCTTAAAATTTCATTCATTCTTTCTTTTTTTTGTTTTCTGTCCAGACCTGCATCTTGGGAAAACCAGCACTGCCCAGAAGTGATAATTCTCACCAGCACTGAGCCTTTGGTGGCACAGAAAATTCCCCTCAGGGGCCTGAGGAAGGTGACAAGACCTCCCATGGCCAGAGTTCATTCCCCTACTATGACAGCTGCTCAGAGGTGATGGCAGCCTCAGTGCCAACCCACTGTCACATTCAGGCCAACACATAATGTGCCCCTAAGCTGACACACTGGAGCAGCATAAGATGATGGAACAGACCCTGTCTTAAGCCCTTTGGGATCCTGTCAGAAGAGGTCCTTCTACTCAGCTCAGGGCAGAGGTTCACACATCAGAGTATGTCAAGAGACTGCCTTGTCTTTATAAATATCTTAATCTGAAGTTGAATTTCCTTAAGTAATTCTATCTTCTAGGATTTTCCTAAAGGCATACATTAAATGGTGAGATACAAAGAATTCAGCCCAACAGTTTCTTGCCAATTTCTGTATTAGGAACTTATAGATTGAAAAAGATGCAGTCCTCATCATCAAGGTAGAGGTACCGAACATGCAGTTTAAGCACAATTCCCATGCATATCTTTACGATGGACATCATAAAGATATGCATGGGAAACGCAAGCATCCCTGAGGAGGCAGGAGGGGTGGAATTCACAAAGGTACAACACCTGAGTTGGCACACAATCAATTCATGGTTACTGCTGGATAAATATCTTGTACGGCCTTCTACACAAACCTGGGCTGATGTCTTTTCCTCCAGTGACTGCCTTCCTCCCCAGCACAGTGGAATATCTGCTATTCACTTACAGACTTGGTCACCTGCTGTCTTCTTCCCCTTGCGGTGACACAGAAAACTTTGTTTGCCTTTCCCATGTTTTACAAGCCACAGTTCATACAGAACTTGAATCTCCCAAACTTACTTTACTGAGTTTGACTTTTCACTTCCATTCAGACCTCGTCATATTCCACACTTTCCACCTTTTGAGTATGTCCATTTACAACCCAGATAGACTGTGGATTGGATTCAGATTCCTGCTCCTTCGATGCCTCCTCAAAACTACTTTATTTTCCTCCAGGATTCCCCAGCTTAGACTCAGGCAGTGCAAAACCCAGAAGGGGTCATTAGCACGAACAGAGAGAGCCGAGGAGAAGCCCTTTATTTCTGGCTTTAGAAAAAGAAAGGCATCTCTTAACACTCAGAGAAAGTGGAAGGAAGCCTCCATTTTTTTCTTTTCTCCATTCTTTCACATCCTAGATGACAGACCCTTAGGAGGAGAGGGAAAGGAATCTTCCTCTTTGTTCCCAAGAGGGTGGCGCAAACTCCTGTTGCTTTTTTTCTGTGTGTGTCTTCTCACCACCTGGCCCCAGACACAGATACAGTTTGGAAAGTATGTGGCAGACAAGGGTAACTAGATTTCTAACTGAAGGATGGCAAAGGGAGTCTCAGGGAACTGGAAGGTTCTTCAAAGATCATGGAAAGGCAAGAACTCAGCAAAATGCCCCCGTAAGCTGTTCATGAACTCTTTGGCTTACCCTAAAGCTGCACATGCATGGATCTGACCCAAAATAGCATACTATATACCTTAGGGACTGAACTAGATGATGTATTACTAACCAAATCTCAAGTTGGCCACTTGGTAGCATCCGCAAGACAGACCCAAATAGCATAAGGCTGTGAAAGTGAAACTGATTTTGAATCTACCTACAGAATTCTGGTCAGAACTTGCAGCTTGAACCCAACCAGATCAACTGCCTGCTAAAACACAAATAAGATCTAAACAAAACCCAGATTCTCATAACATAATATTGAAAATGTCCAGAATACAATTTAAAATTACTGAACATACAAAGAACAAGGAAATGTTTTGTGAGAAATAACAATAAACAAATGCCAATGCCAAAATGATGAAAATACTGGACTTATCTGACAAATGTTTTAAAGTAGTTACTATAAAAATGACCCAAGAAAGGGCAAACACTCTTTAAATGAATAGAAAGAAACATTTCAGAAAAAAAAAGAAGACATAAAAATGAACCAAATGGAAATTTTAGAATTACAGAATAAAATAACCAAATAAAAAATCTCACTGGATGAACTCAATAACAGAATAGAGGTGACAAAAGAAAGACTCGATATACTTGAAGAAATCAGTAGAAATTACACAATCTGAAAAACAGAGAGAAAAAACATGTTGGAAACAATGAACAAAATGTCAGAGACCTGTGAAACAATACCAAAAACATCTAACATGAATGCCACTGAAGATCCAGAAGGTCAGAAGAATGAGTACAGCATAGAAAAAAATTGAAAATATAATAGCTAAAGACTTTCCAAATTTGGTGAGAGGTATAAACCATAAACTGATTCACAAAGTTCAGCAAATGCCAAGTGGGATAAACCCAAAGAAATCCACACCTAGATACATCCTAACCAAAGGATTGAAAAAGACAAAGGAAAAAGTATGGAAAGTAGCCAGAGATGAACAATGCATTACTTACAGAGAAATAATGATTTGAATGACCACAGATTTCTCATGTGGGGCCATGAAGGCCAGAAGGTAGTGGAGCAACATTTCAAAAATGCTTAAAGAAAAGAATTGTCAACCAAGGATTCTATACCCTGTGAAAATACTATTCGAGAATGAAAGAAAAGACTTATTAGTGAGGAAAACTAAGATAATTTATTGCCAACAGACATAGTTCAAAGAGTTACTAAAGGACATTCTTCAGAAAGAAAGAAAATGTACCAAAAGGAAACTTAGAACATCATGAATAAAGAACCAGAAAAATGTGAACTATCTGAGCAAATAGACTACTCTTACTTCTTAATTTCTTTAAAATGTTTAACAGCTGAAAACAAAAATTATAACATTTCTGATAGAGTTTTTAATTGTGTAACTATAATACATAAGACAAACACAATGCAAAGGAGGAGAGGCAAAGGAACTTCTAAAATGGTAAGGTTTCTAATATTTATTCTAAGTAGACTGTGGGAAAAAAGTATATCCAAAAATCAACTCAAGATGGATCAAATATTTAAGACTAAGACCTGAAACCACAACATTTCTGGCAAATAATATCAGAAAAACTCTTCTGGACATTGGCTTAGGCAAAGAATTCATGACTAAGAACCCAAAAGCAACTGCAACAATAACAAAAATAAATAAACAAATCCAATTAAACTGAAGAGCTTCTGCAGAACAATACACATAATCAGCAGAGTAAATAGACAACCTACAGACTGGGAGAAAATATTCACAAACTATGCATCCAATGAAAGACAAACATCCAGAATCTATAAGGAACTCAAACAAATCAGCAAGAAAAAAACGGTCCTATCAAAAAGTGGGCAAAGAATCTGAAGAGACATTTCTTAAGAGAAGATACACAAACAGCCAACAAACATAGGAAAAATATTCAACATCACTAATCATCAGGGAAATGCAAATTAAAACCACAATGAGACACCACCTCGCTCCCGCAAGAATAGCCATAATTAAAAAGTCAAAAAACAAAAGAAGTCAGTGTGGATGTGGTGAAAAGGAACACTTTTACGCTGCTGGTGGGAACGTAAATTAGTATAATCACCATGGAAAACAATATGGAGATTCCTCAAAGAATTAAAAGTAGAACTACTATTGATTCAGCAATCCCATTTCTGGGTATCTACCCAAAGGAAAAAAAAAGTCATTATATGGAAAAGACACATGCACGTGTATGTTTATAGCAGCACAATTCACAATCGCAAAGACGGAAGCAACCAAGTGCCCGTGAACCAACATGGTATATATACCATGAAATAATACTCGGTCATAAAAAGGAATGAAATAATAATGTCTTCTGCAGCAAATTGGATGGAGCTAGAGGCCATTATTCTAAGTGAAGTAACTCAGGAATGGAAAACCAAATATTCTGTGCTCTCACTTATAAGTGGGAGCTAAGTTATGAGGACACAAAGACATAAGGATCCTATAATGGACTTTGGGGACTAGGAGAGGGGTGAGGTATAAAAGACTACCTATTAGGTACCATGTACACTGCTCAGGTGACAGGTCTACTAAAATCTCAGAAGTAACCACTAAAGAACTTATCCATGTAACCAAAAACCAGCTGTACCCCCAAGACTATTGAAATAAAAAATACATATTAATCAAAACAAAAACAAAAACGTGTATCTGTTGTAAGGCCTGGAGCAACAACTAATAAAACCACACAGAGATGTGTTCATAAACAAGTTCTCCAGATGATTCTGATAATCTCAAATTTGAGAACCAGTAGACTACAAAAAAGAACTTTAAATCTTATTAAAATCCTGATTCCTATCACTTATAACATTGAAACTCCAGCTTTAATAGATACAGTGCCTTCAAATTTCCCCTGCCTTTAGACCCCACCTTCTAAATGGTCAGAATGAAGATGAAAACAGTAATATTGAAGATGATGGGTGCTTCATAGGAACCTAAATCAGATAGTAACTAACATTGTGTAGAGATATTATCTGTCTCTAAGATAGAAAATAAATTTACAGAAATAATTTTGGTGATTCTCCAAATTTCCTTATGAAAGAGAGAAATAATTCCCCCTATTAATGATTTTTGGCAACTGGATCGCAAAGAAATTAAATCCTTGATTTGAAGCCCCAACTGGTTGGGATCTGAGTGCACAGAGAAGAGGTAGGAAAGTTTTTTTAAGTATTTAAAACCGAATTAAAAAGGTAATTCAGAAAGAGTTTTAGAAGAAAACATTCCAATTGAGATAATTCAGTTTAAACTTTTGAAGAAAATTCTAATTGGAAATATAATTTTGGAGCTCTCTTAAAAGATGGCAATAGAAATATTGAAAATAAATCATTGTAAGAGTGACTGTCAACTCACTCCTTAAGATTTTTAGGATCTTAAATCTCTCTTTTTATGAAGAGAACCAAGAAATGAGCTTTGAAAAGGTCTAACATGTAATAATCAGGTAGATGCAAAGACATGAGAGGTGTATAAAAAAGAAATAAATAAGAATTCAAGACAGCAGGAAGACTCAGCCAAGAAGACTTAGAGGAAGCAGTCAGAGAAGCAGGAGGGAACTCAGAAAAGTGTGGATGGCGTCAGGGGAGATGGTGTTCCAAACAGGAAGGAATGCTCTACCGTGCTGAATGTTGCTCAAAGATTAAGAAAGCTGAGAACTTAAAAAAACAAAACAAAACAAAACTGCCCAGGTTAGCACCTACTGGAGACCCTGGTCACCTGTACAAGAGTATCTGGGGCACAGTGGTGGCAGCAGAGAAAGATTGGAGTAGGGCTGAGTGAGAGGTAAAGAAATAGGCACAGTAAGTTGAAATAACTTCCAAAAAAGTGAGATATTAAAACCTATTATAAAATGTAGTAACTAAGATAATGAGGTACTGGCACAAGGATAGTCAAACAGACCAGCAGAGTAAAATAAAGTCCAGAAGCAGATCCCATACAAAGACAAACTCTTGATTTCTGGCTTCAATAATCCAGAAGAGCAATGAGGAAAAATGGTCCTTTCAATAAATGATGCTGGGTCACTAGGATATCCAAGTGGGGAAAAATTAATTTTGACTCACACCTCATGCCACACACAGACCAAAAAAAATCAATTCTATGTGGATTGTAGAGTTAAATGGGAAAAGTTAACCAATAAATGGTATGGAAGATAACATTAAATAATGCATTCTTAGTCTGGATAGGTGATAATTTTTTAAACAAGACATAAAAGCACTGACATAAAGGAAACTACCAATAAAATGAACCTTTATCTACCAAAAGAGTGAAAAGAAAAACCACAGAGTGGGAAGAAGATATTTGCAAAATATAAACTCAACAAAAGATGTACCAATATAGATGAAGAATCCCTTCGTATCAATATGAAAAAGGGAGACAACCCATTTTTTTAATGGTTGAAAGACTCAAACAGGCACTTTGCAAAAGAGGATATCCAAATGGCTGGGAAAAAGTATGAAAACGTTTTATCTCACTAGTAGCCATCAGATAATGCAAATTAAAACCACCCTGACATACCACTACACATGTACCAGAATGGCTAAAATTAAGGTGACTGACAATACTAAGTGATGGCAGGGTGTAGGGAAACTGGAACTCTTGTACACTACTAATGGAGAATATAAATTGATGCAAACACTTTGGAAACTTTCCAGTAGTGTCTACTAAAGCTGGTCATCACCTACCACATGACCCAGCAATTCCACTCCTAGGTGTGTACCCTTTAGAAATGCATTTACCAAAATACCTGTAAAAGAATAGTCCTAGCAACACTATTCGTAATAGCCTAAAACAGAAAACCACCTTAACATCCATCAACAGTACAATGGATAAGGAAAATGTGGTACATTCAAACAATGAAACACTATCTGGTAATGTATAAACCACTACTACACACGACCCAATAGCCCCAGACCCAAAATACATATTATGTGATTCCATTTATATAAAGTCAAAAACAGGCCAAATTCATCTGTAGTGCTAGAAGCAAGAAGATCACTCACTGTCCATGATCTTTGGACAGTGGAGGTGGGGTCATGACTGGAAGGAGGCCCAGGAGAGACTCCTGGAAAGCTGGGAATGTTCTATTTCTTCATCTGGGTGGCAGTTACTCAAGTCTGTCCACTTAGTTTTAATTCACCAACTGGTACACTTTAAATTTGTGTGCTTTTCAGATATATACCATACTTTAATAGGAAGCTTTTTAAAAAGCCTAGCTGTAAAGGAGAGGAGAATGAGAAGGCGCTGGAGGGGGTAATTGGGTTTAGAAAGAGGACTTTCCCAAGGAAAAAAGTTGAGCCTGTAAAACCACACTGCAGACCAAAAAGCAGCTCATCTCTCACCAAGATGGAAGAGACTCCCTCTGCTGTCCACCGAAGCCGGGACTCCGGAGTCCTCCAATACCCTGGCCATGCATAGTAAATGCATAACAAGCTCATTGATTGAGACAGTCACCTCTGGGCGATGCTTCCAGCTTAGAGGGCTGGCAAATATCTCTTTAATTGTCATTCCTAATCACACCTCAGAGAACTAGAGACTTCATCTTATTAAGAATTCTAGCAACTTGGCCAAATAGCCAAAGTGCATGATTCCCATCTTCATAGAGGAAACAGACACACTTAGTGGGTTAGCAGCTGTCCCCTAAAATCACATGGTCCCTCAGAGACCTTAGATTCTGAGATGCTCAGTCAGGCAAGTCCGCAGTGCCAGGGGAGTAAGAAAGCAGCCCTGTGTCATGCAAAGTCACAGATCTCTACTGGAGCCCCAGCTTAACCTCCACAAGCCTCTGTTTCTGTAAAATGGGAATAATAATCTAACAATAATCACTACTTCACAACAATTTTGTTAAAAAATACATGTTTGGCATGGACTCAGGTGACCAACACATGTTTGTTCCCTTTCTCCTCTCCTTTCCCTAGGGAAATAGAAGGTTCTTAGAAGAGAGAAACATCTCCATTTTGCAAAGAGTTCTGCAAATCAGGCATGCAGAGGTCCCTCGGATTCCAGATGACTGTTCTCAGAACCATGGTGTCTGCTGGTGCAGCACAGAACTTGCCAGTCTATAGGATCGCTCATCCCTTTTCCTTTGCACAGTGCTTGCTCAGCTTATTCACATGGGTTTCTGTGTTTCTACATAGTTTGGGTGTGTGTGCTTTTCCCAGATCAGGGAGGAGGGACGGTGGGAAGGGGAACACACAGCAGCACAAGTGCCTGTGTTTGTTTCAAGCTGCAGCTGTTTATTTCCCCAGATGAATTTAAAAACCATTCCAAATTCATCAGCGTCTTCTGAGGAACCCTCCTAACTAGCAACATGTTCAATACTCCAAAGCTGTGGTGGGTAGGAAGCAAGAGAATTGGGAAGGGGGACAGGAGGCTTGAGTTCAGTTTTTCAGCAGTTCCCCTGACACCCAGGTTCGGATGGTCTGTCATAAGCAGTATCCAACTCAGCCCACATCACAGCCCCAGATTTCAACGTAATCGCAGACAACCAAGAGCCCTGAGAGGATGGAGAGGCACCACTACACCCAGCTTCATCTTCCAGCTCTGGCTCAAAGGAAAGAGTGAGGAAAAACGCAGGCAAGCTGAGAGTTACTCCCCGGAAGGCAGGGTTGTTTGGACCAGGCATCCATTTCTGAGCCCTTCCTAGTCACGAGAGATTTAACATTCCATGCCCGCTGTTTTGCACCCATCTAGAGGGCAGAGGACAATATGAAACGCATTTGTGAATTGGAGTATGTTACTGAGCTTCCACAGGCCTCCATCTGTAAAACGAGACACCGATTAAAGACTCTCAAAGGTCCCTTCCAACTCTGACTTTCTGAGTCATCAAGGGCTTACCACAAAATAAAATGGAAAAAAAAAAAAAAACTAAAGTGAACTCTGCCTTTCAAATAATGGGGGAGCACTCCCTCTGCCTCTGCATTTAACTTGTGGCCTCTGCCATCCTGGCACAGCCTGACCACAGCCCCCTCCCCCATGGGTGGGGCCAGGACAGGAAATGGTCAAGCACACAGCATCTTCCCAACCTCCCCTCTGGACCTCGGTCACTTCATCTGCTGAGTATTTAATTAGACCTGGTGATGGCTGTTTGGAAAGAGTCAAGGCCAAGAGGGCAGGAAGGCGTCTCCTTGTTCTCGGCTCAGGAGACTCAGAGAAAGCGCAACA
Source organism: Callithrix jacchus (assembly GCF_049354715.1). Classification (NCBI taxonomy): domain Eukaryota; kingdom Metazoa; phylum Chordata; class Mammalia; order Primates; family Cebidae; genus Callithrix; species Callithrix jacchus. The sequence goes on from NC_133510.1 coordinate 19,520,523, forward strand.
GCTGGGACAGGTCTCAGTCTAGGTCAGCCGCCCGCCGGCAGCACTTTCATAGCTTTCTGTATTCATCAATTCAGACGTTCTCCTGGGGAAGGCCTTGACTTCAGATGAGGTGGGGCGGCTCTCAGCAGGGTCATTGGCTCTCCTCGTCCCGTTCCCGACGTGGTTTGCTTTCTGAAGCCTGGAAATACACGTTTCCACGCCCAGCAAGGCTGCAGCAGTGGCCGCGAAAGGGACCTGGAGATGTTAGCAAACCCAGGCAGGAAGTAACAATGAGCAGATTCAACCTGGAAAAATGCAGCCTTTGCATCTGGGGATAAAGAATCAGAAACACAAATACTCAGGTGGGAGGGAGATGCTTGGAACAGGAAGCAGCCAGACAGCATTTGGACGGGAGCTTGCAATGTGATCTGGTGACAAAGAAATTGCTGGGGGATTCGTGAGCTGGATGCATGGAGGTGATACCCCAACAAGAACAAGGAGGAACAAGCAGGAGGCCAAGCAGCTGTTCTCTGCCTCCCTGGAGGCCAGCACTACGTGGACCAAGGGTTTGAGATGGCAGCAAGAAAGGCTCGTGTCCGACTCTAGAAACATAAGGAGATACCTTGTGAGGGGATGGGCAAGCCCCTGGGAAGAAGTGTGAGATACTGACATGCACAGCCTGTCCAGAGCTGGGGCTGTGGGCAAGGTGACCTTCAAGCATCTGACGCATTAGACTGCATGATCCTGCAGAATACAGCGACTTGACCTGCTCGGTAGGTGTTGCCGGAGACAGGAGATGGAGCAACTCAAACCAGCCAAAAACTGAATGGAAATTCAAGAGCTGGGAAAAACCACATGACCTGTCCTGAGTTGGAGACAAAGCTGGGAAAGGAACTCCTCTTTGCGGAGACAGAATCCCTTCACCTCAGGCCCACAAGAAATGTATTTTCCAATCCTCCTGTCGCTCCATTGCCTAGGACATCAGAGCCTCAAAATTAGGCTCCAGAGACAATTTCCCATGTACATTAGACTCCAAGGGGCCAATCAAACAGATGCCATTTGACCTTTGCCAACATAGTGGCTCTGGAGGGATTTTGGTTAGATCTTAGGAAGAACTTCCCTCCTGAGTTTTGAGATAACTGCACGAGTCAGCAAAAGAGGCAGTTTATATTCTCTCTTCCTACAGTCAGTTCATAGGCTAGATTACACTCAGAGATGCAAAGAAAGAAAAGGTCCCCTTCAGCTACAGCGTAGTGAGAAAGTTTCAAACAAACTTGATATCTGAAAGTCCAGGCTTAAAAAGCAGATCAATTTGGTTGCTTGTTTGCTTTTTTGAAAAGCTCACTTTAACAAGCTATAGTAATACACTTAAATTTGGATGTGAATTTGAAGAATGGCATTCAAAACAGCTAGGCCAGACGAGATGGTTCGTGCCTTTAATCCCCACGCTTTGGGTGGCGGAGGCAGGAGGATGGCTTCAAGCCAGAAGTTTAAAACAAGCCTTGGTAATATAGTGAGACCCCATCTCTACAAAAGAAAAATCTAAAAATTAGCTAGGCATAGTGGCACGTGCCTGTAGATACCCAGGAGGCCAAGGCAAAGGATGACTTGAGCCCAGGAGTTAGGGACTTCAGTGAGCCAAGATCACACCACTGCACTCCAGCCTGGCCAATAGAACCAGACTTAATCAGAGAAGAAGAGGGGAGGGGAGGGGAGGGGAGGGGAACCCAGGAATGCAAAGGTCTCTATGATTACCACTGAGTCTTCCTGGGGACCATCCAGCTTCCTGATGCAGTATGTGACATGGGAGTCTTAGCTCTTGGAATAGCTTTAGAGACTCTAGAAAGAAGGAAGGACAAAGGCAGCTGTCTTTCTGAATGGAAACTCTCCACAGCACCAGACAATCAGGCAGTGTTGAAGTCTCGGGGTGGCCTCTAAAGCCACAGCAGAGGAGGGAATAATGGGGAATAATTAGGATGGGAGATTACATCCACCTTACAGGTAGGTCACCCCAGAGGCCAGAAAAACATAAGAGTTTGAAGGATCTTTGGGTCTGATATTAAGAAACTAAGAACAACTAATCCTGAGCTTCTGACACATGCCAGGCACTGCACTGGACCCTTTAACATATATTATATCATTTAATTATTTGTTTCCCTGATAAATATGAAGCACCCACCATGTCCCAGCCTTCTTCAAAACAATTCAACCATATTACTTTACAGAGAAGAAAAGAGAAGTGATGTGAAGTATTATGTAATTTGTCCATGGTTATATGTCCTTTAGTGGCTCAGCTGAAATTCAGATTCCGGCTAGAATTCACACGGCTTTATACCAGAACGTTCTTCATCAAGCAACCTTCCCAGCTCTGCCACTCTTGATTCCACAGCTAGGATGTGCATAGGGGTGTGTGTGTGTGTGTGTGTGTGTGTGTGTGTGTGTAGACAGCAAAGTCTCTGCAGACAATTTGCAATTACCCAAACTGGCAGAGATGAGTAGTAGCCCAGATAAACCATAGCCCTTGGGTCCTCCGGTCCTTTGGCCTGGAGGGATTTGTACTCTGCATTTGAGGAAGATCCTAGCACATCTGTGTAATTCAGCTTGGCTTAGGCTAAGAGTAATGACTGAATTAGCTCCCACTTCTGAGCATCCTAGCAGCGGGAGGGAGAGACCCAGAATGAGAGCGGCAGTGAACAGATTGAGCACCCACCCTCCACTAGTAGCCCCACATGGACGAAACCCACACATGTACATGGGTCTTCCCGCATGACCCTGGGCAATTTCCTGCCTTCTGCTTTCTTCATTAAACGCTGACCTCCCCAAATGTGCCTACCACATGATCATCCTCCTTCTTCATCCAAGAGCAATGCAGGCCTCTGCACTTGAGGGGTGTTCCATCCTGAATGTTTCCTGGTTGCTGCAGCTTAGTATCCAGTGTAAGCAGCTTATGGAAGCTGGAGTAAAGAAGGGGGGACCCTCATCTGGGACCACGGTCCTTGAAAAAGGAAAGAGCCAATGTGATGTGATTTCCAGAGCCTGCTCCACCTGCTGGTGCCCAGTACACCACCATTCACCTAAGGCTTTGATCCCTGAGAAAAATGCAGCTGCCACAAAGCAGGGTTACACTGAAGGGTCTGAATGAGCAGGAACTGGAAGGAGGAAGAGTAATGGGAGAACCACAAGGAAGAGAAGACACAGAAGAGGAAGGGTGAGTCTGCCCAGGGCAGATGCCTCCTGGGCCCACCATCACCTCTCCTGATGCCCACAGCAGGGATGAACAGCACACACACCAGTGGGTTTGTCCCAGCACTGACCCCGGGGGTAGCTGACATTCCACACCGTCCCATCCTCCTTGCCAGATCCCCGGGTGGCTCAGGTGGCTCCTGGCACCACACGGCCTTGACACACCACAGCACCCAGTGCTCCTTCCCAGTCTTTAAATTTTGCAGCGTCATCCTCTAGCCTTGCCCCCCGGGAAGCCTTGCTACCTCTCACCCCTGCCTGCTGGCTCCAGACCCATCCACCTGTCTCAGGGGTGGATGAGCAGATTGATTCTCACCACAAACACAGCCCATGGGTAATTAAAAGGTATCTGCAGGGATCCTGCTCTTCCCTAACCCACAACCTCCCACCTAGGCTGATAGGAGGGAAGACGGGGTCAGCAGAACAGAGGGAACAGGGAAGAAAATGGTAAGTGGAGGAGACCCTCAAGTTTGGAGGTGTTCTTCTCTTCCCCTGAGCCTTCTTAAATGGCTGACAATCCAAATGGTGGAAGCTAGGACTCCCCTTTCCCTATCCCAAGCTCAGATGGCAGGAACCTCATCCCTGGAGAGGCAGGACATGGCAGTGACTGAGAGCTCAGGCTCAGGGTCCGAATCCCTCCCTGGCAGCAAGGGTTCCCAGGGGAGTGAGGCTGGGGGATGACACCTAAAGAATTAAAGGGAACACCAGCTGCTGCCGCATGTCAGGGCTGTTGGCACCTGGAGCTACCTGGGGCTCTGGCAGTGTAGAATGTCAGCTCCTCCAACCCCAGGGGGCAGTGCTGGGATGATCCTGATCAAGTCATGTAATTTTGGTTTTCTTATCTGCAAAATAGGGGCAGTGCTAGTATATGCTTCGTGGAGTTAGTTTTAAGAATTAAATGAGCTACTTTATGTGCCTAGCACGGTAGAAGCTTCTCTTATTACTAATAACTTCAAAAGCAGCAGTACAGTGATCAGAGAGGGAAGGGCCCAAGATTCCTGAGACCCCAGTGGCAGGAAGGAGAGAGCAGGTACTCCTGGCAACACTGAAAAGAACATTTCTGGTGACTGGAAAAGTAAGATCGCACCACCAGAGAAGCCTTCAGGACAAGGAGACAGTTCCTGACATGCCGTCCCTGGGCAATCATGTCTGAGGCTTTTTTCTGTAGAGTCCATGACAAGTGTAAGTCCATGACAACGGTATTCATTATGACCTTGGAATTTGCCCAACAGCACAGAGCCAGAGGGGGTTGAAAGAAAGAAAGAAAAGAAGGCAAAACTAGAGAAGAAGGAAGGGTGGAAAGATAGAAAAAATCTGCTAACACCCCAGGGCTCAACCTTTACCCCAACAGGTTACCAAATCCCTAAAACATTGTTCAGGGACTCGGGTTCACTCCACAGATATCCCCTCTTGCCCCTTCTCTCCCCAATCCCTTCCTCCCACACCTGCTTCCAGCTTTTGCTCTCCTCGGGCTTCTTTTCAGGGTGGGTGGCTCTGAGCAGGTTGCAAATCGCTGTGGTGTTTTCTTCCCAGACTGAAGAAGGAGATGAGAACCAAAGGCAACAGAAGAAGCGGTAATTGGAGAAGGTTTCTACTCCGGAAAAGGGTAGGAGCTGATGCACAGAGATCCCAGGCTGCTGTAAGTAGGGGCGGGGCTAGGAGAAGGCACCAAGGGCTTCCTCTCCAGTTGGCCTTCCCTGTCAACTGGAGCTCCTGGGCATCTCTGCCTCCCCAGAGCAACTCTACAGTGTATCATCTTTGCTAGGCATTATGCTTTGAATCAATTCAACAAACAGCACTAAAAGCAATTATATTATCAATGTGTCACACACTGTTAAAAAAAAAAAAGAGGCCGTCCGTGGTGGCTCACACTTGTAATCCCAGTACTTTGGGCAGTCAAGATGGGAGGGTCACTTGAGGCCAGGAGTTCAACAGCAGCCTAGTCAACGGCAGAGCAAGACCTCATTTCTATTTTTAAAAAATAAAACAAAGAGAAATAAAAATAAATGAGCAAGACACAGTCCCTGTTCTAAGTCTTCAATCCATCCAGGGGCAAGTATCGCTCTAGAGGGTGTACCAGGTGCTCTGGTAATGCTGCCCAAGTAGAGAACGAGGGGCATTAGATGATGGGTGGATGCGACATAGCATCAGATGACATTTCATTCTTTTAGGTTAAGAAAAGTCTTTATTTAGTTTTGGTATTAGGTAACGCTAGCCTTATAGAATAAATTGGAAAATGACCCCTACTCTTCTATTTTCTGGGAGAGACTATAGAATTGGTATTATTTCTTCCTTAAAGTTTTGGTGGATTCACCAGTGAAACCATCTGAGTCTGGTGTTTTCCTTTTTGGGGAAGTTTCTTTTCTAATTTCACAACAAATTTGATTGCTTTTTTCTTTTTTTAAAAATTATACTTTAAGTTCTGGGGTACATATGCAGATGGTGCAGGATTGTTGCATAGATATATACATGCCGTGGTGGTTTGCTACATCCATCCCCCCTGCCCCCCATCACCTGTCACCTACCTTAGGTATTTCTCCTAATGTCAGCCCTCCCCAGTCCTCCACTCCCTACTATCCCTCCCCTAGCCCCCAACCCCCCAACAGGCCCCAGCATTTTTAAATAACAAGAAAGTCCCGTTTCAATTATCCTGCAAAAAGAAAGTCTCTGTTTGATACCAATACGTCTTTAACCTCTCTGACACTAGCTAAGCTTCCTTCTCAACAGAGAGTAAGCAGGCCCCAGTCTCAGACCTCCTGCGGCCAACAGTATCCCGTTAAAAATGAATGATGTCGTTCTGTTGTGCTTATTTTTATAATTATTGGCTGTGTGTTGGCCAGTGATACTGGTTCTCCATTTCTGATAATGACATAATATTTCCCTTTAAAATAAATTTAAGTTTCAAAAGTGAGCCAATTTAACAAAAATGTTCGGCAAAGAGCAGTCCGGATTGTAAATGGCTGTCCCTAAAATTGTGAATCTAGTAAGCAGGGTAATAAAACTCACAGTCACGGTGTTCAAGTAACTGGAACTTGTGACACCTTTTACTTGTGGAGCCCGGAAAAGAGGCAATCGGCATCTATGCCTTGAATTGTTAACTCTCTGTTCATGAGTTTTCTAATTTCCTAACTAGGCAGTAAACTCCCTGCACCTTCTTCCTTTGGGGATTCCGAATCCATTCATCAGGCAGTTTCATTCATTCAGAAAATAGGAAGAAAATTAACTCAGCTCATAAAGTGGGCACAAAAAAAAAGGAAAATTGAAGCACAAAGGTAATGAGGGTGGGAGAGCCCACTTTGGCTTATTTTATGACACAATTCACGAAGTATTTTGCCCACGAAAGGTGTGGGCTACAGATCCCAGATAAGAAAATAGAGAACCTGCACAGAGACACACATCAGCGACCCTGGTCCTTCACTCTCCATCCCTAAGGTCTTCTTGCTACATCAGGCTGCTGGGGAGTCCGGTGGGGAAGGCAAGAGGCAGCACCCACACACACCACTGATGCCCTCAGCCTTCAGCAGGCAGAGGTGGGATGCCAGACCCTGCTCACAGGCGTGGCCAGACTTGGTCTGAATGCAACCTTCCCAACTCCACAAGGCATCATGAGAACAGTACATAGCAACAGACACAAACTGGTAACCATGCACAGGCAGCATGTGCAGGGAGCCAGCGCAAACCCACGCTAGCTCCACGGGCCCTGAGGCTTCCACTCTGAAGCCTTTGAGGGTTCTTGTGTCTGCACAGAACAACAGAACAGCACACCCATCAAATTCCACTCCGCTTCCTGTTCCTGAAAAGGTGCTAAGACTCACAGGTCCTCTCTGAGGCCTGAGAAGCCTTCGCCCTCCAACAGCCCGTAGTGAGCTAAGTGTAAGTTCCCTGGGCTGGAAGAGCCCAGAAAGAAGGGTTAAACAACATTGGCTAAAATGTCCACAGTCGAATATACCCCAGCCCTTAACACCTGACAATAATCAATTCCTGAGTGGAAACTCAACCAGGCAGCAATAAGAATCCCAGCAGTCACCCTATCCAAGTCGAGTGTCCGACTGCCCAGAGTTCTGGCCTGGACAGAAAGTCTAGCGGCTGTCCACAGTGAAGTGATATGCAGTAGCAGAGCCTCTCAACCCAGAAATGCTCAAGGAATGGCGAACACATTCTGGGAGACATCAGAATGGACCCAGGGTTCCCTAAGAGTCCTAACACCATAAATGGCAATTTCCGTGAATTATCATGGAACTCTCTGACTTCAGCTAAACTCAGCAAGCCAAGAGAGATGAGAGAAGGTGGGGCCTCCTAAGTGTGTCTGTCCTGCTCGGAAGACAGTGACACAGCTAACAGCCCCAACAGCCATCCTTCATGTTGCTTCCATTGTAATTGTCGCTTTGTTTTTCCTTACAATTGCGTGCACAGAACAGGGAAGGCTGGGAGCAAGTGGGGTGCACCATTGCTTTTATTGGTGCCTGGATGTAAACAGGAGCATGATCTCTGCCGGAGAATGGCCTTCACTCCACACAGGTTCATGAGTCCAGTCACCCTTTGTTCACTCAAAGCAAGTATCATCGGCCTTTTGAGCAGAATGCATCATTACATGCTGTAGGTCTCCACAGAATAGCAGAGCAGGAAGGGACCTTGGAGACTGGTGGGAGCTGGGAGAACACCCACAGTTATGTGCTGCTTGCAAGATCCTTTTCAAACGTCCTTATGTACAGCATGCTTAATTTCACCACTGAAACTAGGAACAATTCTAGGAAAACCCATAGGGACCAGCTGCAACAGAAAACCACAGCCCAAACTAAGCCTAGAAATTAGACATGATTGGCCAATTCCACATGTTCCCATTAATATTCTTTCACTTCTCATTCACTCCTTTTGCCCTCAACAAATATTTATTTGCAAGCAAGGAGTAACAGCTTCCTAAGGTTTAACAAAAAGATACATAAGAACAACTGTAAATTGAGGAAACCATCTTCATTCATGTTACTTTTTAGTAAATTGCAATAACACAATCGATTTTTTATTTTGATATAGACTACCTTGGTCCAAATCATGGGAAGACGGTACTGTCAGATACACAGCTGGAGAATCCAATTTCACACCCAACCTTCTCCTTTTCCGGAATAGAAGTCAAGATCCAGAAAAAAGCCAGTTGGCAGCAGACATGGTCCCAGAACCCAAGTCTTCCGATGCTCAGCTCCCTTCTTGGGTTCAGGCACACCATGGACTGAACCACATGCTTCCAAAGTGCAGTCAGCTGTGCACATGGGGCAGCAGCCACAGGGCAGCATGCAGGAGCCCAGCGTCATCCCGGGCCCGACAAGTGTGCTTACAGCAGGACTCTTCAGGTGGGTCCTATTTGATCTCCCTTCATACAGCAGCCAGGCAGGACTGCCACGCTCTGCCTAAGGCTTCTCCTAGGCTTTGGGGAGTATATTTAAGGGCCATGGAACCTCAGGACAGTCAGATGAAATCTATGGATCCCCCTCTCAGAATGTTTTTAAATTCATACAATAATTATCTAGTGCAACAAGGAGACTAAATGTACAGAAATAGAGCTATCCAAATATTTAAATATAAATTTGTGATATAGTAATAGACTTCCTTCTCTATCAACACATGAAATATTGAGACCTAGAAATTGCATCTAAAAATTAGCATAATTTCTAAGTAGAAATTAGTGTGATTTGTTTTGAGATCTGTGCAACAAATTCCATGTGATACAAACCTATGTTCTTCGTGTTGTTTTGTTTGGTTTTTTCAGACAGTCTCACTCTGTCACCCAGGCTGGAGTGCAGTGGCGCAATCTCAGCTCACTGCAATCTCTGCCTCCTGGATTCAAGAAATTCTTGTGACTCAGCCTCAGAAGTAGCCGGGATTACAGGCACGCACCACCACGCCTGCCTAGCTTTTGTATTTTTAGTGGAGACAGGGTTTCACCATGTTGGCCAGGCCTGTCTCAAACTCCTGACCTCAGCTGATCTACCCACTTTGGCCTCCCAAAGTGCTGGGATTAGAGGCATGAGCCACTGTGCCTGGCCTCTATGTGTTATTTCTATTAGTGACAGTCACAGGAATTCATCATTATGTAATCAATTTTGCCTATATCATCAATTGAAGTAAATGTTAAATGTCAGTTAAATGTTGGTGAAAACAAAGACGTAATTTTCTATCATTCCAGTTTATGTATTCTACCCCTGAATTCAAACCACAAAACCCTCAAGATTCAAGAACCCCTCATGCTGCCACGTGACCCCAGGAGTTATCAGATATAAGCACCCTAAGAAGCTCTCCAGGGGTAGCAGAGAGACTCTGTCTTCAGTAAAGGGACACTTAAGGCTGAAGTGGCCCCGAGAACCACCCTCGTCATCTGTCAAGCCCGGATATAACACTCTGTGCATCCTCAGACCTCAAAGGCCCAAAGACTCTGTCTACCACGTACACCACCCACTTCAGCTAACCCTTCCAAACTTGCACAGTCCACACCAGCATCTCAGCATCCTGAGGGTGAATTCTTCCTGGAAATCTGACCAGGGTAGGAAACACAGCTCACCCACTCCTGCCAACCCCAGCATCTGGGGGCAGGGAGAGGGAAGGTGATTTCACCCAGAGCTTCAGGACAGACTCAGGCCTTCCCAGTCCGTCAGACCATCAGTCACTCCCAGGACTCTCTTCTCACCTCGGTTACTGCACTTTTAGACCCTACTGTGTGATTCTCCCAGATCAGGTCTGCTTCCCTTGAAAGCAGGGGCCACGTCTTATCCGCCTCTTCATCCTCAGCTCCCAGCCCACCCAGGACCCAGCACCTAGTAGGTGCCCAGTAAATATCTGCTAAATGAAAAGCTGGAGACAGCGACCAGAGACAGCCTGGCAGGTCACTCCTGGCAGCTGTTTTATAGCTGCTGTGACTGACCAACCAGTCTCAGACCAACAAAAGCCCTGAACTTTTCAAATGACACATGGAGAAGGGCTTTCCTTCTCAATGTGTGTCTCAGAGCCCAAAACATCTAGCAGTGCCATGACGAGGGATGATTAGCAACACAGAGACCAACTGTCCCCCGAGTCTCTCTTCACCAAATGCAGACACTGATGTGCATGACAGTAGGAAGCATGGGTGATACTCAAGATATTTAACAACCAGCATAGGATATTGTAAATCAGGGCAGGCACCAGCCATAAACACCAGGTCCAGTCAGACCAGGAATACCACTCAGAGAGGGAGATAATAACTTTGCTACAAAAAGACAGACTAATGCGAGGAAGCCGGACTCCCTTGGTTTCTTTGTCTGCATAGACTCTGTGTCAGTATTGAATCTGCATTAACCAGCAGTGTGACCTTGTGCCAGTCACATCCTCTCTGGGCTTCAGTGCCCGCCCTCTGATGAAATTGAAAGAAATGACCTCAAGTCGTTACAACTGTAATGCCCTATGATCTCATCTTCTCACACATCACAGGTGGCACCTGGTAACGAAGAGAATTAGCAAAGCACACAGCTGGCTACGGTGATGAACAGACTGAAAACCCTTGACAGGGACAATCTCGATATCCATTGAGCTATGCTGTCTGGTATTGCAGGACGGGATATGGCAGATCAAAGCCCAGAAACCTTCTTCCAGGCCTTTTGAGGAATCCTACAGCTCTCCAGAGGCACCTTGTCAGTCGGTAAAAGATGCCAGACATCAAGGACTTGGAAAAGAGCCACACCCAGCTCCCTTCCTCCTCCACGTAAACCCTCAGCCCGCTTTTCACTATACCCACTGCCCAATTTTGTGCAAAACCTGGACAGTGCTCATCTCCATGGCTGGGTGAGTACTACCCCCAGGGAAGCACAAGGGAATAAAGAACAAAAGGAGTAGAAGCAAGGAGTCCTTGTTTCAAAGTCCAGCCCTGATAATCACCTGATTGACAAGGTGGTTTATGCTCCCTAGTCCTTGAGAAAGAACATTAGCTGCTCTAACTTCCTCGGGGTTGGGGAGGTGGAGGAGGAAGGGTGCTAAAACGAGCATCAGATTAAAATGATGAAGGTTAATGTTTTCATTATAGAATATTTGGACATGGAAACAGACATGTACCTGGGTCTGGGGGTTTCCCTTTCCCCTCCCTGCTTTCCTGTGCATCCCCACCCCAGGCTGCCCGGAGTCTCTCCTCTGAAATCAAATCCAGCCAACCCTACTGTGCCTCCCTCCCCTCATCTGTGCAGTCCCAGGGGCAGGGCCTGCAGGCTCTTTGTTGTGTTCCCCAAAGATCCCCGGGGTAGGAAAAGGCAAGGGAGAAGCCCAAGGCCCCAGCCTGCTGCCTCAGGGTGGGACAGTTGGGACAGGAACACAACCAAGGCCAGGGGGAAATCATCACATCTTCCCCAGTCATTAGTGCAAGCAGCAGCAGCATGACTCTTCCCTACACTCGGGAGAGCACAGCAACATCACCAACAAACAGTGGAGACGGGCATCATTAAAACCCAAATTTGCATTTTCCCTGCATTTGCTATATCCCTTTCTAGGAACACAGGCCCCCATCCCACTCCAGAGGAGTAAACAGACTCATTTTAAAACGGAGTCAATGGGGGCCTGGGGATCCACATCCCATGGAAATACACCACTCCCTGCTCCAGCACCAGCAGGCTGCCCTCTGTGGATGCCCAAGGCAGAGCAATGGGCAGGAAGGCCTCCAGGGGATGCTGCTGTCACCCTGGAAAACCAAACAGCAAGGTTTCCTAAGGATTCCAAGCCCTAGTTTTCCCAGCAAAGCAAAACCAAAGCCAGATTTGAGAATTTTAAGAGGAGAGCTGCTTCAAGACAAGTTTTATAAGTAAGAGCGAGAAAGACAGAGGCAAGTCTGAGTGTTCACTCTGTGAGGTGATGGACTGATGTGGGTCCAAGTAAATGATCACCCAGGGCCAGCCTGTGCTTCAGAGGCCACAGAGAAGCCTCCAGGGAGAGCAAAAGGCCCAGAGTCCAGTGGGCTCGTGGCCCTGACGCCACACACTCCTCCTGGAAAGGGAGAATAGGTACTCCATAAATCAGTCCCCCTTTGAATAAGTAATTCCTGGCCTCTGTAGAGAATCTCCATGAATCTGGGAAGCAGGGAAAAGTAAAGTACTATAAAGTGCTTGGTTGGGGGCCGGGTGCAGTGGCTCACGCCTGTAATGCCAGCACTTTGGGAGGCCGAGGCCGGTGAATCACAAGGTCAAGAGATCGAGACCATCCTGGTCAACATGGCAAAACCCCGTCTCTACTAAAAATACAAAAAATTAGCTGGGCATGGTGGTGCGTGCCTGTAATCCCAGCTACTCAGGAGGCTGAGGCAGGAGAATTGCCTGAACCCAGGAGGCGGAGGTTGCGGTGAGCCGAGATCACGCCATTGCACTCCAGCCTGGGTAACAAGAGCGAAACTCCATCTCAAAAAAAAAAAAAAAAGTGCTTGGTTAGTTCTCCCTGGGATGACAAGGATCCCAGAAGCTCCGAAACTCAGACAGGGTTCAAATCCCAGCAGGACCCCTTAGCAGCAGTGTGACCTTGACCAAGCCACTTGTCTTCGGACCTCATCTCCTCCGAGATGGGTATTCATGAAGACTGAATGCGCACAAGTGAAAGCAAAACCACACGTGATGAGGCTCACAAAAGGCACTCAGAAAAGTCAGTTTTCTTCCTTAAAACCTAGATCAAATCTCACTCTAAAAACAGAATTTCTGAAAGCCGCCCTGCCTCTTCCTGAAAAGGAGGTGGGAAAGCGGGATGGTAACAGAGGCCGAGAAACAGGGGCGGCTGGTTTAAGAAAGTGAAGCAACGTTCTGATTTTCCTCAGTCCTCTCTGCTAAATGGGCCTCACTGGGAAGGCACGATGTCACACACCCGAGATGTCCCCCTGCCACCTTTGACTCAGTGCCAAAATTCAGGTTGAGATGCCAGATATCCAGGCTCTGTCGGACCTACAGGGTGAGGAGTCAGGGGTCAGAGATAGCTCCTGGCCTAGGAGGAGGGAGTCTCCTCTCTGCAGAGAAAGAATTTGGGCCATTCCTGGATTCACACCTGATACCAAGATAGAGAGGAGAGCTCCACCACCAAAATGCAGCTGTGGAGATGTCAGGCCGTGCTGAATTTTAAAGCCAACTTCTGCTATCAGTTCCCTGGTCCCCCAATCCCAGGAAAGCCAGCCTCAAACAAGGGGGCACCTGGCCTCGCTCTCATGCCGTCTTCTCCATTGCCAATTTCAGATGTCTAGCTGCCCACAAGGATAGAGTCTGGGTCCGTGACAGCTAGGATTTCAGGGCCTGCAAGGTGAGAGAAGACCTCTAACTCAAAGTCTACAAACATGCCCTCCTGGCTTCCACAGGACTGCACTGTGCCTGGTTCTCAGACTCCTCCCCCTGTACCCCTGGTAACACCCAAGCATGTGTGTCTCTGCCTCTGCCCTGCTAGCTCTCTGGGTCAAAGTGGGAGGTTTGTTTAAGAGAGAGTGGGAGGAGGTGGGCCGACCAGCCCTCCCCAAAGCTGTGTTAGAGCCTGTTCAGCTCACCCACTCCCAGCCCTGCCAGGACTCCAGGAGAGTTACAGGAAGCTCCAGGCTGGGGCAGTCTCCTGAACTGCTTAAGTGAGCCTCGCACTCTGACACGGTGCACAGTACCAACAGGTGGCCCTCATTTATGTGAATTGGTAGTGAGGGTGCAGATGTCTCTGTCACGTATAAGCACTTCCAAGGATGTCTTTAGATGAAATTCTAACCAAATGGTCAAACTAAAAAAGTAAATGTTCATACCTATAAAGGCATTTGATAAAATACTGAATTCTCTTTAAAATATGAACATGGACAATATCAATACATGGAAATATGGACAAAAAAATGAAAAAGTGAAATACCAAATGCAGGGCATTCACCAATATCGTCCTGTCAAAGGCATGCCCAGATATCAAGGAGGGTGGGAAATGAATTCACTGATGTTCAAACAGAGTTCAGGGGATGCAAAGTCACAAGCTCCAGCTGATGAATCTCCAACTGGGCTTAAAACAAACATGGCATGGAAGGAGGGGGAGATATTAAAGAATGCTGGCCCCAAGGGAGGCGACGATTCATTCTCAATCTTTTTTGCAGTGGCACACAACTGGAGGCAACCTAAGTGTTTGTTATTACCAGGGGACTGACTAGGTACACTGTTCATCCATTAAAATAATGGAGTCTGCCAGGCACTGTGGCTCACCCCTCTAATCCTAGCACTTTGGGAGGCTGAGGTGGGTGGATCTCTTGAGGTCAGGAATTCAAGAACAGCCTGGGCAACATGGTAAAGCCCCGTCTCTACAAAAAAATACAAAAATTAGCTGGGCCTGGTGGCACACACCAGTGGTCCCAGCTACTTAGGAGGCTGAGGCAGGAGGATCACGAGCACCTGGGAAGTTGAGGCTGCAGTGAGCTGAAATCACACTGCTGCACTCCAGCCTGGCTGACAGTGAGACCTGGTCTCAAAAATACAAAATAAAATAAAATAATGGAGTCAATGTACATGCAGAATGTGAATGGATATGAAAAATAAAGTGTTAGAGAAAAAAGTAAGAAACGGAATGGACTACAAAACAGTGCCTTCCCAGTTAGCTGGGCACGGTGGCGCATGCCTGTAATCCCAGCTACTCAGGAGGCTGAGGCAGGAGAATTGCCTGAACCCAGGAGGCGGAGGTTGCGGTGAGCCAAGATCGCGCCATTGCACTCCAGCCTGGGTAACAAGAGCGAAACTCCGTCTCAAAAAAAAAAAAAAAAAGAACGTATACAGTTCTGAGAAACTGCCACCACCAAGAGAAGTCTAAGGAGACATGACAACTCAGAACAGAAAAATCACAGCATGTTAAAAAAAGAAAAAAAGCAGTAAGGAAAAGCAGTAAGGAAATCTGAATAAAGTGTGAATTTTAGTTAATCATGATGTGTCAATATTAGTTCATTAATTGTAGCAAATGTATCCTATTAATGTAAGGTGTTAATAATACAAGAAACTGGGAATGGGGTACTTGGAAACTCTCAGCACAATCTTCCAATTTTTCTGTAAGTCTAAAACTGTTCTAAACAATAAAGTCTATTTTTTAATTAAAAAAAAAAAACCCACACAGTATACCTTTTCCAGAACGATGATGCCTTGGAAAGACTGTCTGCGAGGTAGCAGGCAGTGCACAGTCGGGGATATTTAAATAAAAAATCCAAGAGTTCTTGTGCAGACTAGTGATAGTAACGTGCCATGGCTGAAAAGTACGGTAAACTCAACCCTTCGCATGAGAGGTCCCAACATTAATCAGAATAACTACCTTTTGGAAGCTAGAGGCAACACTGCAAGGCAGTAGCCCACAATAAGAGGTGGAGGCTCTGGTGACAGGGACGCTGGGGGAGGCTGCGCCATCTGGAATAGCCTCATGAAGTGCTGAGTGGCCTTGATGCCCCAGGTGGGGGCTGGGAGGGAAGAGTTCGGGTGGCTATACAACAGGAACAACAACCCAGGACCCCAGTCTAACACTGGTCAGTCCCAAGAGCCATCTCTGTGCCCTCCAAATTCCCAGCCAAAGCAGGAAACATCCGACAGAAACCAGAATGCAGCGTGGTGGGGGATGGGGGGCATAGGGCAGCCAAGATGGGCGTTGGTGCTGAAAGCAGCAGTGAGAGTGGCCGGGAACATTACATTTTAATTTCAGATCCACAATGAATAATTTTTAGTGTTGTTCCCAGTATTTCATTGCACATGCAGAAAAGTCTTCCCTGTTGAACTGAAATTCAAATTTCACTAGGCATGCTGCATTTTTGTTTGCTAAACCTACAACTGTAAATAATAATAGTAGTAACCTTCATCGTTAATGTTCTGCGTACTTTATTTAGTTGTCTCATTTCATCTTCATAATAACCTAGTGAAGAAGGTACTGTTAGTATTCTCTTTATTATTATTATTATTATTTTTTTTTTTGAGACAGAATCTTGCTCTGTCACCCAGCTTAGAGTGCAGTGGTGCGATCTCGGCTCACTGCAACTCCCACCTCCAGGGTTCAAGCGATTCTCTTGCCTCAGCCTCCAGACTATCTGGAACTACAGACATGCACTGCCATGCCCAGCTAATTTTTTGTATTTTTGGTAGAGATGGGTTTTCACTGTGTTGGCCAGGCTGGTCTCAAACTCCTGATCTCAAGCAATCCACCCGCCTCAGTCTACCAAAGTGCTGAGATTACAGATGTAAGCCACCACACCCAGTCCTGTTATTTCCTTTTAATAGACCAGGAAGTTTTACTGAAAGCATGAGGTAACCTGCCCAAGGTCATGAGCTAGTAAGTCAGACCTGGAATGTGAACATATGTAATTGGCCTTAAGAGCTCACCCTCTGGAGCACAGATATACTGCCTCCCAACTGAGCAGCTGAAAGAAGCCCAGGCCCCTGCTCCCTAAGACCCAACAACAGAAACATGCACTGAAGTTCCCACAGTGGTAAGTTCCTGGAACTCAGATGCAACTGTACCTTGGAGAGAGCATCCTAGCAGACCCCATTTGAAGCCACCAAGTGAGCTTTGGGTTTCAAAAAGTGAAAATCAGTACTCATATGACAAGGAAGCCTAAAGGATCCCTAAGAGAGCACCCTCTTCCTACAGGAGTGGAAAGACTAACCCAAGAGGAGTGTGAAGACACTCTGGCAAAGCAGCATAGGCCAGCACCACGAGGCATGAGCCAAGACACATGCCATTCTGCCTGGGGACAGGAGCAAGGATGAATGACCTCTGGAGATCTCTTCCAGTTTGAGGAGAGCATTAACCTGAATCTTATAAGGCAGACTTCTGATGAAAATGGCACCTCAGGGCTTAGCGTGACACCTTTTAAAATCATGAGGAGCATTTATTGAGCATCTGCTATGTAGCAGACATTGTGCGGGAATTTTCGTTGCCCTATCTAATGATGAGGCATGTTTAAGTACAACCCACCAAGACATCTATTATTTTGCAGATAAGGGACCTGAGGCTCAGGGAGGTCACTCATATCCTCAACTGATACTTACTAAGCACTTATATGTGCCAGCGTCTGTCCTGGGAGCTGGGATGTACAGTGAAACAAACAAGATCTCCGCCTTCATGGAGCTAGTGGGAGCACAAAAAGAAAACAACAAAAATATGTCTATCATTGTTATTCCAGGTAGCAATGCTGATTGTGATGAAGAAAAGTAAGGCAGGATCCTGGCCAACGTGCTGAAACCCCGTCTCTACTAAAAATGCAAAAATTAGCCAAGTGTGGTGACGTGTGCCTGTAGTCTCAGCTACTTGGGAGGCTGAGGCAGGAGAATCACTTGAACCCAAAAGGCAGGGTTGCAGTGAGCTGAGATCTGCACTCCAGCCTGGCAACACACCAAGATTCCATCTCAAAAAAAAAAAAAAAAGAAAAAAGAAAAGTAAGGCAGTATCAAGGAACAGAGAGGAACAGGATAGGAGTATTTTGGCTAGGATGTTCAGGGAAGATGTCTAGAAGGAGGTGACATTTGAGCAGAGACCTGAAGAGAGGGAATGTGATATACAGGTCTGAGGAAGAGTGCCCAAAGCAGAGAGGGCAATAGCACAAAGACCTGAGCTCAAGCTGACCAGTCCACACCCAGCATAAGGCCAGTAGCCTGGAGGAGGGTAGGGAGGGTGGGAAGGGTAGGATTGAGTTTGGGGGAAATGGCAAGGGAAGGTGATTTCTAAAGGATCACTGTGGTGTGGAGAAATGGATGGATATATGAATGGACAGATGGATGGACGGATGGATGGATGGATGGATGGATGGATGGATGGATGGATGCATGGATGGACAGATAGGTGAATGGATGGATGGATGGGTGGATATGTGGATGAATGAATTTCCGTGGATTCCCTTGCACTGACTGGAGGTGAGAGTGTCTATAGGTTATAAGTTGATAAAATATGTCCTATGTATGTTCCAACTCAGTTTCCAAACACATCTCAAATCAGCTCCCTCAGGAGGCCCAAGACAAGCACGTTCCTTAGTAAAAGAGATTGATATAGAGGAATTTTATTCCAAAATTCAATAAGGAAACTAGGTCTTTGTCCCAAGGAAACCATATGGAGAAGGCCACCGCATGTGGCCTGAGAATGTCAAGAAGAAATTTCTTGCCTTTAATCTCTAACTAGGCCAACTCCCAACTCCCAAAGAACAGACTGGCACACCGCCACCACCACCACCGCTTCTACCTGGAATGCCCCAGGCAGGACCACTAGCAATGTAAGACTCTTTCTCAAGTGCTTGGGAAAGAAAACCTGGTTTCTCCAGCAGGGAAAAAAAAAAAGTCCAGAACAAAGCCTAGGGGCTGTCAAGTGGCACTGCTCACCGGGAGCCCAGTTCTGTGGTGCCATTCTATCTCCAAGACCCTGACCACCCACCTGACTCACCTCCAAGTCCTTCTCAAGCTCCAGCCCAGCCTCCATCAGATTGTGCTCAAATTCCTCCCGCTGCTCCTTCCTCTCCTCCTCCAGGGCATCGAGTGGCCCCAGTTCAATGTCACCTGGGTCCCCAGCATGGGGCTCCTTGCCCATCTCCCCATTGGAGATGATAGCCAGTGAGTGGCCCAGGGAGCCTTGGGCCAGGTGCGCCCCGCGTTTCCGGTAGTGGTAGGCGAGCACATAGTCGACCTTCCTCTGGTTGTCATGGAAGTGCATGCGGCTAAGACGGGCCTCCGAGGACACAGGCTCATTAGCATCCAGATAGTTGTTGATGACCTGGCCAGAAAGAGAGGAGAGGCGGGGAAAGGTCTGGTGAGCAAGGGGTGAGAGACAGAGGAGGCTGACCTATGCTCCAGGCATGGGGAAATGGACTCAGAAGCAAGCCCCGAAGGCCCAGAGGCCCCCACAGCCCCCAGTAAAAGGACCTAGTAACCTAAGTTAATCTGTCACACTAGTTCACAAAGCCCTCCACCCACCTGTTGACAGTCTGGGCATCGGTGCCTTCACACATGCTCCAGCATCCATGCATACACACACACACACACACACACACACACACACACACACAGTTACCTGCAGCAGCAAACCCCTCACAACTGTACCTACTGCCTCCTCACACATAACCACACGCCCACGCCTGCACACATACACACTCAAATACAGTCACACAGTCACATCCACCCTTGCCTCTGTGCGCCAGCACTCCTGCACCATACAGGTGGAGGAACCTGTGTACACATGTATCCACCCGAGTGCGCTCTGACACACCACACCCTTCACAGGCACCATGTCCCACACACACTCACCTCTTTGCCGATCTGCCTCTGCCTGCAAATACACTACATATTTAAACATACACAATACTCACGGGCAGGTTCTCTGGATCCATTGGAACAAAGGTCAATTTCTAGTTGCCTGGCCCGCCCCTACCCGCCCATGGGAATTCACCAAGCACTATTCACAGCCCCACATCCTCCTCTCCGGCCACTGGTGAGGACCCTGTCAAAGACAGCAGCAGGGAACTGACTTCTGCTCTCTTCCACTCCAGAGGTGGGGAGGTAGAAAGAAGAGGAGGAGAGAGAACACGGTGAAGCCCGGGAGGGACCCGCCTCTCCCCGTGGGTGTTTCCCTGTTTATTACTGGTTTGAAATCCAGCTGCCTCTGCAGCCACCTGAGAGGTCACCTGGGCAACCAGATGAAGCTCCAGGCACAGGGGAGAGACTCGGAGCCACCACAGCAGAGAAGACTGTCGCTCAGGCCGGCAGGAGGGGAGCCGGGGGTCTGCAGACTAACAGGCAGCTTTGGCTGGCCTCCCATGCCTTCTGCTTTCCCGACCCTGCTCTGACCAGAACAGTGCGCTGGGAAAGTATGCCTGACTTG
Source organism: Callithrix jacchus (assembly GCF_049354715.1). Lineage (NCBI taxonomy): Eukaryota > Metazoa > Chordata > Mammalia > Primates > Cebidae > Callithrix > Callithrix jacchus. Next base: position 19,540,557 of record NC_133510.1, read on the forward strand.
GAGAGAGAAGAGAAAAGGCCCTACTCAAACCCTAGGTCTCTCTCTCTCTTATGCACACACGTGCTCCCAGTTGGAGGGTCCCCAGTCCAGAGGCTCCATGGGGGCCTCCAACAGCACTGGCCTATCCCACCACCCCACCCCTGCCCAGTACTCACAGAGCTGCTTCGGGCGCTCTCTCCACCACAGGGCTGGCCAGGATCTCTGCTGGAACTGCCCTGCAGACCTGGGGCCCGGGGACTCGGCATCTTGAGATACTGCTGTCCATGTTTGGGGCCCTGGCCCCCTCTGGCCCCTGCCTGAGGGCTTAGCCGGCGTGGGGAGCCAGGGAGCAGGGGGATATCTGTGAGAGGGAAGGACAGGGAGACCAAACAACCTCAGATGAAGGAAACCCGAGACACTAAGGTACTGAGTATCTCAGTAGCCCACTTTGCTTCACAGCTGCCTCCCTGGTTAGTCCCTATAGCCCAGGTGCACACTGGCCACAGGGGAGGGAGTATGGAAAAGGAAGTGAGGCCCCTGATTGCACACACACACACACACACACACACACACACACACACACGGCCGCCTGGAGCCACCAGCAGGAGCTCCTTCGGATCAAGGCTGTCATAATCTCTCATAATTCCCAGACAGGAAAGGGGTGGCATGGAGCAAGCCAGGGTGGTGGGGGGCACTGCCTGGAGAGACACCTTGAATTAATGCCAAAGGCTTAGGCCTTGGGTCTCTCCCGCAGCAGCAGCAGCAGCAGCAGCCAGCACCCCAGCCAGCCCCCACGTCCCTCGGGGAGACAGCAAGGACAAACAACGGGGCCCTCTGAACGAAGGACTGTCCTTCAGTGTCCTTTCAGCGTTCTCACACGCCTGCTGCCTCTACCCAGTATGATCTTCTCAGCAGGAGTGCAGGACTATTTCAGAAAAATTCCAGCGTTGTCCCTGAAGGGAAAGGTCCTCAGGAGGTGGAATGACTGAACGTTAGAATTGTAGGGGACTGCGAGATTAGATACTCCAGCTGCACTTTGCACAGACCCCACTGGAACCGTGAGTTGCCAAGGTCTCAGGGCAGGTCAGACTCAATCTATTCTCCCTTCCGAGAAACACTTTCTAGCAAAGCAGCACAGCCAGTACCCCAGGCTGAAACCTCAGCTCTGCCACTTGCCAGCTCTGTGACCTCTTTGTGCCTGTTCCCCAGCTGTAAAATGAGAATCTCAAACTTGCAGGATTGCAGTGAGAATGAGAACCAGAGATCATGCCTGCAAAGCATCCTGGGCACTGATTAGCCTGAAGGCATGTGATCAAAGGCTGTGATTAGAATCGTGAGTGTTTGCATTCCAACCTCCAAGTGAGCAGAAGTAGCACCCCGTGCCTCCAATCAGCCCCGAGCTCGCGCTCAGTGAATGAACGAACAAAAGGCATCTCTTCAGGTCTGCTGAAACAGAACTCCTGGCCCTTTGCCAACTGGTGGAGCAGCCCCTAGGTGATCAGCCCTCCAACGCAGTTTCAGGGGGCCTAGAACATTGGGTCCCTGCACTTGAGAAACATAATCTCTTTATGAAGAGAGAGCTGACATGCACGAAACACAATTGTGACCAGCAGAGGAAAGCTTTCATCATTTCTTCCTATACTGGGAGCTCTAGTCCACACTGTGGGAGGCCAGAAAGACTAAGAAGTCCACGTAGGCTTTCAGGGTAATTGAGCCAGAGCTGGGTCCTGGAGGGTGGGCAGCTTCTGAAAAGCCAGGAAGCAGGGGAGGCGCTCCCTAGGGAGACAGCACAGAAGGGCAGGTGTGGGCACGCCTTGTGGGAGGAAAATGAAAACTCAGGACCCCATATCACTCTGCTGAAAGGAAAATACTAAGCCGAAAGCTGAGTCAGGCAAGACACCACCTTTCCTTTTGTTCGTAAGCAGACAGCTACAGAAAAAAGGCTAGATAGCTCCACAGGCAGCAACTCTATATTCACCTTGTCCAAAGTGCAAGACGAATACATCATTGACAATCCCCCTACCTGTTCCTTTTCTCTTGCAGCAGGCAGATTCCCACAGCCTCCCTCCTTCCCCTCCAGCCTGCTTTTCGCCTTTAAATCTTGAAGCCCTCTTTGGAAGAAGACACAGACCTCTCTCCCAATCACATCCTTAATGTTGGCAAAATAAACTAAATTGATTGAGGATTGGTTTACATGCGATAAGGGCTCAGACTCAGGGCACTAAAGAAGGGGCTTCCTCCTTACGCCCAATCTTGCCTCCTCCCACTTCTGTTGCATCGAACTGAGGACAGAAAGTCAACACCAGAACAAAAGTATGCCAAATTGCAGGGTTTATTGCCGGCGACCACGGAGGACTCACGTCTCTCCAACCCATGGCCGAGAAAGAAGAGTGACAAGACCTTTTTATACCCACAAAACCACCTTGGGAGTGGGGGTGAGGAGCGGAGATGGGAATGAAAGCTGTCAATCACCTCCTAGGCTGAGACGAGGGTGAGGGGGCTCCAGATATTCCAAGGGCCAGGGGACTTTTGTCATTCCGATTGCCACTTAAGTGGTTTACAGAAGGTCAAGATAAACATTAGTTTATACATTATTTGGACAGGTGTGGGGTCCACATAATTTTAGGTTACTTGGCACAAGGATGGAATTATCTAGGGGTGCTTACTTTGGTAAACAAAGGCCAGCAATTCTGGCAGTTACAGAAAAGAGAAAGTATGCAGCTTGTCCTCTCTTTGCATTTTGCAAGGTAATCTCAGTAGTTTACAGAAGCCATGGCTAGCAGTCATTGTGAGGAGAATGGAAACAGTTTTCCCATTTTAAAATGGCATTGTACTGGTTCTAATTCTAGGCCAGCTATATCACATTTCCCTTGAGTCTTTCTGCATACCCGCCCCCAAAGTGCCTGAGAACAGAACTTGGAACAGAAGGACTCTACCCCAGAGAGGACCTCGAAACCTCTAGAGACATGTCTGAAAAGCCCAAGGCCACTGGATACATCGATGGGGCACATGATAAAGATGAAGCTCACTCAAGGGCCACCTTGCCCTGGCAGCAGCAGATTTGGACCAGTGGCTCAGGGCAGCTCAGATTCAGGGGCAATGCAAAGCTTTGGTCCAGGAAGCACCATCCCCTAAAGGTGACACCTGGAGTCTGAGGCTGGCATTCAGGGCCTTCACTAGCCATCACAGCTGCTCCCCCCACTCGCTCTCTTGACACACGGATCTGGCCGCCTAGGGACTCTGCTTCCCTTCCCTCCATCTCCCCACAAGTGATTAGAGCACACGACATGGTTCAGCCGTCCCAGCGCTGGAGAAGCACTCCAGGCAATAAACACACAGATGTGGAGAGACACAGAGAGCTGGCTTCCCACGTGAGAGGCTGAGGGGAACGTGAGTGACGCCTGCCCTCAGGAAGGGTGGGGCAGGTGAGCACGCGCCTTGAGAACTCCCTAAGAAGCTTAGAAGAGGTGAATGAGGTCAATGAGAAGTAAAGGCCGTTGTACACAGCCTGTGGAACATGTCACCCACTGGGAAAGAAACTTTCCGTCGCTCACCGTCGCCTCGGCTCTCCTTCCATGCTGCCTTGAACAGCAGGTCCTTGGGTGTTCGTGACAGCAATGCTGTGAAGATGGGGGCATGCCTTACCCATCTCTAGACGGAGGAGCTGGATGTTCCCAGGGCTGGCCTGGGCCTTTCTCCAGGCTCCGACTCTCTCCCTGGCACTCTCATCCACGCCAGAGACCCTCATTGTCACCTCTCGCTGATGACACCTTGCTCTCCTGCAGGCACCAGGTCCACACATTCCCCTGCCTGCTGCCTGCTTGGCTTCTATACTTGATGTTGCCCAGCCCCTCCAAGTCAACATGCCCAAATTCAAACGTGTGGTCTTCTCCAAAACGGGATTCTTTTTCAGCAGTTCCTGCTCCTGTAAATGCTTCACCCCACACTCAGTCGATGAGCCAGAAATCTAGAAGCAGCTTTGATAGCCGTTCTTCCTCATGCCCCGTATCCAACTTGGCACCAGTCCTACCAACTGTACCCCTGAAATATCTGCCAAAGCCCTCTGTTCTTCACCCCTCCATGAGTCGCACCCTAGTGCCGGCTCTTGGCCTCCCTCACCTGGCAGACATGATGCCATCCTAACAGGTCTCCCTGCTCCCTGTCCCTCTTCCCCACAAGGCAGCCAGGGGCCCTTACAAAACGTCCATCTGGCCATGGCATCCTCAAGAGCAGAAACTTCGGGGGCTCCCATGGCTCTGGGGCTGTGACCCTGCATACTGCCCGCCAGTCTCCACCCACTTTCTCCTGGGGGGTTCCACCATACAGCTCTGCTCTAGCACAGCACGCTCCCCAGCCCAGCATCCTACACGAATTCTTCCCTCTGCCTGGACCACGCTTTCCCACCCACTCGTCATCTAGTTGCGGGCTCTGTACTATTTTGGTCCTTAGGGACCCAGAAAATCCAAAGCAATCCATTCTTGTTTGAAAAAGCTGCTAATCAAGGTGTAAGGTGGGAATATTTAAATACTACTAACAAAGCTAATTTCCTTCCAACCTAGATGTAAGTAAGGTTCCACAAGCTGCGTGGTGCAGGACTGGGAGGAGGGGCAGGCCAGAGGACCCATGTGGTGTTGTCGGAGGAAGCCTTCCCCACCAGCACCCTGCCCCAAGGCAAGCCCACACGGAGCCAGGGACTCCTGCCTCCTGGTCATTACACTGCCACAATTTTGGGAAAAAGAATGCATTTTCTCTGAGCTTAGTTTTTACTTCCATGAATGGGAGAGGGTGTCATTGTTATATCTTTTCCTCATAAAGTGAGTGTGATGATACAGTAAGAGGAAAAAATAACATTCCTTGGAAGTATGTGAGCTACGGAAAATGCACAGGACAATCATCCAAGCCTACTTCGGGGCTTCCGTGCTGCCTCCGTCATCCGTCTCTTCTCCACTGCACTCCAGCTGCTCCGCTTCAAGTCCCTGGAATTCCCTTTCTCTCCCACCCCACTGCCTGCTCACCACCCGCTTCCTCCTGGAAGCTTCCCCCAGACTAAGCAGGAGAAGCACTGGCTGGCTGTCCCCACCATTAAAACAAGTGGATTTACTCATCAGGGATGACCACACCCTTTTCAATCCTTTGGGTAGTCTTGGCTGTTTTGTATCAGTGGCCTCAGGCAAGACCTCTGTCTCCTCTAACTGGAGCCAACCTCACCACCGAGCAGGACTGCAGGTACTGAAGAGGGAGACCCAGGCTCCTCAGATCGACTTGCCCTCTGACTATCATGCTGCATTTCAGTAGAAGACAAGGTTGACCCACTGGCGCCTCCGGTTTTACCTTCCTATGGGTGACAGGCTAGGCCTTGGGGAAACTCTCCAGAAGGCACTATTTTTACTTAAAACAAGATCACATCAAAACCTTTTCACATGTGAGTCCTAAAACTGTAAACCAGAATCCTTTCGTATGTGATCCTGAAACTGTAAACAGAAACCTTTTCACATGTGGGTCCTAAAACTATGAACCTAAGATTCTTCCGCCTGTAATATCTAAAGTATAAACCTACATAAAGGCTGAACCTCCCTTGTTACAGGAGCTGGGCTTTGGACAAATTATGCCTGGGCTCCCGGCCGAATAGTAAACTCCTTCCTCCTGTGTTCGGGGTTCGGGAAATCTGTTTCCCGCGGCCGCTCCTGCTACAGTACCTACCTTAGGTCACTCTACAGAGGGAGATGAAGAAGGGGCAGGATCAGAAATGTTGAGAGAAAAGAGCAGAGACTGAAAGATGGAGAGGCCCAAATCCCAATGAAAAAATAGGTGGAGCTTGTTTTCAGAGTCTCCCTGCACCAACCCTTCCGAAATCTCCTTCCAGAGCCTGCCCGAAGACCCTCCTCAGCTTCTGTCCCGTCCACTGTCCGTCTACCCTCAGGGTCATCCAACACCCATTTCCTCATTTAACCACTGGCTTTCTTGCTAATCAGCTAATTTACACCAAAGTACAAACAGCCCATGCTGATGTCCTGAGATGATACTGATAAAAAGCATATTGAAAATGTTAAAAGGCTCTGCAGATAGCAGGAGCCCACATGCTGATGGGGCAGAGGTCGTAGCCTGAAGGCATCGTCTCTAAGGGAGTGAGAGGCAGGAGTTCTGGCTGGGACCTCTAAATCATGCTACACCCCCAGACAGTCTGGCAGGAAACTTCTAAGGTCACTGCCGAGGTAGAGAGCTAGAAAGGCCCTTCTGATCAGGGGACGGGGCAGGCACAGAATGTGGAGAGCTAGTGAGAGTGAGAGAAGATTGGCATGTAGCCGACTGGAAACACCAGAGTCAAGGAGACCAGGAGACACAGTCAGGAGCAAGACGGGCCCAGATTGTGCAGAGAAAGGGCAGGAGGTGCGTTCACTACGCATGGCGTTGGGGGCGAGGTGAGTCAGCAGGGACCTAGGCAGCTTCCAGAGCCTCCAAGAGAGACCAGCAGCAGCAGGAGGAGGTGTCCTGAGGAAGCCGGACTTCCAGGGGATTGGGCTTTTCCTCCGAGTTTCCCTCTTGGCATCGTTACTGTCTCATTCCTGACTCCTGGCTGCTGAAGTATGAAAGGCCCTGAAATGAGGGGCCAGCTCCAACTCCAACCTCCCAAAGCCACAGCTTCCAGCAAAACCAGACAGGCCCTGGGCTGCCCTGTGGGGAGACAGAGCATCCGCACTCTCCCAGGCTAGCACCAGGGTCTAGGCAGCCATGGTCATGCTGAAGGGACGCCCTGGTAGGAGCCTCAGAGAGCCCTGAGTGCTTTCAGATTTGAAGGCCCCCCCCCCACCCCTCCTCGAGTGCCCTCGGCACTTCATTCCAGATAGGATCAACATTTACACCCAGGTCTCGTCCTGCTTCCTGCATGAATTGAACCCAGGACAATAGCCAAAATTTGAGACTCAGGCACAGCACCTCCCTTAGCCTCTGCATACAGCCACGGTAACAGGACTGCTTTCCAGGTTCCTCCCTAAACACACACACACACACACACACACACACACACACCCATTTGCAAATGCGCCTCTTGGGTTCTGCTTGTCTTATAACCTTGGCTCAGAATTAACGCTCTCTCTACAGTGCTCATGCTCCCCTTTCCTCACGAAGCCACCACCATAGTTTGCATCCTCAACTTGTTCCCCTCTGATACAAGCAAGCTGGCTCCCTATTGCTAATTTTGCTTCTCTCCCATCCTGGGCTCACAGTGCAACTACCATTACCATTTTGAAATAATCTGACCAAGTTATTCCCATTCTGGGACTTCCCACTCTTCTTAGGATGAAGACCAAATTGTCTAACATAACATACAGGGTCTTTCACGATCGAGTTCATACCTACCTGTCTGGACCACTGCATCTCCCAGCACTCATCCACTGCTGGCCTTCCCCTATACCCTCATTGCACACACCATCATGCCAGGCTCCAAGCACAGCAACTGAGTATTCTTTGGGAGGTTGGGGTGGAGAGGATATATAAGCAATATTTCACATGTCTGTTCATTCATTGCAGACCCATTGAACTTGCCAGGCATTGTATAAAACACTGGGAATTAAAGCTAAACAGAATGTGGTTACTTCCATCAAGCCCTAGGAATCACAAAGAAGCAAGACCTATAAGGAGAGAAGGTAGACTAGTAAGGAAAGATAGACTAGTAAGGAAGGAAGACTGGTGGGAAAGCAACTAATAAGAAAAGAAGGTAGACTAGTGAGGAAGAAAGACTGACAAGGAGATAACTGAGTAGGAGGAGAGTCAACGTGGAAGCTTGAAGAAGGGCCCACGGAAGCAGAAGCCCTCAGCTCTGCCTAGGGCTGTCAGGGAGGTTCCCAGAGGACATGGCTTTTGCACGCATCTAGAGGAGTTAACTAGGCATCTACCAATGGGCAAGGGAGGAAAGGAGACTCCAGGGAGAAAGGCAGTGATTTGTATGATCCCTGACAATGGATCTCAGGCTTGGCTGGTTGAGATCATGGCCCTCCTGAGAGCAAGGACCACAAGCCTCCTTCCTCTCCTTTTCTGTCCAGAGTCCTCAAAGCGGGCCAGCTACCTGGTGGGATTTGAGGGGCACAGAAAAGGCCCTGCCTGGTGTGTAGTGCACTTTCTAACATGGCCTACAAGGCCCTTTAGCATCTTTCTTGTCAAGCTTCCCCATGCCATCTCCTGCTAGTGATTCTTCACTTGTGCACATATAGCCACACACATACAGAAACCTCCAGAGAGACTGAACTGCCTGCAGCTCCCAGAAGGTAACTGGCTTTTTTGTTTCTTTGGTCTTTGGAATTATTTGCCCTTTTGCCTCTAAATCTCTCTTCCCGACCCTGCAATGACCCCAAATCCCCCTCTGTTAACAAGGTTCACAATTTATAATAACGTTAAAGGATTTTAAGCAAAAGAACAAGATAATTAGATCGCATGAGAAAGATGGCCCTGGCTGTAGTGAGGACAAACTGAGTGCCAGGAGAAGGATGGATAAATGGGTGGGGGGGTGGGGGGGGTGGATGGGTAAGTAGGTGGGTGGGAGGTGGGTGGGGGGTGGGGGGGTGGGGGGTGAATAAATGGATGGACAGATTCATTTTTTTTTATTATTTTTTAACTTTGTGGCCCTGTGTCTAGAAAGAATGGGCAGATTCCTAACTGCTTTTTTGATACAGGTACCCTTTATAAAATTCACAACATTTTATTTCATTGGTCACACTGCTACTCGAACCTTCCATTGTCTTGAGGCTTACAAACAGCTTGGCATTCAAAGACTTGCACACACAGCTGGCTGTTACATGTCTCTGCTGCCAAATCCCTTTAAGAACATTCCTCTTTAGTTAAACGTGTCCCCAGACTGATGCTCGCTTTGTGCCTATGCAGTTCCTTCTTTTTGGAATGTCCTCTCCACTAATCTAAGTCCTACCCAGCTAAAGTCCTACTCCGATACCAAGTCTTCCCTAACCACTGAAGAAAGTCCTCTAGAAGTTCAGAAGATTTGCCTTTTCTATCTTTGTATTCCTAGCACTAGGAATGCAATAAGAGCTCTAAAAGCTTTCTGAGGTGACGATGTAGGGAATTGAGGAATCCTTTCTTATGAGTGAATTTTGAAACAGGATAAATTCCCTCTGCTGAACTGAACATAGAACTGCCCTACTCACAACTACAGCGCTAATCGCTCACGCCTTACATGGGTCAGGCACTGTCTTAAACGCTTTATATGTACCAATGTATGCAATCTTCATAACTCTGTGAGATAGGTACCATTGTGGTCACCATTTTACCGATGAGGAAACTGAAGCACAGAGAGGCCAGGTGAGTTGTCCAAGATCACCAGCACACTCACAGTCCACACTTTTCACCACCAAGCAATGCTATGCAAAAGGAAGACAAATGGCCAACATTACTTGGTAAATCCATTCCTGAATGGACATTCTTAACATCCCTGGCCCTTTAAAAAGAACTTTCTTACAAATAGCATTCGTAGTCACTGTTCAGACCCAAGATCCTAACAGTTAAGACCAAGAAAATAAGAATAGGAGAGAATTACCTTATTGAGAATGCAACTGAATAAGAAATTCATTTCAGAAAGTACTTCTCTCAATGACAAAATCTACAAACTGTATGAGTTGCCTAAATGAAAACTACTCATTGGCAGCCCATCCTACAATGTAGTTTGGAGTGTGGCTGATGAGATTAAGGTACAAATGCCCCTCGTTGTCGGCCATGAGGAAGCAGCCAGTCTACAACACAAAATTGGTCAAAACTGATCTGTTTGCTCATTAATCATCACCTGTTTAGCAACTGATTTGCTCTGTCTCTCTTCCATTGATATCCTGGGTGTACTCAGTGGGTTTCCTCCATGTCCCTCGTCCCTCTCCACCACCATAAACATCTCCCATCTCTTCCTCCTAGGTGTAGCCAAGATTGATGATGTCTTTCTTATTCTCATCTCTCCAAAGAAGGAAAAGGTTTCTCCTACCCAAAACGGACTGGGACTGAGGCTAAAGCCTGAAACAGCTCTTCCAATCATAGCTCCCACTCTCAGCCTGCTGAGGCCTTTGGAACTGGGTGAGATGCTGGGGGTTATAGAAGGATGCAGCAGACATGAGGGATAGGAACGATCCTGAGAATTTTATAAAATAAAGACCGGAGAGAGATCCAAGATGGACGTCTAGCAGCAGCTCAGGGTTGCAGCTCCCAGTGAAGGCGCAGGGAGTAGTGGACGCCCGACTTCCAGACAAATTTGTGTTGCTTACGGACCAGGAGATTCCCAGCAGAGGAGCCCCAAGGGTCGTCAGTGCGACTCTTTTGGCCGGCGCGGCAGTTCTCAGTGCAGAGTATGCGGGGCTGGGTGCCCTTTTAGTTGGCGTTTGGAGCTCCGAGAAGGCAGAGTCACCCATTCAGCTGATTGGGACGGGGACTGAAGCCGGGAGCCAGACCAGGAGATTCCCGGGCAGAAAAGGGCCACGAATCTCAGCGCAGCTGTTTCAACCAGCACGGTCGCTGCACGGGAAATTGCACAGATGCCGGCGCCTTTTCGGTGGGATCTGGGGCACCTGGGAGAGAATCGACCGTTCTATTAGGAAAAGAAAAAAAGGGAGCTCGGAGGCAGGGAGCCAGGTGATCAGGCTCGGCTGGTCCCACCCCCACAGAAAGACGGTAATTGGCAACGCTGACGGTTGAGAGTTTCACAGCAAGCACAGCTGAACCCGGGAAGGTCCAGCTCTGTGGGGGAGGGGCGCCCACCGAAAGAAAACAAAGAAACAGAGATAACATCACCACCAACAAACTGGACGTCCACTCAGAGACCCAATCTGAAAGTCAGCAATTACAAAGACGGCAGGTAGATAAGTCCACAAAGATGGGAAGAAACCAGTGCAAAAAAAGGCTGAAAACATCCAAAATCAGAATGCCTCTCCTCCTTCAGTGGATTGTAGCTCCTCATCAGCAAGGGAACAAAGCCTGATGGAGAATGAGTGTGATGAATTGTCAGAATAAGGCTTCAGAAGGTGGATGATAAGAAGCTTCTGTGAGCTAAAAGAACATGTTCTAACCCAATGCAAAGAAACTAAGAACCTTGAAAAAAGGTTTGACGAAATGCTAACAAGAATAAACAATTTAGAGAGGAATATAAGTGAATTAATGGAGCTGAAAAACCTAACACAAGAATTTCATCTCAAAGTATGCACAAGTTTTAACAGTCAAATTGACCAAGCAGAAGAAAGGTGAAGACCAACTCAATGAAATAAAATGAGAAGACAAGATTAGAGAAAAAAGGATAAAAAGGAATGAGCAAAGTCTCCAAGAAATATGGGACTATGTGAAAAGACCTAATCTATGTTTGATAGGTGTACCTGAATGTAACGAAGAGAATGAATCCAAGCTGGAAAATACTGTTCAGGATATTATTCAGGAAAACTTTCCCAACTTAGCAAGGCAGGACAATATTTAACTCCAGGTAATACAGAGAACACCAAAAAGATATTCCTCAAGAAGAGCAACCCCAAGGCACATAATCGTCAGATACACCAGGGTTGAAATGAAGGAGAAAATGCTAAGGGCAGCCAGAGAGAAAGGTCAGGTTACCCACAAAGGGAAGCTCATCAGACTCACAGCAGATCTCTCAGCCGAAACCCTACAAACCAGAAGAGAGTGGGGGCCAATATTCAACATCCTTAAAGAAAAGAACTTTCAACCCAGAATTTCACATCCAGCCAAACTAAGCTTCACAAGCAAAGGAAAAATAAAATCTTTTGTGAACAAGTAAGTACTTAGAGATTTCATGACCACCAGGCCTGCTTTACAAGAGCTTCTGAAAGAAGCACTATACATAAAAGGGAACAACCAGTATCAGCCTTTCCAAAAATATACCCAAAAGTAAAGAGCATCAATATAATGAAGAATTTACATCAACTAATGGGCAAAACAGCCAGCTAGCATCAAATGGCAGTGTTAAACTCACATATATTATTATTAATCCTAAATTTAAATTGACTAAATCCACCAATCAAAAGACACAGACAGGCAAATTGGATAAAAAGCCAAAACCCATTGGTATGCTGCATCCAGACTCATCTCACATGCAAGGATACACAAAGACTCAAAACAAAGGGATGGAGGAAGACTTACCAACCAAATGGAGAGCCAAAATAAATAAATAAATAAATAAATAAATAAATAAATAGCAGGAGTTGCAATTCTCACCTCCTAAAATAGACTTTAAAGCAACAAAGATTAAAAGAGGCAAAGAAGGACATTACATAATGGAAAAAGGATCAATGCAACAAGAAGAGCTAATGATCCTAAAGACATATGCACCCAATACAGGAGCACCCAGATACATAAGATAAGTTCTTAACGACTTACAAAGAGACTTAGACTCACACACAATAATAGTGGGAGACTTTAACGTCACATTGTCAATATTAGCCAGATCAACGAGACAGAAAATTAACAAGGATATCCAGGACTTGAACTCAGACCCGAAACAAGTAAACTTAATAAACATTGATAGAACTCTCCACCCCAAATACACAAAACATACATTCTTATCAGCACCACATCACACCTACTCTAAAAGTGACTACATAATTGGAAGTAAATCACTCCTCAGTAATTGCATAGCATTTCACAGGTTTAAATGAAATATTGGTTGGCTGCTTGTTATTTTCCTCCCTTATTCCTTCCTGTGTCCATTGTTAAGCACAATTATTGGCATAAAAGAGGCTTTTAATTAATAAAAAAAGAAACATACAAGACCTATTCTGTGGGGAGAAAGAGCCTGCCATGGGAAGCCAGACTTAAAATATTATGATTCTGCAACTGGAAAAAGACACATGGGGACACAGACTAGTTCTCAACATTGGATATTCACTGGAATCCTCCAGAAAGGTTAAATATTGATGTCTGGGCTTCACCTCCAGGGATTTGGACTTACTTTGTCTGGGTGATTCTATGATATAACCAGGATTGAGACCACTGGACTAGAGAATCACTAACGGAATCAAAACAGTGAGCAGATCTAGTCACAGATCTTGAAATATTAGAAGAAAGAAGCACCACCATTTGGGTGGATTTATAGTTCGCTAATGACTAATGATGTTGAACATTGTTTTATGTGCTTATTTTAGCCATTTGAATATCTTCTTTGGAGAAATGTCTGTTCAGAGCCTTTGCATATTTTAAAATTAGGTTCATCCCTTTATTGTTGAATTATAAGAGTTATTTCTATATTCCAGATAGAAGTCCATTATCCGATATATGACTTACAAATATTTTCTCCCATTCTGTAGGTTGTCTGTTCAATTTTCTTGATGGGGTCGAGAAAAGCACCTGCAACCCAAAATGCTCTTTTGGAGCATTTTTAATTTTTATGAAGTCCATCTTGTCTATTCTTTCTTCGGTGTGTTATGGTTTGACAATTTGTGTCTTTTCCAAAACTCATGTTGAAACTTAACTGATGTAGTAGAATTAAGAAGTGGGTCTCTCTGGGAAGTGGTTAAGTCATGGGGGTCTGCCTTCACGAATGGATTAGTACCGTCATAAAAGGGCTCGAAGCAACTAGCTAGACCCTCTTTTTGCCCTTCTCCTCTCGTGTAAGGACACAAAAACCAAGTGCCATCTTGGAAGCTGGGAGCAGCTGTCACCAGACACTGAATGCTGACACCTTGATCCTGGACTTCCCAACCTAGAGAACTGTAAGAAATAAATTTCTGTGCTTTGTAAGTAAGCCAGTCTCTGGCATTTTGTTAGGGGCGAGCAAACTGAGACAGGCGGCTTGTTTTTTGGTGTAACATTAAGAAAACATCACCTAAACCAAGGTTGTGAGGATTTATTCCTATGTTGTCTTCTAGTTTTATAGATTTAGCTATTATATTTACAGCTTACGATTCGCTTTGAGTTAATTTTTATGTATGAGTAAGGAAAGGGTCCAACTTCATTCTTTGTACGTGACTCTCTAGTTGAATTCAACATAATCTAAGCTCCAGAATTTTTATAGAATTATTTATTTTTTGTTTGTTTTTTGTTTTTTATGAGATGGAGTCTCACTCTATTGCTCAGGCTGGAGTGCAGTGGCACAATCTCAACTCACTGCAACCTCTGCTGCCCAGGTTCAAGCAATTCTCCTGCCTCAGCCTCCTGAGTAGCTGGGATTACAGCCGCCCGCCACCACGTGTGGCTAATTTTTTGTATTTTTAATAGAGATGGGGTTTCATCAGCTTGGCCAGGCTGGTCTTGAACTCCTGACCTCATCATGATCCACCCTCCTTGGCCTCCCAAAGTGCTGGGATTACAGGTGTGAACCACGACGCCCGGCCTAGAATTTCATTTTCATAGAATATTTACTTGTATGCAACATAATCAAAGCTCCGGAATTCTATACCACAAAGTGATGAACACTTAGGTTGTTTCCGTATCTTGACTACTGTGAACAATGTTTCATTGAAGATGGCAGAGCAGATATCTTTACCAGGTACTGATTTTACTTCCTTCAGTATACACCCAGAAGAGAAACTGCTGGGTCATATGCTCATTCCATTTTTTTTATTTCTTTAGCAACTTCAAACTGCTTTCCACAATGACTGCATTTGCACCAACAGTGTATGAAGGCTCCTTTTTCTCTACATTTTTTTCAAAGAGTTATCTCTTTTTTATAATAGTCATCCTAACAGGTATGAGATGATATCTCATTGTAGTTTTAATTTGCATTTCCCTAATGGCTGGTGATGTCAAGTACCTTTTCATATACCTGTTGGCCATTTTTATGTCTTCTTCGGATCGTCTGCCTATTTTTTAATTGGGTTATCTGTATTTTGGCTGTTGGGTTGTGTGAGTTCCTTATATATTGTGAATATTAACTTCTTATCTGATATATGGTTCACAGATATTTTCTTCCACCTCATTGGGTGCCTTTTCATTTCAGTTTGGTGGTGGTGGTGGTGGTGGTCTCTTTTTCATGGGTCACTTATTTCTATTTCTTTGTATGTCTAGCAAGTTGTATGGTATACTGTACATTGCAAATGATACAACATTATCTTCCCTATCAAGAAGGTTAGAATTTTTTTTTTTTACTGTCTAGCAGGGAGCTCAATTACCGGCTGGGTTGGTGTTTGTTGTTATTCTTAGGGTATGTTGTGGAAAATCCAAGGTGTTTCTCAAGATGCTGTGATCTGTTAGGGTTCAGTCTCTAAACTCTGTCTTCCCTACTGATCTTTTCAAGGTTGATCTTAGTGTTCTTCAGGGATCATCCAGAGTAAATTTTTCTCTACCGTGTGGTTCTTACTCCTAAAACGAAACCCCTGGGGGCCTCAGCTACATGCCTGGAGTGTTGGAACACATGTGTTAGGACACGGTCATGAGGTCTTGCCACTCTGGCTGGCATGGACTCTCAACATCTCCCAGAACTGCTCAACCTCTAGCATTTCTGTTCTGAGCTCAGTGCGGCTTCTCTCTGGCAAACTTCATGTGCCTCACCCTGAGCATGTGAAGCCTCACTCTTAGCCAGGGACGCATGAAGGGTCCCCAAAGAGAACTCTGGGCACCCCCTTTCACGTACATTCCTTCTCTCGTGTTCTTCCCCATAATTTCCAGCCATTTAAGCTGCTCCAAATTTTTATCTCTGTCTCCTCAGTTCAGTGGGATCCTTTCCTCCACATGGACTCCAGATCCTGGGCCCCCGTAAACAGCCTGCACTGAGAGGGCTAAATTTCTGTTCTCTCAGGGATTATACTTCCGTGCTGGTTGTTGTTCAGTGCCTGAAAATAATTGACTTACATATTTTCTCCAGTTTTATAATATATGACAGAATGTCTATCATACCATGACCAGTTATTCCATTATTTCTGGAAGCAGAGGTTCATGACGTCAGGTTTTTAATCAAAAGTCATTTTGTTAGCAAATAGTTTCAAATTTAGATTATTGGCAAGGGCCAAAAATAAATGACATTCTGCTGTCAATTCAAAAGTGATCCTCATACTTTTTTCAAAAGCAATTATTTTATTTTATTTTATTTTATTTTATTTTATTTTATTTATTCATTTATTTTTGAAACAGACTCTCACTCTGCTGCCCAGGCTAGAGTGCAGTGGTGCGATATCAGCTCACTGCAACCTCCATCTCATGGGTTCAAGTGATTCTCCTGCCTCCCAAGTAGCTGGGATTACAGCTACATGCCTGGCTAATTTTTGTATTTTTAGTAGTGATGGGGTTTCACCATGTTGGCCATGGTTGGCCAGGCTGGTCTCAAACTCTTGACCTCAAATAATCTGCCATACTCCTTGGCCTCCCAAAGTGCTATGATTATAGGCGTGAGCCACCACACCTGGCCTATTTTTTATTTATTTATTAAGATAAGCTAAGATCCCAACCTTATTTCTTGTCCTGAGGTAGGACACAGGAGCACTTGTAACCAAGGCCAAGACTTCTCTTTAAAAATAACTTTGTTTCCTCAAGAATACTTGATTCAATGTAATCAATAGCTCCAGAATTCTAAACCACAAAACACAGAAGAGATGACTTTGCCTAGAGATGTCTCTCTGCTCTGCTTTTCGACGTTTCAGGTTGAGCACCTACTCAATGAAACACCCATTCATTGAGCACCCACCATGTGTCAGACTGCAGTATATCCATCCCTGCCTTTGAGTTTCTCTCCCCACCTGTGGTATGCAGAAGTGTGAGGGGGGTTAAATCTGTCAGGTTGGTGGAAAATTGGGAGAGGCTCTGTTAAGCAAGGCTTTGAAGTATGGGGATTTCACATGAACAGTCTCT
Source organism: Callithrix jacchus (assembly GCF_049354715.1). Lineage (NCBI taxonomy): Eukaryota > Metazoa > Chordata > Mammalia > Primates > Cebidae > Callithrix > Callithrix jacchus. The sequence goes on from NC_133510.1 coordinate 19,557,297, forward strand.
CAGTGGACTGGGTTAATCTCTTATAAATAGTTTATTATTATCCACACTGATGGTGAAGGATATCATACATGTTGGAGTTATGCCCAGCTAGCTGATGTAACACATAGACTAAAAACTAAATGAGAATAAGACGTAACAAAAGTTCATTTATTGCTGAAGTGATAGTTCTAAGTGGGTAAACAATTTGGGGGGATGGCTCTTTTGCACATTGATTTTTAGAAACTCAGTGTGATGGAGGCTCTGTCAACTTTAACTATGACTTCCAACGTGGCCCTAAAAGCTGCCATGCCTGTTTTCTGAAAGGTAGAAAGAGCACAGAGGAACAGGCCTGGAAGGCTTCCAGGGACCGGGCCAGAGTAGCACATGTCACTGTTCAGATTCCTCTGGATAAAATTCAGTGTCAAAACCAACTGCAAGGGGGGCTAGGAAATAAGATCGAGATGTGTGCTCAGGAAGAAGAGGAGAACATGGATTTTGGTAGGCAGCTAGTAGTCTACCACAGGGCCCCACCAAAAATGAAAAGCTTGGTGTGTCATATTCACATCTTATATTGTGTTAAAGTTATAGATTTCCACAGCTGTTTCCCCAGGTAGGCTCTGAGATCTCACTTCAGGACAAGGCAGGGATGTGGTAAATGCTTATTAAAAGGTTTTTAAATGGATGGATGGATGGATGGATGAAGGGATGGATGGATGGATGGATGGATGGATGGATGGATGGATGGATGGATGAAGGGATAGATGGATGGATAGATGGATGGAGGGATGGATGGATGGATGAAGGGATGGATGGATGGAGGGATGGATGGATGGATGAAGGGATGGATGGATGGATAGATGGATGGAGGGATGGATGAAGGGATGGATGGATGGATAGATGGATGGAGGGATGGATGGAGGGATGGATGGAGGGATGGATGAAGGGATGAAGGGATGGATGGATGGATGAAGGGATGGATGGATGGATGAAGGGATGGATGGATGGATGGATGGAGGGAGGGAGGGATGGATGGATGGATGGATGGTGAGCTGTGTGACATTAGTTGGCCAACAGATTCTGTTGCTCCTTGAGGTTCCTCCTGGAATGCCACATATTGATGTTGTCAATTTAGAGAAAGATGCTTGCCTTCCCATTTGATATGGAAGGTGGGCATGCCTCCAGTACACCTATAAATTGGATCAAATCATTTAGGCACAAGTTAACTAAATTTAGCAGCATTTAGCATTTGAATTTAGTTAGATTCTGTAGAGCCCGTTCCTGCCCCCCCAATTCTTTTTTTTTTTTTTTTTTTGAGATGGAGTCTCGCTGTGTCACCCAGGGTAGAGTGCAGTGGCATGATCTCAGCCTACCGCAACCTCTGTCTCCCGGGTTCGAGCAATTCTCCTGCCTCAGCCTCCTGAGAAGCTGTGATTATAGGCGTATGCCACCATGCCTAGCTAATTTTTGTACGTTTTTAGTAGAGACAGGGTTTCACCATGTTGGTCAAGCTGGTCTCAAACTCCTAACCTCGTGATCCGCCCGCCTTGGCCTCCTCAAGTTCTGGGATTAAAGGCGTAAGCCACCATGGACAGCTGCCCCTCTGATTCTTAAACTGACATTGTGATCAATTCTCTAACATATGTTTTGGAAGTTGAAGAGCCACACAGAAGTGGTGCAAGTGGAGAGTCCTCCCCATCATTGAGGCACACACTTCTATAGCCAGGGAGCCTAAGCGTGCTTGCAGGTTTGCAGGCAAAGGAAATTTTCCTTCTCTGGTAACAGGCTTGTCTCGCTCCTGGGTTCATGCAAAACCACAATAACATACTACCTCACATCCATGAGGATGGCAATAATCAAAAAGATGAATAATAACAACTGCTGGTGAGTTTGTGGAGAAATCAGAACCCTCCTAAATTGCTGGTGGGAATGTAAAATGGTACAGCCACTTTGGAAAAATCATCTGATAGTCAAAGTTAAACTTATGACCCAGCAATTCCTCTCCTAGGTATACGCCCAAGAAAAATTAAAAGCATGTACACACAAAAACTTGAAAGTTCATAGCAGTATCATTTATAGTAATGAAAAATAGGACACACAAAGACCCATGAACTGGCAAGTGGAGAAACAAAATGCGGTCTGTCCACCCAAGGAAATATCCTTCAGCTGTAGAAAGGCATGAAGTCCTTGTACGTGTGACAATGCACCTTAACCTTGAAAGCACTATAAATGAAGAAACACAGACACAAAATGCCACATATTGTATGGTTCCACTTACATAAAATGTGTAGAACAGGCAAATCCATAGAGAGAGAAAGTGGATTTGCAGTTGCCAAGGGCTAGGGGGAGGGAGGAAAAGTGAGTGACTGCCATTGAGTGTGAGGTGTCTCTTTAGGATAATGCAAATGCTTTCAACTAGACTGTGGCAATGGTTGCACAATTCTGTGAATACACCAAAAGACACTGAACTGTGCACCTTTAAAGGTGGTACAGTTGGTATTTGAATTGTGTCTCAATAAAGCTGTTTTTCAACGGAACTCCTAGAATTAAAAATTATAATTAGAGAAAGAAAAATCTATTGGGTGGAATTAACAGCAAATTGGAGAAGGCAGAGAAAGGACCAGTGAAGTTAAAGATGAATCCAATAAAAGTAATCAAATCTAGAGAGCAGGAGACTGAAGACTGGAAAAGTTTAACAGCACCTCAGGAACTAGTGCGGCAATACCAAACAATCTAACACACATGTGACTGGAGCTCCACAAAAAAGAGAAGAAAAACACATCAAAAAATAGTTGAAGAAGGAAAAAATATAAAATATAAAAATAAAAAATAGTTGAATAAATAGTGGCTGAAGTCATCTCAAAATTTGTTAAAATACAACAACTTGTAACAACAGATTTGAGAAGTCCAGCAATCCCAAATTAAAAAAAAAAAAAACACCACACCTAGATACATCACACTACTAACAATCAAAACCGGGTATCGAATCTTGAACACCACCATATTAAAAAGAGATCAGACATTAATAAGATAATGAAGAATATTTAAATATGAATTTAGACTAGCTTCTCATCAAAACAATGAAGGCTCAAAAGAGTGATACCCAGAAGGCTGGGGGGAGTGTGGAAAAAAAGCTGTAAAACCATTCATCTATATCCAATGAAGTATCTTTCAAAAATAAGGATGAAATAAAGACATTTTTCATAAAAACACAAGCTGAGAGAATGTCACCAGCAGAACTGCACCTCAAACAATGCCACAGGATGTTCTCCAGCTGAGGGAAAAGGATAACAAGTAGAAATGTGATGAAGAATTCTTCATGAGAACTCTTCCTGATGGAAGTACCGTGTATTCCTTTCTTACACAGGAAGGAAAAAGAGACTCAGAGTCACTGCTCCAAATGGACTATTAGCCATCGAGTGTTCCCTATGCCTAAGACACTACTTTTAGAATTACAGGTTTAACCTATTCATTCGTTATGATATAAATTTTATGGTTTTCCAATAGCATTGTTTAAAGCCTAATAGGGTAGAGTGGACCAGAAAAGAATAAAACAAAAATATCCCTCTTTTAAAATGAAAAATAATATAATAAATGCTCATGTAATACTTAATACTCATTTTAAAAGCCTACTAAGGAAAATACAGTTCATTATGTTGGGCAATGTTTTACATCAATATCAACATGAACTTGTGATATTCAGTGTAGATGAACCAGTCTCCTTTCATTAGACAATGAGAGCCATGTTACTTATTGTCTTCCCTTTCCCTTTGAATGCCAAGAACATATGGCCTGAGCCACAAGACCCACACGACCTGGCTGGCTCTTTTCTCTCTCCCTGTTGATCCCTCTGCTGCAGCCACTTGGCTTCCCCATACTATTCCTCCACAGCCCAAGCAACCCCTTGTCATGGGTTCTTTTGCCTTTCCTTCCTTTGCTAGATAATTCTCCAGATATCTGCCTGGCTTGTTCCTTCATTTAATGCAATTTCTGTTCAAATTCAGCTCCTCAAAGAGGCCTTTTCCCTAACCACTTGGCTACAAATAGTGATGGAGAATAGACATTTCTTAACAGAAGATACATAAACAACCAACCAACATGAAAAAACACTCAGCATCACTAATCATCAGGGAAATGCAAATGAAAATCACAGTGAGATACCACCTTACTCCTGCAACAATGGCTATAACTAAAAAGTCAACACTTACCATAGATGCCGGCATAGATGTGGTGAAAAGGGAACACTTTTACACTGCTGGTGAGAATGTAAACCAGTACAACCACTGTGGAAAACATTACAGAGATTCTCTAAAGAACTACAAGTAGAACTACCATTAGATCCAGCAATCCACTACTGCGATATCTACCCGAAGACAACGAAGTCATTATGTAAAAAAGACACATGCATATGCATGTTTACAGCGGCTCAATACACAGCTACAAAGATAAGGAGCCAAACTGCCCATTAACCAATGCGTGGATAAAGAAAATGTGTGTGTGTGTGTGTGTGTGTGTGTGTGTGTGTGTGTGTAGAACAAGTCAGCCATGAAAAGGAAAAAAGTAAGTCTTTTGCATTATTGCAGTGCAGTAACTCAGGAATGGGAAACTAAATATCACATGTTCTCACTTATAAGTGGGAGCCGAGCTATGAGGATGCAAAGGCATAAGAATGATACCATGGACTTGAGGACTCTGGGGGTAAGGGTTGGAGGAGGGGTAAAGGATAAAAGACTGCATATTGGGTACAACGTACACTGTTCAGGTGACGGGTACACTAAAATCTCAGAATTTACCACCAAAGAACTTATCCATGTAACCGAAAAAATCCTGTACCCTAAAAACTACTGAAATTTTTTACACAATTTTTAAACAAATACAGATGGATTCTATTGTGTATTAGAGGCAAGATCCCCGTCCCTAGCAGTCAAATACCTGCTATCCATACGCTCTAGCAATGTCATGCATAGGGTGGGATGGGCTTCTCTCAGCCCGCAGAAAGGGTCCACAGGATGGGTACCTTTCCAGGAAATTAGACCCTTGTTACAAAAAATCATAGACACACTCCACAGTAGGCCCAAATGCCTCTCACCCTGCAGCCTTGCCCCACAATGGAAGATGAAGAGATGGCACACCTAGAAACTGGACTAGAACCTGAGGCGTCTGTTTGGATCCCACCCTTACCCCTCACAAGGCCTCCACAGTAAACCAGCAAAGTGGCTCTGGTCACCACATAGAAGCAACTCAGAGCAGAAGCAGTTGCTTGAAACTAACGAATCAGGTGCTTGGCTCCAGAAATACTGGGTGTGTGGCAAGACACACTGAGAGAAGAACATGAGCCCTGGATGCCCAGCAGCTGAGCCCGGGTGACAGAGCTGGGCAGGGGCTCTGATGCCAGGTCCCAAGGACAAAGGCCAGGCAGGCGGAGAGCCAAGAGGACCACAGTTCTCTGGAAGCACCTTCGCCTTGTGTGAGATCCTCCCTCCACCTGCTACCTGCCTTTGGGCTGAGATCTGACCTTGCTCAATGGGACCTTCTGCCCCAAGCAAGGTTCCTCATGGTCCGGGGGCTGGGGCGGGGTGGATGTTGTTTCTCCACATCTGCTCACAAAGTATCAGGCCTGTGACTGACACCACCTCCCAGTCCACTCAGCTCATTGTTCGTGCCAAAGGAGCGAGCACCTCCTTCTTCATGCCTCTCTCAAGAATTACCGGAAACACAACACCAACACCGGACAAAGTCCCTGTCCCAGGCAAAGTCAGTCCTGCCAAAAAGCAGTAGAATAACGCTTCCTTTTCCATACTCCACCTCAGTTCGCTTTTCTTCTAAGAAAAGTTCCTGGGGAAGGTATAGCTAGGTTTCCCCACAGCCTGGGGCGTAAAGGACTGATCTGGGGACCCTTCCTGAATGAGGTTTGGGGTAAGATGCTGGAAGACATTTCTGAAACTGACAGGCCACTCCAGGGGTGCCCAAGTCAAATTTGCTCTGTCTTCAGGGGACTGTTGCAGAGTTCAGCCCACTCTGCCTGGCTGTTTACTTACCCTCAGATGCTCCAGGCTAACAGTCCCCAGGACTTGTAACAAGAAACGGCAGCATTGGAAATCAATAACCAATGACCGAGAAGCGGCCGCCCCAAACCTCCATTGTCCTACCTTCCCTCTCCTTCATTTAAAAAAAAAAAAAAAGAAAAGAAAAAAGTCTCGGAAATTACATAGACGTCCCTCAGAGACCCTACCCTGGGAAAATAGGGTCAACTTCCCGCACCACCCCGCCCAGCCTCCCTTGGGGGTCACCAGTCCCCAAGGGTGGAAATTCCGATGCCACCTCCTTCACTCCCTCCCTCCTCCCACCTGTCGGATGCCAGGACCAGGGTCCAGCTAGGAAACTCACCGCGGGGCCCGGGAGTGGCCATGGTGTGGACGCAGACCCCGCCGGCCGGCGGCCGCGCGCTTCTGGGCAGGCTTATGCCGCCGCGGGGCTAATTCCACCGCGGCTCAGCTCCGTCCCGGCGCCCGCCCCTCGCCGGCTGCCGCCTCTCCTCCCCCATCCCTCCCGGCCGCCGGCGCCGCGCAGCCTAAGCCCGGCTCTCCCCACTGCGCTCTGGGCGCCCAGGCCCTGGGAGCCGGGCATCGAGAAAGGAGCGCAGTCCCGCAGCCGGGTTGAGTCCAGGACTAGCTCGGGTCTGCGGGGGCTTAGGGGCGAGACAGTAAACGCTGCCTGCTCCCCCCAGGCCCGGGCGACGCCCCACAACCTGCTTCCAGTGTAAAAATTCAGCCGGATTATCTCATGAACTGTCTGACTGATTAGTTTCCAATCCCACCAGCAAAGCCTCCTTCCCGCCGCCCCAAAGGGTCATTCACTGTCCAGGGGTTATCCCAGGGGCAAGAGTGGGGACAAGCCCCTTGACGGCGGATACCCCACACCTGCCTTCACACTAGCTGGAGACCAGCCGTCCTCACCTTCCCCTAGGTTAAGCAGGACAAAAGGGAGAAGAGGCAGGGAGTAGGTGCACAAGGGACTCCAGAACAGAAGGAGGGGCTGCCAGAGGCAGGAGCAGGGGTCTGTTTTATAAGAGCTCCCCCATGAGACGCTGGGAGGGTTAAGGAGGGTTGAGGGCATAGACTGTGAAAGCTACATCCACCCCCAGAGAGCAAGAGAAGTGTTACCTCCCCGGGACGGTGCCTCTAGATGATGTCTAAGTCCCTTTTGACTCCATCATCCAGTACTTTCAATGAGCTGAGTCTCTCCTGTGTCAAAAGTATTTGGAATGAAAATCAATTCTTCATCAAATTCCTATAATCCAGGACATCCCCTTCCTTCTCATGGACATTCTCCCCAGTAAGAGTCCCCACCATCTTGCCAGCATGAACATGAAAACTCTTCCATAAATTTTAAGGAAGGACCATCTCTAACTGCAGGTGATAGTACCAGTTAGTGATCTGGGGACAGAGTGATGTTTGGTGTTATCTACACCACTTCTTCTTCCGCTTAAGGATGTCTGGAGTACGTAGGGCCTTGGCATCAAGCGTAAAGCCTGAAAGAAACCCAACTGGTCCAGCCTTCATGACCAAGGAGATCCCTAATGCTCTGCTGTTAACATTAGTCTCTTACTTCCCACTGTAAGCCTTGATTTCCCCACTGTTATTCTCACCACTTCTTACATGATTATAGAGCAATTCACAGTTACCTAAGGACTTACAGGCCTTATTTTAGGCTGAGGTTGATTATCTTCACCCCCTTATGAGTGAGACTAACATTCCTGTTTTCCAAAGGAGGAAACTGAGTCTAAGAACTACTAAGGGGCTTGTTTGAGGCCCCACAGCTGAGCGAGGGCCATGTGTGGAGCCCAGGTCTGCCTCCAAGTCTGGGGCTCATACCCTCAGGCTTAATTGGGGGACCACACTGCTGCACCTGCCAGCACCCTGTTTCCAGGTCCCCCTCAGTCTTCAGCGCCTCTCCCTCCCAAAGGGGTCACTATGGGTACCAGAAACTCTATCAGCCACGGACTCAGAGAAATCCTTGCACACCTGGCCAGACACCTTCTCCACACTGCCAGCCACACGGCAACAATAGTATCTATCTCAGCAGGAGCCTGGCTTCAGGGACCAACCCTCTGCTATGCTCAGAAGCCCCTCCATTCAGAGATTAGAGAACCAGTGTTCCTGGGAAAATCGCTTTTACTTTGGGCTGAGTTTTGGAAGAGGCCTACCAAACACTATGTCTTTCCCACCCCTGGAGGCAAAGGCATCACCTTTTCCCAGAGGTTGGCAGTATCTCGCACTGACACTGAGGCTTGCGATGGGGCCTGAGGGGCTTCCTCCCTCAGAACCCGTCTCAGAACTCAGCCCCTGCCCACAGTTGCCATCTCAGCCCTAAGACACAGTGCACCAGCAGCCTATTGCAAGATGAGAGTTGAGCCTTTATTGTGGGCCCAGAAGGGCACAAGAGCAGAACAGGCAGAGGACTGGCAGCACTCTGGCCTGTCAGGCCAAGGCAGGCAGCAGCAGGGACCCATGCAGCTGCAGCAGCCTCACTTGCTGCACTTCCTGGGAGAACATTTGCACTGCATGGCGTTGAGAATCTCATGGTACACAACAGAGCCATTGGTGCAGTGCAGGGGCACCCGCATGGGCTCCGTCCGTGTCGGAGAGCAGCAGGAGCACTGGTCCTGCACATCCTCGATGTCAATGGAGTATATGGCTTTGCTGGCACATTTGCCCTGCAAGAAAGCAAAGGAAGATGAGGGGTTCACAATGGTGGGAAGTCCCAGCCTAGGCAGGGCTCTGGGGCCACCTGCTTTCTCCCCAACCCCTCCAAGCAAGGCAGGTCTGATCTCACCCAGAAGCACTCAGGACAGCTGGGCAATTTGTAAAGGGAGGTCAGAGGGACATCTGACACGTCCCCCACTCTACAGCAATAATATCACACCCACATCCCTCCAGCTGCAATTTTTATGCATGTTAATGCATAAAATGTTTTATGCCTGATTATGCAGTTTTATGCAGGGAACTTTTATATGTTTGATTGATCTTCAGGAAATGTAGCCTCCATCTTGCATAAATAACTCTCCATTCTCTTTAAAAGATTTGTCGAGTCTTTCCTCCATTTTTGTTTTTTCTGGAGCCAAAAGTTCCCAGTTACTTCAATAAGACATTTACTTTAAAAAAGAAATACTTCCAGTTTATTTCTCTTCTCCTCCCTGTGAATTTTCCAGATCCTTCTAGAATGTAACTAAGGAGATGTATCCAAGCATGGGGAAGGCTCAGCCCTCCCCACCCAGGCCTTATTGAAGCAGAGCCCTTACCTGGCAGTAGTGGATGTCCACCTCTACTTCGGACTTACAGCTTCCCACCTTGACATACTGCAGGCGGGCAGTGATGTCTTTGCACTCGGGCACCTCACCTAGAGGACAGGTGAAAGGTGAAACTTGAGGACTGGCTGGGGTTCTACAGGACACTCTTCAGCCCCAGTGCCCTCACTGGACTGGAACTAGGTCCCTTTCACAGTAACCAAATAACCAAAGCTGGCCACAGAGAGGGAATTCAGTTATCCTGGTTCACATCAGCCGTTCTTGGCCCCATATATGCAGAGATATAGTTATTGCTGGACTTACTTAATGGTACAGTTTTAATTGCAGGAAGAGCCTAAATTCACTGTGTTATGGTGATGTAAAATGAGCAAGACTTGCCTTTATATCACTGTAGACTCTAAAAACCAAAACGGCTAAAGCCACCCTCTTGTGCTTGTAACTACATTCAGAAACTAATGGGCAATGAAGTAGCCAATAAATATAATTACTATGTATTCACCCCTCCCTTGGGGTAGGAGGAAGGCAAAGTCACGGTGATGTAAGGGCACGCCCTGCCTCTGTGGGGACCGAGGAGATCCCCAGGCACCTCTGTGAAGGCCTCTCTTTGGTACTGCTGACTCCAGGATGCTGACATGGGTTTCCTTTCGCGCAGGAGTTAGTGGCATTCCGATTGGAATCTCTACTTGGCCCACTGGGAATTCAAAAATTTAATGCTAGCTTACCATTCCAATCTTGAACACTGGGAGTTTTCTGTCCTTAAAGGACTCCAAATCTAAATCAACCCTAACTACATATTAATCTGCCCCCCAATTTCCAGGTAATTTCATTGTGAAGGGAAAGCCTGCCAATTCCCTTAAAAGGATGAGTAAGAAAAACATATTTAGGTCAACTATATTATATTGCTGTGGATTTAAATCCCTGAGGCTGGCTTATTGTCCTCATTAAGGATCTCAAAGTCTCTTGAATACATTGACCAACAAAGGCCCTTTGTGGTGCTTTTGAAGATAACAGTCCCTTAACCAAATTCCACATGCAGTGTGCCTAGAGAGAGTTCTTCTCCTGTGATGGTTTTCTAACTTCACATTCTTAAACCCTTCAAATGGGAATCATAGAAAGACATGCTTTCAGAGTGTTTTCTCGATCTGAGATTTGGTTACAGCAATGGCAGGGGCCGTCACAGTAAGCCATCAAGAAAAGAAGGAACGACTGAAGACTGAGGGTTTTCATGTTTTCACTCTTCCTTTCTCTACCTGAAAATAAGCATGGACCTGTGAACCCAGGACAAAAAAATAATAATAAAATCTAGCCTAAAAAAATATTAGTCCAGGAAAGTAATTCTATATTCAGAAAATTCAGCACTAGCACTGGGATCCTGAAAGTTATTTGTGCTCATGAACACAAGCATGTATGGGAAGAACACTGTCTAATGTGCAGACTTGTGTCTCGTCTCCGAAGCTGCTGCTGTGAGCCATGAGAACCGATCAGTATGGCACAACTGCAAGGTCAAGAGGAGCTCAGCGTGAAGAAGTGGGGGAAGAAGCTTCGGCCAGCCCCCACAGCACACGTGGGCCGTTGTTAGCCAGCTGGTGGCTTCCCTTTCTCTTTGAGATAGCTTTAGTGCACTCATGAACAGATACGTGTTGAGAGTCAACTCCGCCAAGATCATAGATCCAAGGTGCCTGTCTTCAAGAAGCTTTGGTTTGAGAGGGAACTTGCTGTCCCAGGACAGGACTACGTGCAATCAAAGACCCTATGAGGGGAAAGGTGGGTAAGAAGCTAGAGACAGGAGGGAGTTTGCAGGAGGAAAGAGAGTGCTCCACGGGCATCTGAAAGGGTCTCAAGAGGACAGTCTGATGACATCCAGGAAGGGGAGGCTGCTCCCTGCAAGACTGAACATAATGACTGACCAGTGGTCACAAATATGTTTTTGGAGTACAGCTGACTCCAAAGAACAGTCACTGGGCTTGCTCTAATGGGCTTCAAGGAGCAAGCTGCGAAGAGCAGGTAGACTTGCTCCGATGGGCTTCAACGGACAAGATAATAATAATGTACTCACATCTGTTACAGCAGGTGCCTGGAGTTTTCATAATTTTACCCTAAGAAAACAGTAAAATCACAGGTTAGGCACAAACAGTACAGAGCGGACAGCTTTTAGGTCACTCTGGGCCAATTTTTAGCTGTGAACTCACAGCCCTGGGCTTAGGTGTCCAGATGTAAACTATGCTTTCCTATGACAAACGTGAGCAGCTTGACCTCCCTACCTGACCGGGCTGAAACAATTTTGATTACTCTGAATTCTCTTCCCATTGACTCATCAGGATGATCATTCCCAGGGAGACTGGAAATCAGTTTGATCTCACGTCTTCCTATTTAAGAATCAAAAGTCAGCCTCCCTCAAGGAAAATATTTTTTTAACATCCTATATTGTGGAGAATTTTATCTCTCCATAGGCTTTGGCTTTATAAGCCCACTGATTCTTCAAGTAAGCCAGAGATCTGCCTTGGACACTGGGAAATTATGCCGGAGCTAGGATCCAGGCTGTTCAGAAGGATCTTGTTCTTAGAGATTGAGACAGTAAAGAGGAAAGCAGGATGAGTACTCACTCCCTCAGCCAGACACTCGTGTTCATCGAAGGGCGGGCAGCTTGCGACCCTCTTCTCCCAGATGTACTCTCCTATCTCATTGACCTTACAGGAGTGACTATCACAGCCATCCTGGAGCATCTCATCACGCTGGAAGGAAAGAGGAGTCGAGTCAAGTCAGGGACAGTGTTTGGTTCGCAAAGCCACTTAAACCATGAGCTTGACCCCACGGTGCTGATGAAGCAACCTGGAGAACCATGATACAAGAATGAGACGGGTATTGCAAAGGCCCCACACCCAGAACACAGACCGGAAGTGGAGTCTCAGTTTTACAGCTTATATCCTATGAACAGGGCTGCTTAAAGTAGACAATATGTAGACTCTTCTGACCAGTTAAAGGCTTAAAGGATTGAGATATAGCAACAGCAAACTGGCCAGTCGGGAAGTGAACTAGAGATGAACCAAGGGCACTACCTCCCAGCGCCTCCGGCTAGTCCCCACTTCATAGCTCAGAATTTGTTTCACCCTGATGGCCTGTCCAGTCTTACAGACTCCCAAGGCTAGAGAAAATCTTAAAGACCAACCAACTCCAAATCATGTGGCCCTACACCAATTACGCTCTTGTCAAGAAGAACAACAAAGTAACTAAATAATTGAGAAAATTCCTTGCCTGCAATAAGTCATCTGTCTTTTCTTTATAAAATCAGAAAGAAGTGGAAAAAGAAGCTGATACGGAACCAAACTTAGTCCTTCTTTCTTGAAGAAAAATGTCCGAAAAAGGAAGCAAGATGGTGACATGAGAGGGAGCCCCGGCGTTCAGCTTGCCCCTACCTTCAGTGTCATGATCTGCCCTCCTCTCAGCCGAATGGTGCAAGCTGTAGGCAAACATCTCCCGCAGCATTCACCTGGGTTATTTTCTTCCTTGTAACCCTGTATCCAGAGGGGGGAAAAGCAGCCGCAGTTAACCTCCCTTAAACATCCCAATTATAAGTAGCTTCCTTTGCTGGCCTCTTACCTCTCCTATACAGTAGTTCACCTAGAATTCAGAAAGTCAACATCAACTCCAACCAGCTTTTGTCAGTTCTCAATCCCCTATGTAGTATTCCTTCCCTCTGCATATGCACATCTCACTCAAGTTGTGGCAGCCAGAACTATTAAATTAGACCTTTTCCCTGAGCTTCAGACTTACAAATTCAATTGTTTCCTGGACAATTATTTTACTGTCATCTTGAGACTTGCATCCAAAAGGAAATTTGATTTTGTGCTAAATCTCATCCTTCTCTGGTATTCCCCATTTTGGTAAATGGTGTTATCACCCAGTCTTTGAAACAAGAAATCTGAGAGTTATCCTTGACTTCGCCCTTTTTCTCATTCCCTGCTTATCACCAAATCTTGCCAAAAATGGATCTCAATCTCATCCATTGCTTGTCATGACCTGTCTCCTCGTTTATCATCAAGTCTACACAACCATTATCTACCAGAGATTCTGGTAATAGTCTTCTTTTGTCTTCCTATCTTCCTTCTTGCTCCCCTGCTACAGGTCATCACACATCTGCCAGAATGACCTTCTTAAAGCCTAGGTCTACTCCTGTCACTTGTCAGCTTAGAAACTTCTGATGAAGGTCTGGCTCTAGTTATGACACAGTGGCTTGTATTGGACTAACTCTCCTGCAGATGATGATTATAAACAATTAACTAAATATTTAAAGCAACTATTCAAAAGCACCGGAAGAAGACCAAAAGGAAAAATGAAGCATAGATTATTTGATCCCTGAAACGCGGAATCGTAATAGACAAGATTCAAGTTTAAATGGCTTTTCCCACAAGGACTGTCTGTATGCCACTGGACAGCAGAACTCAAGCAGAAAACTGTAGTTGTATTTGCCTGAGAACTCAGCAGGCAGAGCTTGGAACTGCTAGAACAGCTGGAAACTGAAGGGAAAAACATCAGAAAAGAGGAAGTCAGAAAGAAGAAGCCCCCAAATCTGCATATAAACTCCTCTGAACTCTTTGGTTGATCCCTTAATTAGACCCTATATTAGAGCTACAAGGAGCCCAGAGACAGAACAGCAGCTAGAAAGCTCAAAGACCTGAGCTGATGTTTCATTTGCCACACACCACACAGGAGAGTTTGCAGTTTGAATTCTAACAAGTTGGAGGGGCTAGGTAAACACCTAGGTTTCCACTGGAATTTCATAGGGCCACGCCTTCAGAGTAAAGACTAAGTCTCAGGACTAAAAGAAAAATGCTGAAATAAACCCTCTTAAATGTAGTTTAAAATCAAGACTTCTATAGTTCAAAATGAACCACCAATAATCTAACCATTTTCTAGAACCAAACTTAACTTTTATTATAAAGAAACAGCAGAATTAAGAGTCTCTTCAACATATCTTCCACCAATGTCTAATACATAGTAAAGAAAAAAAAACTTCATGCAAAGAAATAGAAAAATTTTATCTACACCAAGAGAATCATCACTCAATATAAACAGACACACAACTGATATTGCAGTAAGCAGGCAGGAAACTTAAAATAACTGTAATAAACATGTTAAAGAGTTTAGAGGAAATGATGGATATAATGGAAAAAGAGACAGGGAATTGTAGGAACAACCTGGAAACTTTAGAAAAAAATCAAATGGAAATGCTAGAACTAGAAAACACAACACTCTAAATCAAAAATTTACTGGATTGGATTAACTGCAGACTGGACACAAGAAAAGAAAGGATCCTTGAATTTTGAATTTTAAGATAGATCAATAGAAATTGCCCAAACAGAAGCAAGAGAGGAACAAAGATGCAAATATATATATACAGAGCCCCAGGGGCCAATGGAATAGTGTCAACTGGTTAATAACGTATAGTCATGAGTTACAAAACAATGTTTCAGTCAACAGCAGACTGCAGGTCTGACAATGGTCCCACAAAGTAATAATGGAGCAGAAAAATTCCTATGGCCTAGTGACTTGATAGCACAACCCATCATTCACCTGTTTGTGGTGACGCAGGTAAACAGACCTACTGTGCTGCCAGTCACACAAAAGTACAGAACATTCAAGTATGTACCTGATAATAACAAGACTACGTTACTGGTTTGTCAATATTTTAGAGATATTCCTATTAATTAAAAATATAAAAAAGTTAAGTGTAATACAGCCTCAGGTAGGTGCTGCAAGCGTATTCCAGAGGAAGGCACTGTTATCACAGAAGACAACCTCCATGAGTGTTACTTCCCCTGAAGACTTCCCAGTGGAACAAGATGTGGAGGGAGAAGACTGATATTGATGGGACAACCATGGGCAGGCCTAGACTATTGTGCATGCTGAGTTTTCATTTTTAACAAAATAGTTTAAAGATTTAAAAAAAAGTGCCTATAGTTCCACCTGTTCGGGAGGCTGAGGCAGAAGAATCAGTGGATCTCAGGAATTTAAGCTGCAATGAGCTATGATAATGCCTCTGCACTCCAGCCACGGTAACAGAATGAGACCCCGTCTCAAAAAAAAATACAGTTAAAAAATTAAAAATTTTAAAAATAGGAAAAAGTTTTTAAAATAAGGATATAAAGAAAAAATATTTCGTACAGCTGTACAATGTGTATCTGTTTG
Source organism: Callithrix jacchus (assembly GCF_049354715.1). Lineage (NCBI taxonomy): Eukaryota > Metazoa > Chordata > Mammalia > Primates > Cebidae > Callithrix > Callithrix jacchus. The sequence goes on from NC_133510.1 coordinate 19,572,766, forward strand.
AAGCTAAGTGATATTACGAGAATCAAAATGCTCTTAAAATTTTTAAACTTCATAATGTAAAAAAAACCTACAGTGAGCTAAAGTTAATTTAGTATTGAAAAAAATCATTGCGAAGAAAAATTAAAGAAGACTGCTAAGATGTGAATGTGTGTGTCCCTCCGAAATTCCTACGTTGGGATTTAAACTCCAAGTGATAATATTAAGAGATGGGGCCTAAGTGATTAAGTCATGAGGGTTCCACTCTGATGAGGGAATTTGTGCTGTTATTAAAAAAAAAATGTCAAAGGGAATGCCCTATGCCTTCTGCCTTTCCACCTTCTGCCACGTGTGGATGCCACGAGAAAGCATTGCCTGTGAGGAACAGGCCATCATCAGACGTCAAATCTGCTGGTACCTTCATCTTGGACCTCCCGGAACTGTGAAAAAATGAATTTCTGTTCTTAGTTACACAATCTCAAGTGTCGTGTTACAGCAGCACAGACTGAGAGCAGGACCTAAATAATTTAAGAGACATACAATGTTCACAGATTGAAAAACTCAACATTGTCTCGACATCCTTTATCTCCAAATAAACCTATGTTTTCAATACAATACAGCACACTTTAAACACTTTCTTTAAATAAAAATTAATAAGATGACCTAAATTTATAGAGAAATTGAAAGGACATAAAGTAGCCAAAACAATATTGAAAAAGAACAAAGTTGAAGAACTTAAATTGTGTAATTTCAAGGCTAACCATAAAATTACAGTAAACATGACAGTGGTATGACTATAAAAATAGACAGATTGAAGGACCGGAAAAAAGGAGGCTAGCAATAGATCCACACACACAGGCAATTCATTTTTTACTAAAGCACCAGCATAATTCAATGAGGGAGGGGATCATCTTTCAACAAATGGTGCTGGAACCACTGGATTGCCATATGGAAGACCCCTACTTTATACCATATTTAAAATTTAATTCTTCATGGATCATAGAACTAAACACAAAAAGAAAACATAGGAGCTATCTTCATGACCTTAAAATGGACAAAAATTTCTTAAATAGGGCATAAAAAGCACTAACCATAAAAGAAAAACAACTATAGCTGGGCGCAGTGGCTCACGCCTGTAATCCCAGCACTTTGGGAGGCCAAGGCAGGTGGATCACGAGGTCAAGAGATCGAGACCATCCTGGTCAACATGGTGAAACCCCGTCTCTACTAAAAATACAAACAAATTAGCTGGGCATGGTGGCGTGTGCCTGTAATCCCAGCTACTCTGGAGGCTGAGGCAGGAGAATTGCCTGAACTCAGGAGGTGGCAGTTGGGGTGAGCCGAGATCGCGCCATTGCACTCCAGCCTGGGTAACAAGAGCGAAACTCCATCTCAAAAAAAAAAAGAAAGAAAGAAAAAAAAAAACCTATAAACTGAATTTTATCAAAATTTAAACTTCTGATCTTCAAAAGACACAAGTGAGAAAAATAAAATCTGAGCCATTAGCTGAAAGAAAATACTACAATAGATACCTTATAAAGGACTAGTACCAAAATACAGAAAAAAAACCTCATAAACAATAATTAAAGCACAAACAACCCAATTTAAAAACGGCCAAAAGCTTGAACAAACACGTCACAAAAGATGATATGGGCAGTAAGTATGTAAGATGCTCTACGTCATTAGCCAACAGAGAAACACAGATTTAAAATGCCAGAAGATTCTGACATTACAGAAGCAGTAAGGAGAAAACGCTAGCAGGTATCACTTCCACAATGGCTAAACTTAAAAAGCCTGACAATACCAACCATGGGTGAGGAAGTCACGGGAACTCCCATACAATGCTGGAAAACACTTCTCCCTGAGAAGCATGTAAGTCGCAAACTGTCTCTGCTTTTCCTTGTATCCCCAGCATCTGGCCCCTGGTTGGCTCTCCTCCACTCACAGAGGAGAGAAGCTCAGCTAAGAACTTGTTTTCTTGTTTGTTTTGTGTTGTGTTGTTTTTGAGACAAGGTCTCACTCTGTCACGCCGGCTGGAGTGCAAGTGGTGTGATCACAGCTCAGTGAAGCCTCGAACTTCTGGGATCAGCTAGGGACTTGTCGACAGTGGCAGAAGGTAAGAGCCATTTACTTATATCTATATCAGACAAAGAAGCAGCTTCAAGATAGCAGGACTGGGAGACAAACGGGGTTGGCAACTTTTTATTTTGCAAAGTAAGAGTGTTTTAAACAATTTTAATAAAATAAAAACCAAAAAGCTACCATCCACTGTCTCATCATTCCCAAAAATTATTATCAGTGTTGCTTTCCTTAGAATAAAAAAAAGTAAAGTTCTTTTGACCGATTCCACCTTTGTACCCCTCACAAAGAGAAAAAAACTTAATCACGTAATCACTGAATTTTTTAAAGAATAAATTTAGTTCTGTGAGAAACCAACTCTGTTGTCATTCTTTTTCTCATTTTGCCACATTTAGTGATTACCATTCAGCGATCCATTCATTTTAGTCCTGAGGCTTTTCTATTATGAATCATCAAGTCAATCTGGAGCACCCAGACAGACAACCTGTCCCAAGATCAAGGTTAGGAGTCAGTAAGCTTGCTCAGAGATTAAACCATTTGCCCTCATAAATCAAGCCATGAATTTGACATGTCTTCAGGGAGCAGGCAGGAAGGAAAGCCAGTGAGGACAGAGCAGTCAGGGAGGCAAAATTCACACAGCAGGAGGCAGAGGGCAAAGTTAAGCCAAGAAAAGGAAAGGTGGAGAGCTGTTTACAGGAGAATAAAGATTTAGAAGAAAAGGGAATGGAGGCAGAAAAAAAAAACAGAAGGTGGCAATGGTGTTAAGGGTGTGGCAGGGGCTTGGAAGAGGCAAGGTTGGCGAGGAGAGAGCATGGAAGTGAATGGAGGAAACGGCCCGCCCTGCCGCACTTCTGCTGCCCGGCAGGGCCAGACCACGGCTGCACACGATGAACAAGACTTGCTTGGGCACTGCTGGATTTCCTGGGTGCTGCTGGCTGGGGGTATGTGTTCCACAGGCCTCTGCGCATGGAGAGGGCAGAGCTGCCGTCTGGGTTTTCCCCAGAACATTCGATCACTGCAAGAAACATCCTTCTCAGGAGCAGCCCCTTCCTCCTCCTGTTGAGCCAAGTTCCCAGTCAGTCCCGGAGTCCACTTGTTTAGGGCTGAGCAGCCAATTAGTCCTGCCTTCCTCACCCGGTGGTCCTCCTAAAACTGCCTTGCACACCCCACATGGCCCCTTTCCATGCATTGCATCGGCTGTTCACAGCCCCCCCCCCCCCCCCCCCCCCCCCGCCTTCCCTTTTCGTCCTGGCTTCTGGCTGTCCCTCATTCATTCACCATGCCCTTCCCTGGAAGGTCTATTCGACATTAACCCATTCATTGCTGTAGGTCCGCTCAGGGTCACCCTCCTCCGGGACGCCTTTCCAGGGTTCCACCGCAGGGTGGCCTCTCCGCCTCATGCTCTCCTGGAGGGGTCAGCTGTCAAGCCTTATCTCATCAGCACAAACCACTTGTGCGGAAGCACTTTAGTAGGAGCATTGTCTCCCCTGGGAGGCAACAGAAGACTCATATCTCCGGCACTGCTGGCACTTCAGCCAGATGTGGGCAGTTCAAGCTGACCTACCTGGACTTAATTCATTACACCTACCCCTGCCCCCAGGAGGTGTCCCAGAGACCCTTTATGGCAGAGGAGGTACTAAGACCAGCAGAGGATGCTGAGCTAGAACGGAATCAGCAGAGGCTGACTTCAGCAAGTCCTGAGAGATGCATAGAGGCGGGGTGAATCTAAGGGATCTCAAGAGAGAGGAGGCAGCTGCACTCCCCTGGGGAGATACCAGAATTTTGAAGGAAAAGAAGAAGACACAAGCCAAATTGGGCCATGGATTTTTGAATATTTGGAAACCTACACCTGGGACTGAATTCTAAAACTGGATTTCTCCAGACACGGAGGAAGCGGCTGTGGCTCCCTCTGAACACCAGAGGGCGCCGCAGGAAGTGAGGGGGCTGGTCCTCCCCAGGCCGGTATTGGGGTGGGCCTCCCACTGTCTCCTGGCTGCCTTGACCGGACTTGGAGGGACATGCCATGAAAAAGGGAAGCCACACAACTCCAGGCAGCATTGTTTCATTCCACATGGAAGTGCAGATCTGTTCTAGGAGGGCTGTTACACAATACTCACAAGCACACACCCGTGCACACAACTGAGCCCAAACCCTAAAACATCAACTGGGATTTAAAAAAAATAAGCAAAAGCAAAAACACGTACTTAGCTTCTTCCTAATTAAGAAACGCTCTCTCTGAACCATTCTCTCAGGAACAGCTGTGTCTCCTGCAGACCCATCCACTCCATACATCAGTTACTAAGCCTGTACTTTGAGCATACCTCTAAGTGCCATGAAGAACACAGACACAGAACACCTGTCCCTTGTCCTCAACAGTGTAAAACGTACCTGCACGACCTCCTGGCCCCCACCCCTCCCCTCTGGCCACCGTGCTGCCTGATTATAAGGGGCTCCTCCCCCACCTTGCTGGAGCCCCCCACGGCCTCACAGAGCTGAGAGAGACAAGCACTTCCCTGTAACCTCTGAAAGCCGTCATCATAGTTCATGCATCTAGCTCACAAGAAACTCCCTGATCAACGGCATTTTCTAAAACAGCAGAAGCCCCACATACAGAAGGGGGCTTGAGGAAGAGGCCAAGACCCCCTCCTGAGCTGCAGGCCCTGCCCTCCCTCCATGGGGCTCAAAACTTCCCAGTGAGGTGGGACTAAAAGTCACAACTGAAACCATGGAATGCCAGTTTCATCTCCCAAACTAGACACGTTGAGTCCACCTCTCAGAACCACCTGGAGGAAGTATTCAGAACAAGCATCATCAGCACGGCCTGGCAAAAACAGGGTGAAATATTTGAAACCACCTAAATGTCCCATCATAATAGTTCAGTTGTATACATGAGGCACATCCATCCAAAGGAATACTGTGCAAGCCTTACACATAGGAGTTGTCTGATAAATATTTGTTGACTAATTTTTAATATTTTCAAAGATTGGTAGTGATGTTTCTTAAGATATATACAAAGGGATACAGAACTGTAAACAGTATCATAGGCCTGGCAAATCATGTGTTCATGTTGAAAACTCAGGAAGAAAATTGTGTTTATGTTGAAAACTCAGGAAGAAAAACTCTTTACAACTTATAAAACGAAAATTGTAATTATTTCTGAGGCATGCGATTTGGGTGGGTGACTTTTAGTCTCCTCTTTATTATTGTCAAATATTATTTATAATCTGGAAATTATGAAATATTTATTTATTTAAAGACCCCAGTGAGGTCCCACCACCCGGGTCCCAGTCCATGCCCTCGGTCCCCATCAAGCCTGTCTTACCAGGGGGCAGGGCTTGCAAGTGGTCTTCCTGCACTCCAGCTGGAATCCAGAGGCGGCCCCCGCCTCCACGATGCAGTGGCAGGCCGTGCACACATCCACCATCACACTCTTCCCGGGCTGGAACCAGAGGCATGAGGGTCAGGCTGCCCCAGCATCCCCTGACCCACATCCCCATCTCATTCCCATAAGTCATCTCCTGCCCACCCACCCACAGCTCCCATGAGCCATCACTGCGGCTCCTCCTGTCTCTGTGGCCCACTGCCTTCCTGTCCTCCCATCTCCAGTACTGAGATGGTAAGAGTGAGAACTTCCACGCCAAAGACGCAGACCAGGCAGTGGTGGAGGGGACAGACTGAAATGTGCACAATGACCTCAGAGCACTTCTCTGTGCACAGAAGAAACGCCCAGGAGCCTGAGGTGGGGACCAGGAAGTGAGTATGAGACAGGCCTGGAGAACTGGAAAGATGGTCCTAGCCTGGGCTCCAGGGTGCCAGGGATGTCCTGCAGGCAGTGGGAAACAGGTTAGGTCTCCCCGGTTTCTTTCATTTCTGCTTTAAAATGACTGGCCTGCTACCCTTCCCGCAGCACCCCCTTCCCTGTCCCCACCATTTGCTCTGGAGAAGAGGGCAGCAGCTCACCCCGATGATTGTGCCATTGAGCATGCAGGCCTCCATGGGCTCTGGGGGAGAGAGAAGTGCAGAGTAAGCGTGGGCAGAACACGCCCTGGTGAGAATGGCAAGTGGCTGCTCTCTCTGGGGCTCCTCTCCCTGTCTGGGCCTCCCTCCTGTATCTGCTGGCCCTTTCTCCCACCCCACACCCCAGTGCCGGGGGTCCTACTGCTGGAGCCCACGGCAGCCTCCCTTCCCCACGCAGCCCACAGTGAGAAGAGCTCCATACGTTCTCCAAGCAACAGTTCTTGCTTATGTGAATTTACATTTAAGGGATGGGATGAATGGGAGGATGTTTGGGTTTATGAAAGAATGAAATGCTACTCGTAAAATTTTCAGTTTCAAGAATTCAGTGACTGGGCACAGTGGCTCAAGCCTGTAAACCCAGCACTTTGGGAGGTCAACGTGGACAGATCACTTGAGGTCAGGGGTTTGAGACCAGCCTGGCCAACACAGCGAAACCCCATCTCTACTAGAAATACAAAAGTTAGCCAGGCATAGTGGCACATGCCTGTAATCCCAGCTACTGCGGAGGCTGAGGCAGGAAAATCGCTTGAACCCAGGAGGCAGAGATTGTAGTGAGCCAAAATCGCACTACTGCACTCGAGCTTATTCAGAGATAGTGCCACCCACTCCAGAATGAGAATCCGCTTTGAATAGATAAATAAATAAATAAAATTCAGAGCAGGATGGCAGGGAGAACTGGTTTTTTTTGTTGTTGCCGTTCGTTTGCTGACAGGGTCGGGGTGGCAAGTTGAACGCCTTCCCATAGGTGAGCCGTCACAGCATACAAAGGTGGTCTCCAAATCAGAGGAGCCTAGGGTCAAATCCCAGTCCTGCCATGCAGTGACCTTCAGGAAATTCCCACGGTTTTCTCATTTTGTTTGCTTTCTCATAAAAGCATTAGGAGGAGATGGGAAGATTTCGGTCCTATCCATTTCCCTAAGTCGCTAAAAAGGCAAGGAATTCAGGAGCCAAAGGTAGAAGGAGAGGCATAAAGGTGGAGCCCAGTCCCACCCGGCCTGCCTGCCTTACCACAGCGACAGCGGGGGCAGCATTCCGAGGTCTTACAGCTCAGCTGGAAGCCCGGGGGGCAGAAAGGGACCTCCAGCTGGGGGCAGGAGACGTTCCTTTGCTGCACGAAGACCTCCTCCTTCACTCGGACACACTCATTGATGAGGCAGGGGTTCTCCAGGGAGGCCCAGCGGGAGCCGACCTGCAGAGCACCAGAGTTAGTCCAGAAGGCTGGGGCAGGGCTGGGGCCCAGGGGCCCCATGGGAACGTGCTCTTCTCTTAGAGAGTTGGTTTGGACCCTGGATGTGGGGCATGGCTTAACATGTAAGCCCTACCACAGAGTAGGGCCCACCGAGGGGATGAACGGGGCTCATCCGGCTGGGCGCCAATCAAAGAGTCTGGGTCAAAATCACCTGACTGAGTTTGCACCCAGGCAGGCACCCTGGGCAGCCAGGGGACTCGCCCTCCCTTTCTCAGCATTAATTTGAGCTGAGCTCAGACACTCTGACCGAGAAGCAGTAGCATGGGCCATCACAGGAAGGTACAGAGGGAAAGCTCAACCCCCTTCCCAGCCTGGTGCCACTTCCCATGATAGGGGGAGACGGAGCTGGCAGAAGCCTGGCAAGGCTGGCCCAAGACCCCTACAGCCCTGCAATCTTCCATGAAGAGTCTGGGGCTGCATGTGGGTAGCCTGACCTCAGGGTTGTCACCATGGGCAAAAAGCACTGAAAGGACCCAAGACCATGCTTCAGAAAAGTCGCCAGGGGATCTCCCCTGGAAAATGTCTCTCCAAGTGCCCTCTGTGTTGGCCAACACCAGATATGTAACTAGGAGCACTCTGCCGCCACCTCAGGCCCGAACCCACTTCTCTTGGCACCTGCTTATTTCTTCTCCTTCCAGATGAGGTACAGAAAATGCCCAACGCTTGCAGACATTCTCTTCACCTCCCACTTCTGACTCCCTGCTGCCAAACCTTCTCGCTGCAGGCCCGATCCCACCCTCCACACCTCTCCCTCCTCTGATTACTCACTCACTGAGCCTTGGCCATGGGCCCATTAAGAGGACCCATTGCCACCACCCCCGCTGACCCCTGACATAGTTCAGCAGCAAGACCATTGCCAACACCCAAGTCTTTTGGGTAAGACAGAGTCTCGAGGCAGAGGAGAGAAGCCCAGATCACCTTATGCTTTGCCAACACTGATGAGGGGCAGGGCAGGGTGAGTCTTGAAGGGAGATGAGAGATGGGGAAAGGGGCAGGGATACTGAGTGCAAAGGGACTGCCTCTCAGCCCCACCAGGATGGGGCAGCCTCTGATCTGAGCTGGACCTTGGCCCTGGCACATGGGGGCAGAAGCACTAAAAGGTGGGGTGGGAGAAACACAAGGAAGGGAACCCACAGGCAACTCTGACTAGAGGGGCAGGTGGAAACCCACCTGGAAAAGCCCAGTGAGTCATTCATTCTGTTATCACTGGGGAAGAGGAAGGCAATAGGCCTGGGTAGGAGATGGGAAAGGCTCAGGACAAGACAGCAGACCCTTGGCTGTCTAAAGGAAGCGCATTGGCCTTGCTGGGGGAGACAGAGGGAAGGCCCATATGGGTAGCTCACCTCTTCCCAACTCCCAAGGCTGCCAGGACTTGGCACTACCCACCTTATCCTTCTGACCAGACTGAAAGGACTGTGGTTCTCCTAGCATTGGACTAAAATCCCAAAAGATGGAATCCTCTGTGTTTAAGAAAATGGCCTGGTGAGTGTCAGAGTCTAAGAGCAGCTGGCGGCACACAGGGGACAGTTCAACTGCTCTGTTAGAAGAAGGGATTGGCAGGGGTGGTGGGCCAAGCAGGAGAGGACGAGAGTGGGGTGATGGGGGGCTGGCAACATGCCCCAACCAGACCTTCAGAAATAGCTGAGGGACTGTGAGAACAGAAATATTGTTTCCTTTTCTGGGTCTAAAGTTTTCCACCTCCCTAAAACCACCAGGGAGGTTTCAATGGAAATCAGTGAAAATGTCTGGGGACTCTGCCTGGTCCACTCTCAGTGTGGTCCAGAGCAGTACTTGCAGCCTCTGGCACTTTGGAGGGATGGTGAGGCCATCCCAAAACCAACCACTCAGGTGACACAGCACCTCAGATCCACGGGTGAATGAGAGAGCATGAATCCCCCTGGGAGGGCCCTGGGCTTCTCCCAAAATCTACAAAATGGGAAGCCTGAGGTAGTCTTAACTAGTTCCTAAGGGGAAGGGTCATCCCAGCTGGCATCTGGATAACACCAACAGCTGGGTAAAACGCCCTATGGGGAGAGCAAAGGGCAGGGAATGAGATGAAACCAAGATGAATGCTGGTCCCTGGAGTGGCCCCAGTCTGCCCTCCTCCCCCTCCCCAGGGCCTGGACCTACACTCTTCCAGGAAGACTGGGAGTCCCCCCGACGTGAGCCCGTCACCACCTCACAGGCAGATGGCAGACACCTTCCACAGCACTCGCCTTCGTGCAGAACATAAGTGAAGCCCTGGAGAAGCAGAGAAAAACAGAGTAAGGACAGGCCAGCAGCAAAGATGCAGGGGCTCTTCCCTACGCCTCCTGCATACTGAGACCTGGGGTTCTGCTGAGAGACGGCTGCTCTGGACATTTTCATCTCTGTTGCCAACCAGCCTCAGCACCATGTCAAGAAGCAGCAAACGCTGGGTCACTAAACAAAGTCTTATGTCAGCTGCAGAGATATAATTCTGCCCCCGAAAGATCGCACTTTGAGAGAGAATGTGATCCAGTCCCTGGGAGTGTTGAAGACAGCCCAGAGTTCACCTAGCAGCAGCTTACTAACCTGGCCCTTATCGTGGCCAACTCTAGGGCCCTTCACTGACCGGAGAGAACATTCAGGATGACTGGGATCCAGTCTCTGCTCTCACAGGGCTAGCCTCCCATACGACATGAACACTTGATTCCAATACTGCTCATCAATGTGCAGAGTTGCTTCCCCAAGAGGTTACTTGACATTTACCTAGTAACTTATAGGGTATGGTGTTCTTTACAAAAGAAAAGTGAGATGACAGAGCAACAGACAAAGCCTCCCCAGAAAGCATGCCAGGGAGAGCAGCATCCTGGGAGTTTGTCAGCCCATCTTGTCTCTAAAAGGTCCTCCAATCTGGCCAAAGCATCAGGAACATGGACTGAAACCCTCCTCTGAAAAGTCTACACAAAGAACAGTCAAAGCAGTGACAGTGTGTTTGTCCCAGGAGCCAAGAGAAAAGAACCCAGGACTAAGCTCCATCGTGGAGCTGCATTCTTGAGGAGTAACCACAGCTGTTCGGGACGAGTGTGGACAACAGCCGGCTCTGCTCCCCGTGTACACTCCCAAGCAGAGTTAAATCTGAAGATGCACACAATACATGTGCCTCTCTCTGGAAGGGCTCAACACTCCCGAGACTTGGCTCAACCCCTCCCAGTCTCCACGAGACCTCCTGACATCCCTGCCCACCTCCCAGTGTGCACTGAGCTCTCTCCAGCCTTTCACCAGCCAAGATTCTAGATACCATGGAGGAGACAACAAATTAGGATGAGTCAAGCTACACACCCTCCACGATACAGCGGAACATACACAAGCTACACACCCTCCACGATACAGCAGAACATACACAAGCTACACACCCTCCACGATACAGTGGAACATACACAAGCTACACACCCTCCACGATACAGCAGAACATACACAAGCTACACACCCTCCACGATACAGAACATACACAAGCTACACACCCTCCACGATACGGCAGAACATACACAAGCTACACACCCTCCACGATACAGAACATACACAAGCTACACACCCTCCACGATACGGCAGAACATACACAAGCTACACACCCTCCACGATACAGAACATACACAAGCTACACACCCTCCACGATACGGCAGAACATACACAAGCTACACACCCTCCACGATACGGCAGAACATACACAAGCTACACACCCTCCACGATACGGCAGAACATACTCAAGCTACACACCCTCCACGATACGGCAGAACATACTCAAGCTACACACCCTCCACGATACGGCAGAACATACACAAGCTACACACCCTCCACGATACAGCAGAACATACACAAGCTACACACCCTCCACGATACAGCAGAACATACACAAGCTACACACCCTTCACAATACAGCAGAACAAACTCAAGCTACACACCCTCCACGATACAGCAGAACATACAAATGCCATTAAAGAGAGAAACGAGGAAACAAGGTCTCAGGGGCATCAGAAACAAAGGCTCAAAGAACACAGAAGAGAGTAATTAATACCTTTAGGGATCTGTCAGTCACTGTCGCACACCTCTCTAGAAGGCTGAGTGATGGAGATTTGCATAGTATTTTTGTTTCCTCTTGCCTCTGACCATGTACAAACAGTGTCAATATTACGGATGGCTCCCAGGCCAGATGCCTGTTCCAGCCCCACTAGCTTCTCACACTCAGACACCCTTAGCCATGCCTCCAAATTTCCGTCTAAGTTTCCCTAGAGCAATCACATGGTCAAGAGTTCTAGGCACGTTTCCTCCTCCACTCCCGCCATGACCTCCGTACTCATCGTCTTTTTGAAACTGCCCTGAGCTTCACTGCCTCTACACAACTAGCATTACACCCCAAGACCTGAAGTTCCCCCAGTAGGTGACTGGACCAAAGCGTGAACTGGACAGTGGACCTGATCCAAGGGCTGAGCTGGGCCTGTCAACTTTCCTCTTGAAGCGGATCCATGCAACACAAAGACTAAGATAGATTGGACAGGGATGAACTGTGGATCTGAAAAGCCACAGTTGAAGTGAAACCTGACAAAGCTGTGTGCAAACGAAATGTATGAGAAAGCAAACTTGTGCATAGAGGAAGGCTGGCCCGCAGCGAGGAGCTGGAGCGGATGGACGGAAATACCGGCTCTTAGGACAAATGGAGAGAAACGCTGTAGGACTGCGGTGCCCATCTACAAATCCTGCATTTCATGTCTGAGAGATACTCCTGTGTCTTTTCTTCAAATCCCCTTTTATTGTAGCTAGCCCGAATGGGTTCTATTCTTTGTGAGCAAAACTCCCCATTGAAACATGAAATATATTGGGTGTCAATTTTCTAAAAATGAACTCTAAACAGCACTCTCCCTATTTGACAGCAAGTTATTTCCCTGGCCTCAGGTGGCCTGTGAGAGGAGATGAAAACCAAAGCTTTTCCAAAACTTAGCGTTTTCCAAAGGAGCACCCGGATACCACAGCAGCATCCTCTCCCAAAGGTACTGAGCAACTCTTCTCACTCTCAGTACCCAAATGCAGGTAGAACAGCAGGTGAAGGGCCTGGACTCTCTCCTTTCTGGATTTGCCCCCAGGCCCTCCTCTGTCATCAAACCATTCACCTCCAAAACACCATCAGGAGCTCTGTCTTCACCCCCGTTGATATTTGCAAAAGCAACCACAAGATATAAGTGCTTGCCTGCCCTGGCACCTCTTCTCCTAACGTCATTCTCTGCTGATAATAATGTAGTTATCACAATCGCCTTAAACCAGCAAACAGAATTTGACCCACAATCCTCCCTGCAGACTGTTGCTACCTTTTTCTCGGGTCTGATCGGTCTTAAACGTGCAAGAATAGGGCGCTCCAGCACACACAGGAGCCTCAGGGGCAGCCACCACAAACCGGATTTGGGGAACACGGATGATGTTTCCCACATCTCAGATTATAAACACAGCCTGAAAATCAACACTCTATATGGAAACACCAGAGCGCGCTGAAACCAGGACAATCCCAGGAAATTCAGAGCATACATTCGTTGGAGGAACAGGCGAAGGTGAAACACGAGAGTGGAAGAAAAAGGAAAAAAATCAAGTCCTCTTTTCTAGGCATTTAGTCTTCTCCATGTCTCTGCTCAAACGTACTCTGCCAGTCCTTTAGAATAAGGCCGTACAACAGACATGACCGTTAGCCAAGGCCTGAACCACAGAAGGATGACAAAGAAACCCTTTGCTCATGCATTTTCTTCTTGTCCAGACCTAGCCCCCTCCTTCTTCCTCATCCCTGGCCTTGAACCAGAGGTCACTAAAGAACCTTTCTTACCCTTCCTGAGATGCCCTCCTCTACTTTCCTGCCCTGATGGCTCTGCCCAGCCCCTCTGCCCCACTCACCGACCGACAACTGTCCTCACAGGGCTTCTGGGAGCACTGGGCCACGCGGAGGCCCATCACGGCATCCTCCATGTCGGTGCAGGTGCACACATCGCAGCCCTCCTCCCAGAACTGGCCCACAGGGTAGATGGTGCCTCGGTGAACACACACCTGTAGACATAAGTTTTCATGAGTGAACTCACTCGGTTCATCGAAACAAGCGGTCAGTTAGCACCTGCTACATGGAAGCCGCCCTAGGTGCTGAGAAGGTGGCATTAATAAAACCAAATGTGGTCTCTGCCCACATGCAGGGCTGCTTATGGAGCAGATTTCATCCTCTTCCCTTCCCTCCCCACCAGCCTTAGAAAAGCCATCCCCAGTCTACTCTGGAGTGGCCCCTTGTGAGGTCTTCTTGGTCCGCAGACTGGAACACAACACACTGGCTGCGTTGGTCTTGCTTCATCCCTGCCTTAACTGCACTTTACTCCTTCCTACGTCACAAAGAAGCTGCACCCAGATTCCCAGACCCAGTTATGTCCTTGAACTTGGAGCCCCTCTTCATCTAGCCCTCTGCTCACTTAGGAGCAAATTGGGCAGGGGCTATGAATGTGTGCCCCCCTGCCCACAAATGACTAGGAACATAACGAGCAAAGACTCTGGGACACAGAGCATGGGCTACGTCTGGGAGACGAGGGGTCCTATTTGGAAGAACCATAGGCTCTAGGAGAGATGTGGGAGAAGAGATTACAAACATTGGTTGAAAAGGAAATGTGGACGGCTGGGCGCGGTGGCTCATGCCTATAATCCCAGCACTTTGGGAGGCCGAGGCGGGTGGATCACGAGGTCAAGAGATCGAGACCATCCTGGTCAACAAGGTGAAACCCCATCTCTACTAAAAATACAAAAATTAGCTGGGCATGGTGGTGCGCGCCTATAGTCCCAGCTACTCGGGAGGCTGAGGCAGGAGAATTGCTTGAACCCAGAAGGCAGAGGTTGTGGTGAGCCGAGATCGTGCCATTGCACTCCAGCCTGGGTAACAACAGCGAAACTCCATCTCAAAAAAAAAAAAAAAGAAAGAAAGAAAGGGAAATGTGGAAAGTCTGGGATGTACACCACAGACAGTGCTCGGACATCGTTTGGTTAGAACGAGGAGCTAAGGAAGCTGCTTGATCAGGGGACTTAATGTCAGTTTTGAAATTAATCCCAAGTATTCTCTCCAAAGCTATGCAAAATAGGTCTCCACCCTGCGAATGTCATAGTAGCAATTCAAACATTTTGAAACCATTATCATGTATCTTCTCAGTCTTCTAGTTTCTGTATAATGAACTTATTGAATGAGACCCCTCATTCTATTAAAGGGCCTGCAGGAAAGTGTTACCATCCCCATAGAGAAGAATTGTTCAGCAATACTTGGCAAAAGTAAATGTGTATTTACCATTTGACCCAGAATCTCACTTCTAGGAATCTATCCCAAAGACACACTGGCAAGACCACAAAATGACAGTTGCATATGACTGTTTGTAATTAGTAACAGCAAAAGGCTGACGCTACTCAAATGTCCACCAATAGGGGACTTGTCGAAAGAAACTACGGTGCTGCCATGCACTGGAGTACTACGCAGCTGTAAGAAAGACTGAGGCCGATCTCTACACACCAATATAGAATAATCTCCATCAAATATTGTTAAATGAGGAAAGAACGGTTTAAAATATAATTCATAATATACTTCCTTTCTATGAGAAATGGGAAAAAAACGTACATTTATAAAATTCAGTTATATTTCAAAAAGAAAAAACACTAATAAAAATGATAATGGCTGGGCACGGTGGCTCAGGCCTACAATCCCAGCACTCTGGGAGGCTGAAGCAGGCAGATTGCTTGAGCTCAGGCATTCCAGACCAGCCTGGGCAACAGGATGAAACCTTGTCTCTACAAAAAAATGCAAAAATTAGCCCAATGTGGTGGCACACGCCTGTAGTCCCAGCTACTCAGGATCTGAGGTGAGAGCATCATCTGAGCTTAGGGGTGAAACCTGCAGAGATATAATTCTGCCCCCGAGAATTTAAAAGAAGTAAGAAGAAATACCTAAAAATGGAAAACAAATTGAAATATCTCATTAACTAGGTATCAAGTTAGTGGCACAATCATACAGGGAAAATAATTATTTCAAATGACTTCAAAACCTAGTATTTACACTATATATTCCCCACTGAGGTTTTATGACAAGACAAACTGAAAGGAAATTGTAAACAACTCTCAGTATTCATAAAGTACTGGTAGTAATATTAACACTATTATTTTTGAAACTATTACAGGTATATTGTAAGAGAAAGCAAGTAATTAGTTAATCATGTAGGAAACCAGAACTTTCAGCTTAGAAGAGAAGTGATACAAGCAAAAAAATCAAAGAAGGGAAGCCCTGTAATTAAATTTGAATTGGAAATACGAACTTCCAAGTCTTTATCCTCCCTTAATGTATGCATTTCTAAGCTCTGTTCACCAAGAAGGTCTGAAGGCAATGGCAATCCAAGAGCCATAAATGTTCCCGGCCCCCAGATAATACTGCCTAAACACCACTTCTACTGAAAAGTAGAGGGACTTTTGTCACAATGGCAGACCCAAGGACTAGGGCAGGAAATGCCGAGGGTGAGCCTGGCAAGCCCTTACTGTTTAAGAAAGCTAGAAAGCTGTGAAAGACTAATGCGGCCATGCCAACAGGCTGCAGAGCTGACTTCAAGGAGCCCTCATTTGCTCCAGGGAGGACAACTCGAATATCAAAAAAATAAATAAATAAAGTTTACAATGAATCAACACACATCAAATACGTAAGCATCCATGAGTTCATAATGATGCTAAAAAAAAAAACAAAAAAATCTCTTTGGCTGTCCTTGATAGTTGCTGGGGCATCAGCTCACAGCTCTGAAAACTGGGAAAGAAAAAAGTCAAGCACTTATTCAGCTTTATCTACATTAATTTTATTTCAGGATAACTGGAAGCAGTTAGGAGACAGTTCCTTCTTGTGGAAGAATTCCAGTTAATAAATGCAATAAGTATGACAGAAGGAGAGAAAAGTCACAATTTTGAAACTCCTAACAACATACTAAATCTTATACAACACCTATAAATATTAACACTATAAACTAAATTGTTGAAGGGGTAAACTTCATGATGCAGAAATAGATTGACTTCATCTGAACCCATAATCAGTCTTGTCTTTGGAAGTGGGAAAGCCAAGTCATTGCGTGCCTCTGGGTGTGATGTGCACGGCACCCTTGATCAGGTATTCTTGCCTCCCCACTGCAATTATATTGACCTTGAATATAATTGAGTCCCCTGTGTCTAACTTCTGGTTTACTGGAAATACGGGGGATAGAGGAACACGTTATGCAATACCATGAGGTAGCTGCTAGTCAAATCCAGGAGCTTCCCCAACAAATCAAAGGCATAAAAATGGGTAGTGGCATTACTATGGATGAAAAAGGGAAACATTAATAGAAGAATGGCAAGGTGGGAGGGGTGGGCAGGAAGATGAGGAGAACAGAGACATAAGAAAGAAACAGCAGCAGCAGTAGACTCGGTCCCACTTCTCCAGAAACTGCATGCTTAGAACCCCTGAGCTGGAAGTGCATCCAGAGGAGAACAGAGGTCTTCAGCATTCCAGACAAATAAAGATCTGTTCCGGCCCCAACAGGCTCCAAGGAAAGAGGACTGCAGCTTCTCTGGCACTCTCGTCGGGGCTTCCCTCAGTGCAGCAGCTCTGACTATGTTCAGGTCTTCCTGCTGCAGTTCTGGTTCATTTCAGCACTCACGCTGCCACTTTCACACCCTTCACCTCCCACCCCACCAATTAGATCTTTAGTGATAGCTCTTCTTAGTGGTTCTTTCCCCTATTAGACTGCTATTTGCATTGAAAATCTGTACTGTTTGTTGACACTTAATTTTATTCAGTTTATAGACTATTGTCATATACACTAATAAGAGCACACATCGGCACCTCATCTTAACATTTCTCCCATAGCACCTAACACAGCACCCATTCTGTTAGAACGTAGTAATTGCTTAGTAAATATCAGATGGGTAGATGGATAGATGAATGGATGGGTGGATAGATAGATAAACTGACAGCAATAAATAAATGAGTAAACTATTAACTGATCTTAGCCACGTGTGGTACAGTACACTTGCAATCTCAGCTACTCAGGAGGCAGAGGTGGGAGATCACTTGAGCCCAGGAGTCCAAAACCAAAACCAGCCTGGGCAACATAGCAAGACCTCATCTCGACAAATAAATAAGTGTATATATGTACAACAATTAACTGATCTCTACATAATTCATCCAATCACATTATTTCCTTAGCTAACCTGAAAATAAGCTCTATAAAGGTAAAGACCACGTCTTACACATTATTTGAAACCTCAGCATCTAGCCATGCTTAGTACACAGAAATGCCTCCTGAGTTAACTAAATTTCCATTCAGGCTGAGCTGGAATGCTGATTGCGCACCCACCAAGCCCTGCAGCACTTGGTTTGGGCAGGAAGGGAAGGCTGGATAGAATACAAACCTTCCATGAGGAGCGCGTGTTTGGCCATCGTCCCAGCCAGAGCTGAGCAGCCCTTACCTTGTCGGGAAGGCAAGTGGTTGTGGTGCAGCCACAGTCATTGGTGGCAGTTGAGGCCAGGTACCCGAGGGGACAGCTCACTGTGGAGTTGACACAGTTGCAGGCGCACTCATACTCATCACAGCACTGGGTCTTCCGAAGGGTGAGGAAACGGTGAGGGGGGCAGGAGGGTGGAGAAACCCTTTCGCACTCCTCCTTCCTGCAGGCTGAGGGTAGGACAAGGCCACACTGAGCACTGAACCCAGCCAGGGCTTGTAAGTATTCAGCTATGCTATAGGGTGCTGGGGAGCTAGACTCAAAAGACTAAGTCCGAAATGTGTGAGAGCCAAGCTCAGGGGCTGGGAGATATTCAGTGTTGCCAAAAAAGCAGTCCATCTGCAGAAAAATATGAACATTAGTCCAAAAGGGAAATGTGAAGCTAGGATCGAAGGAGAAGTGAAGGCTGCTCCATCCCTGCTCTATCACTTTCCCATGTAAGTCTGGAAGGGGTGGGTTCCTTGATTCTCAGAGGCATCAGATGTAGAATCCCTAAGGCCAAGTGGGCCTGGGTGCACCATGCCCTGCTAAGCACTGTTCTATGCCTGGACCTCAGTACCTTGAACAATACCCTCAGTTTTAGGCCAGCCAGCAATCAGTGTGGAATGTAAGATTGCCAGCAATCTTGTCAAACCCACAATGTCACTTTAAAAAAAACAGATCCTGTCCCCGTGTCCTTTGCCTGTTTCCAGCTCCCTTCGAACACAATGTGTTCTCCTCACACCCTTGAAGTCTCACATCTAGGAAATCAGGTGAGAGTCCACATCAGCAGAACAAGAACCCCAATGGAGTAAGAGTGGGTATTCTCAGGAGCTATAGAGAATTTGGTTTCTGGTCGTGTCTTACATTAGTCCAACTCTATGTTTAAATTATCGTACATAGTGATTAAATATATACATCTTCAGAGAGGAAAAAACTATCAATTTGTTTGGAAATAAGATCCAATGATGAGGGGAAGTCCAGGAAACATTCCCTCTCCTCAATGGCATCAGGAGGATGGGCGTAAATAAAAGATTAGATTTGGAGGCCTCCTCATCTCAGCCCCAGCTGCTTCTTCATAAACCCAAGAAAGAGGTGCCCATGGCCGTGCCCACACCTGGTGTCTTTCAGTAGCATGCAGCCAGAAGAATTCTTATAGGATTCAGTGCAGGTGTGGCCCTAACCAATCTGTTCTGGATGTACTCCAAACCCAGATTCAGCTAGGTGGAAAACAGGAAATGACATGATCTTGAAACAAGTTCCTGAAAAAGAGGATCGCCTCCCCACACCAGGAGAGAGAGGCCACAACTCCCCTCCTCATCCGTAGAGGCCTTACCACAGGTGAAGTTGGGTCTGCACTCGCCAGGGTTGGTCAGCATGGGCTGGAGGCCATCTTCACAGTGAGGCACCGCGGGCAGGTCACAGCTCACTGGGTCACACACTGAGGGCCAGAAAGAGAGATGTCCACGCAGAGCTCAGCAAGGTCACTCTTTGATTACCTGTGAGTGGGACACTACACTCCTATTCATGCAGACTTCTACCATTTTAGGTAAGTGGTGATGATGGAGACAGAGATTAGGGTCAGAGACAGAGAAAACAGGGAGAGATATAGATAGATAGGTAGATAGATGATAGATAGATAGATAGATGATAAATAGATACATGAGATAGATAGATGATAGATACATGAGATAGATAGATAGAATAGATGATAAATAGATACATGAGATAGATAGATAGATGATAGATACATGAGATAGATACACAGATAGATAGATGATAGATACATAGGTTAGATAGAGATAGGATGATAAATAAATACATAGGTTAGATGGATCAGACAGATAGATGATAGATAGATATATAGGTAGGTAGACAGACAGATAGAGATCAATCAACTCAACTCATATATTGATTATTCTTATCATCTATTAGGGCTTCCACATCTCAGCCAAGTCTACTTGGATCCTTTAGATCTCAGCTTCCTCTTCTGGAAGGTGAGAACTCTACCTTATAGGGTCAGTCTGAGGATTTCACAAAATAATGAGGGCAAAGTGCCCGGCACATTGTAGGAGCCTACTAATGTCTATAAAATGAGGGCCTTGAAGTAAACGGTCCCTCCAGTTCTCTCTACTGCAAACATTCTAAGTCCTTCTTCACATGAAGTGTTCTCAAGCCACATCTCCCTCCCCATAGGACTTCTGTTAATTTCTGATCAATTTCATGAGTATAAATAAGTTTCTCCTACTATATGATTTTCTTTTAGTGGCTTGGACTGTCCCCTGATGCTCTCCCTTGAAGATTTGCATCAGTGCAAATGCTACAAGCCTGTGCTTTATGTTTTCAACTGTACAAGCAAAAGCACACGGGACAAGACAGGGGCAAGGCACTAGTGATTTCCCACCATGTTAACCACAGTTCCATCAGCTCTGAATTCATGGTCTTAGACCATTATTCAACCCACTATTCCCTGAGTAGCCTGTCAGGCTAGCACAGAAACCTCTAGCAAATAACCTGCTGAACTCAAGGTGCCAGTGTGTGGCCTTCTCTGTATCTGGTGGCCTCAAAGTCTTATTGAAAAGGAAAACGAGCTGCTTTGGCATGAGCGTTTCCTCAGCATAGCTTTGTGGCCCCCAGCTATCACCCCATTCTTCTATTAATGCCATCAAACCTATGTTTAATAATTTATACCAGATTCTTCTAGGAAGCAAATCCTATTCTCCAGAGGTAACCCTTCCTATATTTTTGGAATATCTAGTCAGTCCTTACCCACCTCCTGTCACACACCCTGTGCCTAGGAACACAGCCATCTTTCAGCACCCTCAACCTGGTGCCCCTGGAACTGGGGTTGTACCATGAAGACACCCCCGCCTGCCCCGGTGGGACACATACCACACTCATACTCTGGGCAACACTGGTCTGCATTCTGGCGGAGGTGGGCCACTTCACACAGGCCACATGTGGGAGCTGGAGGAGAGGAACAGCCACAAAAGTCAGAGAAGTGCATAGTGAAACATCCTCAGAGGGGTTTGAAATGCTCATTCACTGAAAACCAGTAGAAGCTCTGTGTGGTCGTCCCACAGGGATCCAGGCTACGGGACCTCTGGCAGATGAGTGTTGTCCCCTTGTCCTTGTTGACTCTCTCGCATTTACCCTCCAGGCGACTCTAAGTCTGAGCACTGCTGGGGACCGCATGGTAGAGTTAATCTGAGAGTGTCTGCTCAGGTGTGGAATGGGGCTCCCAAGTCCAGCGAGGGGAAATGCAGGCTGGGCAAAGAAGTCCACCCACTCTAGGACTCCAGATGCCAGCGTTTGGGTCTGATCTGCCAGGGGTGAAGATGGGTGGCTGGGGGGCCTTGCAGGGGCCGTTGTTCCTCCATTAAGGCAGGGAGGGGTGGACTCTCTCACCTTTGGCCGTGGGGCAGGGCTGTGTTGTGCAGTTGACCTTTCGCCCGCTGAGGCACGTGCAGATCTGACAAGGCTGGTGGTCCGGGACCCAGGCTTCCAGGAACTGAGGAGAAACCAAGGTTCAGAGAGGACACGAGACATTCTAGGTAGAAAGCCCAGAGTTGATAGAGGTCATCTCTCCCTGTCTCCAGCAAGGGCCAGTTTCTGAGCCAGCCCTCTGACGGAGCCTCACAGACCAGCAAAAGCACGTTGAAAGGAGGTTGTGAGGTTCTAATGGCTTTCAGAAAAGTGGGTCACCATATTGCTTTGTAAACTCAGGAAAATGACAAACTACAGATATTGGAAAATGCAGGAACTTTCATGACGGCCTTCTCTGTCGGCAGTGCTAAAACCAAGCAAAGCAAGAAAATGAGGGTTCTTGGGTCACACTGCTGGTCATTTCTCAAGTCAAAGGAGAAATCGGGATGTTGCCTGGGGAAAAAAATCCCATTTGTCTCTGAAATTGACTTTAGACAATAGGATAGGAAGAGTTGTGGGGAGGACAGCAAGGCTCTTGAGAGCATCACCTTCTTGATGCCAGCCATGACTATGGAGGCCTGAGTGCAGTTCTCTGATTTTTCAGATGAGAGATGGCCCAGGGCATGGAGCAACCTTCTCAAAGTTACACACAGCCTTACAGCACAAAGCTTTGAAGTCAGGAACTCCCAAACTCTAATGCGGGCTACATTCTGCTGTGCCTCAGTTTCCTTATCTGTAAAATGAGGGTACTCAAGCCAGCCTTGCAGGTCTGTTGTAAGGAGTGAGAAACTGTGATTAGCACAGGGTACGCAGCAACGAGCTCCACTAAGAAGAAGCAGAGCCAGGACTCAGTCTCCCTCTTGGTACACAGCAATGAGCTCCACTGAGAAGAAGCAGAGCCAGGACTCAGTCTCCCTCTGGGTACACGGCAAAGAGCTCCACTAAGAAGAAGCAGAATCAGGAGTCAGTCTCCCTCTGGATTCAGCCATGAAGTTAATTTAAACTTAAAATTAAATTCAAGTGAAATTGCCCTGAAGAAACATATTCTTATCCAGTAGCTCAAAGGCCTCTAAGAAGTTCCCAGGTCAAGAAGGTCTTACTTATTACTTCCACCGTCAGCAATCAGTCAGCTAAGAAGGAAGATCAAAGACCCCCACGTAAGGCCCTCTTCCCCCAAAGTGCCCTGCCCTCCTTCAGGATTAACGCCCCTGGTCCTGCCCTTGTCACCTTTCACTCACTCAATAAGTGAGAGCAGCTAACATTCAAATACCACCTGCTATGCGCCACTGTGTGGAGGGCTTCATTTAAATCGCTCATGTAATCCTCACTGCAGTCCTATGGTGAGGGTATTTTCTTACCATTACCCTCACTTTTCCAATGAGAAAGCTAAGGCACTTGCTAGGTTTGCACAGTCACAGTGACAGAGTGAGGATGTGAACCCAAATCCATGGTTTGTTTCTGTGTTGTGTTATGTTGCTATGTTATGTTATGTTATGTTATGTTATGTTATGTTATGTTATGTTATGTTATGTTTTATGTTATGTTATGTTTTGTTTTGAAATGGAGTCTCGCTCTGTCACCCAGGCTGGAGTGCAGCGGCATGATCTTGGCTCACTGCTGCAACCTCTGCCTCCCAGGTTTAAGCAATTCTCCTGCCTCAACCTCCCAAGTAGCTGGGACTATAGGCATGAGCCACCATACCCAGCTAATTTTTGTATTTCAGTAGAGATGGGATTTCACCATATTGACCAGGCTAAGTCTTGAATTCCTGACCTCAAGTGATCCACCTGCCTCAGCCCCCCAAAGTGCTGGGATTACAGGCATGAGCCACAACATCCAGCCCAAATTCACGGTTTTAAACCATCATGCTCTGCTGCCTCCCACAAATAACTAATAAAAAATATGTTCAAGATACGTTTCTAAGAGCTTTACATTTATTTACTTTAGTTTCTTAATAATAACCCTACCAGTTAAGTAGTAGTATTATCTACATTTACAAATAACCAAGAAGTTAAGAAATTTGACCAAGTGGCACATCCGGGCTTTGAACCCAGCATTCCAGGCCCAGGCACCACAGGCCTGCCCTCTGCACTACAACCGCTTCTCATCAACAAACACAGTGCCCGTCATGGACAGATCTGAACACACCGTCCTAGTCCTTGAATGGCTGACAGTCAAGTCAAGGAAATAAGACTCACTGGTGAAAATCTGAATGAGAAAAATAAATTGTGATACACAGACACCGTGGAATACTACTGAGCCAAAAGAAAGAGAAAACTATCACAACACACAGCATCATGGATGAACCCCAAAAAGCGTTATGCTGGGTGAAGGAAGCCAGGCAGAAAAGAAGTGTATACACATGGTTCCATTTATGCGAAATTCCAGAAAATGTAAACGCATCTATAGTGACAGAAAGCAGACCAGTGGTTGTCTAGGGTTGAGGGATACATTTAAAAGGGGCATAAGCGGCCAGGCGCAGTGGCTCATGCCTGTAATCCCAGCACTTTGGGAGGCTGAAGTGGGTGGATCTTGAAGTCAGGCGTTCAAGACCAGCCAGGCCAAGATGGTGAAACCCTGTCTCCACTAAAAATACAAAAATCAGCTGGGCATGGTGGCATGCACCTGTAATCCCAGCTACTCGGGGGGCTGAGGCAGAGAATTGCTTGAACCCAGGAGGCAGAGGCAGAGGTGAGCTGATTTGGCGCCACTGCACTCCAGCCAGGGCAACAGTGAGAGACTCCATCTCAAAAAAAAGGAGGGGGGAGGTGGGGCATAAGCTAACTTTTGGGGGAATGGAAGTTCATTATCTTGGTTATGAGGATGGTTTCCCAGGTGTGTACGTATGTCAAAACTTATCAAATTGTACACTTTAAATATGTGCCATTTGTGGCATGTAAATTATACCCCAATAAAGCTGTTTATAACAATAAAAAATTAAAGAGCAATAAGACTGTATTATTGGTTGGATGCTCCAGACAGGTCTCACAAGGGCATACCTATGAAGCATGGGGAGGACTTGAGTGAAGGGGAAAGGAGGAGGAATTCCAGGTGGGAAACAGCTAACAAAGGCACAGACGAGGACGGGAGCAGTGGTTCACACCTGTAATCCCAGCACTTTGAGAGGTAGAGGCGGACGGATCACAAGGTCAGGTGATTGAGACCATCCTGGCCAACAAGGTGAAACCCCGTCTCTATTAAAATACAAAAAAATTAGCCAGGTGTGGTGGCACATGCCTGTACTCCCAGCTCCTCAGGAGGCTGAGTCAGGGGAATTGCTTGAACTCGGGAGGCGGAGATTACAGTGAGCTGAGATCATGCCACTACACTCCAGCCTGGCGACAGAGCAAGACTCGTCTGGAAAAATAAGCACAGACGAAGGAATGCTGGTGTGGTGTCCAGCATCACAGCGGGGTCAGGTGGCTGAAGACAATGGAAGAGGCCCCGTACGCTCACTGCAGAAACTTGCCTTACCTCAGCAGGCAGGTGTGGGCCCGGAGTCACAAGCAGGACCCTGCCTCACAGAGAAGAGCTAAGTAAAGATAACCCTGGCGACAGCGTGCGGGATGCAAAAGGGAAGGACTAAGACTAGAAAACCAGAAAAGATTAGTTCAACCATGTGGAAGACAGTGTGGCGATTCCTCAAGGATCTAGAAACAGAAATTCCATTTGACCCGACAATCCCATTACTGGATACATACCCAAAGCATTATAAATCATTCTATCATAAAGACACATGCACACGTATGTTCACTGTAGCACTGTTTATGATAGCAAAGACCTGGAACCAACTCAAAGACCCGTCGATGATAGACTGGACAAAGATAATGTGGCACATATACACCATGGAATACTATGCAGCCATAAAAAACGATGAGTTTTTGTCGTTTGTAGGGACATGGATGAACCTGGAAACCATCACTCTCAGCAAACTGACACAAAAACAGAAAACCAAACACTGCATGTTCTCACTCATAGGCGGGTGTGAACAATAAGAACACATGGGCACAGGGAAGAGAACAACACTTACAGGGCTAGGTGGCGGGGGGTTAGAGGGGAGGGGAGGAACAACGTGGGGTGGGGAGGATGGGGAGGGATAACACTGAGAGAAATGCCTGATGTAGGCGACGGAGGTTGGGAGGATGGAGACAGCAAAGCACCATGGCATGTATGTACCTATGCAACAATCCTGCAGGATGCAGGACGTGCACATGTACCCCAGAGCCCAAACACACTTTTAAAAAAAAGTTAACATAAGCCGATAAAAAAAGAAAAAGAAAACCGGAAAAGATGCAGCGGCTGCCATTCCATCTGGGAAGGTGAAGGGAGGGGCCCGGAGCGCTGGTCTCAGACGGTTGGGACAGAGGGTCAAAATGGCAGACGTGAGGGGATGAGGAAGGAGAGGGTCCTGTTTTATATATGCTTCAGTTTTTCCCTCTCTTTAAATGTAGACCTCAGATGTTTAAACTGAAGAATAAATCACACAATTTTCCAGCTATCTCAAGAATGGATAACACACAACAAATGACCAAAAGCAGGTGTCCGACCTCCTTCACTGGGGATCTTCATTTCCCAGGAAGTTTAAGGCCCGCCCAAGGCAGGGGAAATGATTGAAGTAAAAAAAAATAAAAATTAAAATTAAAAAACAAGGTAATGCCAAGCTTCTAAAAGCATCTGTGGCAGCTCTCTGGGCCTGGCCAGGCTCTGCAGCGAGGCGGCCGGCAGATGGCACTGTTGCACAAGCCCCCGGCCAACTGCAGGCAGGCCAGTCGCAATCGCCGAGTTCCAGGGCCCAGGCGAAACTATCACCAGGCCAGAATGGGTATGAGAGCCAGCAGGAGGAGTTAAAGCTTGAACAAAGGTGACAAAAGAGTGGCCTGCAGAGAATACGGTGGGGAAAACTGAAATCTTCAAGGCCCAAGGTCAAAGAAGGACACAGGCAGTTCACCTGCACCACTCATCACCAGCCAGTGTGATGGGAGATGCAAATGAAATGCAAGCACTGTCCCCAGCTAGGGACCGCAGAAACTCTGGGAGAGTAAAGGAGGCCACGAGCCAGAGCTTCTGGGCAATGAACGTGGTTCCTGCTAAGCTTGTGCCTGTCAGTACAACACCCACCACTCCCAGCAGCTCCACTGAGCCGGGGACAGCCTGTGCAGGCTCTTGGTCCCTTCTGAACCTGCTGCAAGGCCTCACCTCTTTAGACTCTGTTTTGTAAAATAAACAAGAGCTATGGGAAACCAGTGAATATTTTGCTCTTCTGAAATTACTACAATAGTTTTATACCCTGGTTTATTTCCTTGAATAAAAGGTTTTTTGGGCTTTTTCAGGTAAAAAAGTTTATTTAATGGAAATGTTCTTCATATTAGGTTTTTATTCTTTCTCTGCTTTGAAAGTAAAAGCTGAAAATGCACGTGCTGGATATGATCTTTGTTTTCAACCATTTAAACTCTATTTTCTGAAATCACTACAAGTGGCTGTGTTCTTTTCAAAGTTTTCAATTAAATAATTTTATTTTACTTGATTTTTAAGATATATTTACAAGACGGTTTCTACATCCAAAATATTTGGATGAACCCTTTATACAACTTGAATGTAGATTCTAATGTGTTGGACCGAAGATGAGGAGGGCAGTGAAAGGGGAAAATAGGTCCAGAGAGGGGAAGCAAAGGGCAGGGATTTGGACACAGTAAGATAAAGTTGACAAGCTTCCTGCTCTCAGGACCCCGCAGACATCTGACATCCATGGAGTCAGAAACGCTGCAAACTTGACCTCACTTCTTATCACAGAACACCAAGGAAGAGACCCTTCCTGTCGCCTTCTGAGAGCAAACATTTTGCCACTACTGGTAAAACCAGTCTGAAATTAGCACAGGATGCTAGCCCCATTATGTAAATAGTTCACATCCTTCATGGCCTGTAGGAGCTCAGGAGCTATACAAATCAGGGAGAGGAATCTAAGGTTTTGTCAACTCATTTAGGGAATGAGTTGGGAATATCACAGAACAGGCAATGACTTAACCTGCAAGTTGAAATATGGTAGCAGAGTAGGACTGTAACTCACCTATTCCACAGTGAGGGCAAACTGGATCCGCTAGGATAAAGCCCAACGACTAAACCAGAGCAGACGAGATACTATAAGTAACAGCCCTAATGGATATCCATGCTCCAGTGAACGTGAGTTAGCCCATAGTTCAGCTCACAGTTCCAGTGAGGTCAAAGGCAGGGCTGGGACCCTATCGGACAACCGGTGCTAGGACTATAAATCCCAGCTTTATCACCTCACGCCACTGAGCTTCAGTCTCATCCACTCAGTAGGATGTGGGTTTTTATGACCCTACAGAGCTTTGGGGAGAATCAAATAAAATGGCCCATTTCCTGGCTTACAACATCAGGTACAGAAGAGTGTGGTTACTGAAATGTTGTTTTCATTATTCTCCAGGTTGGTTAGCTACATTTACTGTGATTCCTCCCATTTGTGGTTAAATACAGTGGTAAGTCCCTCTAGTTAGTCCACTTAGTGAGAATGGCCCTCCTTGGTGATGAAGACATTAGGTCTTGGGTGCAGCCCATGATCATGGAACCCATTCTCCTTTCCTAGAAGACAAACATGCTTTCTGCCTCTACCACGCTCTGTGGTATCACTCTCAAGGACGAAGGACAGGACCACTGCACACATTCACATGTGCACAGACGCACACTGCCCCAGATCCTACAAATATACGTGGGGTCAACTTTGAAGAGAGATGCTAGCCATTTGAGGCCAAGACAGGGGAATTTGGTAAATATCCTTTCAAAATACACTCAGTAATTCCCAAAGTGCTAAAAAAAAAAATTTGTTGACTCCCAAGCAAATCAGCCCAAAAGAGATGCAGCAAAAGAGCCATTTCATATAGTGGAAAGAGCCAGATCTCTGGAGTCACATAGAGCTTCAAATTCTGAGACCAAATCCACTACTTGCAAATTGTGTCCATGGGCAACTTACTAAGCTCCTCAGGTCTTAGTTTCTTCACAGGATTTTTGTATTTATGAGTGATACAGGATACGTTAGTATATTCTGTGGAACCCCAGTCCCAATGAATTCACACACACACACACACACACACACACACACAGGCTCCATGGTCAAATAAGTTTGAGAAACAGATCCCTCTTAAATATCTGCACTATACAGTATTATATTATCTGAAGAGTTCTGCAATAAAGAAACCTGTTTAACTACGGTTAGCTAGTGCTCTTTAAACTCACTTGACCACAGGTAACTGTTAATACCCTGCAAAACACACCTCTGAAAAACACTGAAATAATGAATATATTGCATTTAGTGCAATCAAGGGTCACTATTTCTCTTACTAATGACAGACATTACCATACAAATATTATTTTCCTTTTCCCTCCTGGGTTCCTATATCATTCTACTTAACTGACTACAATAATAAAGACAGTAGTAATAAAACAGTAATAATGTGGTAACACCACTTTGGTGTTTAATCCCAGAGGCAACACATGACAGATGCAGGATTTGAACCAAGAGCTATCTGAATGCAAAGCCGTTATGCAATACTGCCTCCCTATCCCTAATGATCCCCTTAAGAATCAGCCCTGCTGCCACAGTTGGAAGAGGCCAATCATTGGTGAGCACTCTTCTCCCTTTTGACCCAAGAAGAAAGCAGCCCCATGGGAGGTGAAAGGTAAAGGCTCCTACCTGGTGCCGGACTCCATCCTCACCAATGCACTGAGTGCAGGCCTCTTTAGGGACACAGCTGCCTTCCAACATGACTTGGTTTGGAGGACAGAAGCAGCCTTCCGAGGGATGGTCCCCACAGGAGCTCACGTTGCCATCACAGTGCCGGGGACAGCCGCGCTCACAGTGGTTGTAGACCAGGGATGACGGACATGACATAGCTATATACAGAGAAGGAGTTCACTCACAAAGGTCCACACCAGCCAGAGTGAAGTAGGCACAGCTGATTCAACATGGTTAATCATCAGACAAATCTGCTAGGGCAGAGATGGCTATTTTCCACCAATCTTCATCCTCCCCATCTTCCACAGAAACAGAACTTTAGGCTGGGCATATGACCCCCAGAATGAGGACTACATTTCCCAACCTTTCTTGCAGCTAAATGCAGTTATGTGACTAGTTCTGACCAATGAACTGTAAAAGGAGTTTACATGGCAGCCTCCAGGAGTCCATTTAAAAAGACAGCTGTGCATGCTCCTTGTCCCTCTTCCCTTCTTCCCTCAGCTTGCTGCTTGGAGAATGAATGTAATGGCTAAACCTCCATTTTAAACCTTGGAGAAAAAATATAACACCCAAGTGAAGGCAGAGCAAAGAGTTAGAATCCAGTTTCAGGCCCAGAATCAGCTAGAACCACTGCCTCCAATCAGCTATATGACAGAAAAATTTAATTATCTGCTACTTGGAGCCAAATCTAGTTCTAACAAATGATGTGAACCTGTGTGTCCATAGGTTTTGTGGTCCTTTTTTGAATACAGTTGTCTTTTATGCTTTAAAGGCATCTTATAATTAAATTTAGGAATCGACAGCTATGAAGAACAGCCTTGGGAGAGAAGCTACGAGGTGATTCATTTCCCTCATTCTGATTCATTCAACGACTTCCTCACATTCTCAAGGTACCAAGGCAGGCAGGTGGTAGAGGAAGTTTCCAAGGATTTGGAGCACCAAGGATTTCCCTCGGTGTGCACAGTAAACCAGGAGGTACATAAAGAAATTAGTACACAGAGAAAGTGCTTCCAGTAACTTGGAAACTAACATTTGCCACTCGATTTGCAGGCTGATTGGGAGGAGCAGTATTATCCACATGGACTCAAAAAATCAGAGTCCAAAGGAACCTAGGGGTTATCTAGGCCAACTATCTCATTCTAGAATGCAGAAACTGAGGTCCAGAAAGATTAAGACAACAGCCCATTCACCAGCTGAGCTGGTACTAAGATGCCCACGTCCTCCAGCCCCAGCTCAGAGCTGCTGACAGTTCTATGACGATAAACTCTAAGACTCCAACGTGCTTGCACATATTGATTTCCCTCAAAAAACCGTAGAGGATATTTGATGACTGAGGATTTCAAGTTCAGTGTTCTTTTCTCTCTAGCACCCTTGCGGTACAGGAGCCATATCTGATTCATTTCAGTTACCCCCACACTTTAAATAAATGCCAAGTCCAGATAGGGAAGCTGACCTTGGGGAGCTTCAAGCAATAGCAGTCCTGCGGTGTTTGTAATTAAGAAGGTTCTTGGCAACCAAACGGCAAGATTCTACTTGCACTTCAAAATCCTGCTCAGGCACAGCCTACCCTGTGAGCATGTGCTAAAGCTTGGTGGAATTTCAAATTCAATCTGACTGCTTACACAGTGCTTTGCAGATGCTTATATGTGTCTAATGTGTTTAACACGTTAAAATTGCATTTGTCCGAACTATAGAAATACTAATGGAAAGAATCAGCATTAATTTACATAAAATTCTACATGCAGAGTGTGCATATATATATCAAATAAGGTGATATATATCAAATAACATGATATATATAGATCAAATAAGATGGAAGACATATACATATGAGACATATAAGATAACTCATTAGATATATATCTATATCTTCCATCTTATTTGATCCTAACTGGAATCCCAGGTCATATAAGACAGTGATTTTCATACTAATTAGCCAGATAAAGAACGTGCGGCACAGAGAGGCTAAGCAAGCCCAGTCAGTTGGTCTCCAGGATTTTCAGAGGTAACCTGGAAACTCACCACAGAAATCAGGTGTCCTCCAGTCAACGCAGACCCCACTGCTCCGACAGAGGTGGGCATAAGAGGAGATCACCTCACACACTTGCTCCCGGTGGCAACTGTCCTGCTGGCAGATGGCATAGAATGTGGCTGGAGCCAGGACCTTGTGGCACTCAGCAAACAGTGTTGAGAGGAGGACCTGGCACTGGGAGCTGTCAGACACAAGGCACTGCTCCTCCAGAATGGGCTGGCATGTCTGCCCTGACTGCTGCACAGTCCATTCCTGAACAAGTGTTTTCCAGTCTGTGGTGACCGTGCCATCCCTCAGCATGAAGTCATTGGCTCCGTTCTCATCACAGATCCCTAGAGAAACAAAAAAAAAAAGACAAACTGAGCATCCTGGGTACAAAAACACTGATGCCAGAGACAGGCTATTTTTCATCCTCACCAGAATCCGACCCTTGCTACTGGACCCAGAAATATAAGCATCCAAGAGCCCTCAGAGTACAGCAAGCAAGGTTCATAAATGTACAGCAAAGGGAGAAGAGGAGACGAAGAAATGTTCTTACCGCAGAGACCATAGGTCTTTGAAGCAAAAGTCTTGGGGCTGAGCTGCAGTTGGAATTCATTGTTTTGTGGAGTGAATGTGAAGATGTGACCAAGATGGTTGAATCTGACCTCGTGCATGATGGCACCATAGATGCTGACTTCCACGTTCCCAGCCACGTAAGGAACAGACACCAGTCTCCCATTCACTGTCACCTGAGCAAAGAAGAAAGAGCTCATCGGGGGTCCCAGCAATGAGGAATCCTAGAACTTCACCCTTCGGTTTTTAGTGAAGTTACTGAGAGTCCCACTCAACCGCAACATCAGCCGCAAACCATGGTATCTGTCGGCAGCTCTTCTAAGATAAAGAAGAGCTTGACTAGAAAACAGAGCTTGACTTCACAGAGCTTGGCCAGAAAACAGACTGTTATAATACTGACCAGGTGGCCATGCACCACGAACCTGAAAGCCCAGAGATGAAAGGGAACCTTGAGTCTATCTGACTCAACAGGGAGGGGCCACGCCTTTAAGACAGACTGGGAAAGTCACCTTGGTGCCAACTCATCAGGGCAGAGTCTCCAGGAGCATCTAGCAGCTGTGTCCAATGCTTTGAATGCAAGGACATTTTTGCTTCTCTGTGGTGGTAAATATCACAAAAATTATGCACAGACTTTTTTTTTTAGCTCATCAGCTACTGTTAGTGTTAGTGCATTTTATGCGTGGCCCAAGACAATTCTTCTTCCAGTGTGGCCCAGGGAAACAGTGTTTCAGTGGGACCACTTTAAGTCATTTTTGTGTGTATGTGTGCCATTGGAAGCTCTTTTTGGGTGGCCCACCATCTATCATATCAAACACACTAAAATGTACTCATATTCCATGATGCATATAATTTTGCTGTAAAAATTTTGGAAGGATTTTTTATCATTTTGATTTTTTTAATTTTTGGCTATGAGTTACTCACTTGATATACAACTAACTATAATTTTTATGCAATTATTGTTCAAATTCAGGAATCTTTGCAAAGTGAGAAAATCTAGCCTACAAGTTGTTTTCACACAATAAAATATTATGATGTCTACATGAACAAGTAAAGAAGTTGGCATAATGTAACCTTTTGTAAAGCATTTAACCAATCATATATATATATATATATGTATATATCAGTTTTGCAGTTTTCTTTTTAAATTCTGGAGCCCGACATTTTATGTAGACCTTAAATATTTACGAAGAACCTAATTTAGGCCGTAAGTGTTTCCCTTTGGAAAGCTTGCAGGGCTTAGGCATTGGGCTCATAATACCTCCTGGGTAAACAATCCTGGTGCCAATCCCAATTCTCTACCAGTGCCAGAAACTGGCACTAAATTCACAATTTCATGCTACCTCAAAGTGATTCCATCTTGCAAATCTGAGCTCAGAACAACATGAAATCATGCCAAGACAAGGAGATGGCAATAAGCCCTTCTAAGAACACGCCACTCTTCTCCTCTACTTAAGCAGAAGGCTGAGTTCCTGACAAGAGCACCAGGTCCATGTGGTTTCCCTGACATTCTATTGCCTTGCCATGGGACCCACAGCAATCACTTCTCACCTCCATGTCACTGTGGAGCTCGACTGAGAGGGCGCTGTGCTTCACCTCGATGGATTTCATGCAGCCCTGCCTTGCTCCAGGGCTGCAGGCACCGTTATGGAGAATCACCTCCAGGTCCTGCTCCTTGTTTTGAAACAGGACATAAGAACAGCTGCCAGTCAGCTTGAAATTCTGCCCATCAAAGGTCACGATGTGCCGAGTGGAGCTGCCTGTGCACACACCTGGACAGGGAGGAGCAGAGGGTGGATGTAACATTATCAAAACCCCCATGGCTGCCACATGCAGACAGGCACGTGTGACCAAGATGCACACAGATAAATAGAGTGAAGACCCGAACAGGCCCTTTGAGGTCATACAGATCAATTTCCTCTGTTTTTACAGATTAGGAAACTGGGGTTCTGAGAGGTAGAGAGGTTTAGGTTAGTAACACTTGCCCATTAAATCTTTTCCTGGAGAATGTTTAAAATATTACATAAAATGTGGCAAATTATAGAACCACACTTCTAAAAAATGTAAATGTGCAGTGTGAATGATCTGCTCTACAGGGATGCCTTGGCCCAGAAAACAAAGTTAGGTTCCAGAGGTATTATGACTCGCTGAAATTAAGAAAGGCTAAGCAAGCTGTGAGCTCATGATCTCATTGTAAAGAAAATTCACCTAAAGACACATGTGTCCTTTCAGCTGCCAAGTGACTAAGGTAATGGTACAAGTGGCCATGTTGACTTAATCCCTTAAGAGATTGTGGGAGAAATATTTCCAGAGCCAAAAAAAAAAAAAAAAAAAAGTTGGTCTCAATGCTCCCTCATTTGACCCTGATTCATTCACGTAATTGGCAAATTCTCAAGGTTCTTATTAAAATGTTATTGATGGATACTAATCACTTTGCACCTACATAAGATGATTTGGTAAAAACCCTCACACTGAAGGCACCACTGCCATAAATGATTTGAAAGCTAACCTTGGACCTAAGTAAAGTTGGAGATGAGCTTTCCAGACAAACCATGACCACTTCTACAATGGCAGGTGAATACATGCCCAAGAACTGAGATGCAGATTCAGCGGAGCAATGAGGCGTCCCTAATGTCCCTCATTCATAGCCAAGCCTGGGCAACCTCTCCCTATGGGGGTGACTGTCAAGCAGCTCCTCCACTGACAAAGGATGGGTCTGGGTGCACCATCGGAGCTAAGCAACCTCCCCAGAAGTTCTACTCAAAATCCCCTGTCCTTGAGCAGTCAGTCATTTCCAAGTGACAGTACTGAATGCTACCTGGCTTACAACGTCCATGCCGCAAGTGATCCCCGAAACGCAGCTGTTGATATCGTCAAGCCAAGGAGTCAGCCCAACTGCCATAAGGATGAAATAAATCACAAGGCCAAGAAATGATTTTAACTCACACATGGCAAGTTAGTGAGAACGGCTCTGTCCACCCTGAGATGAACTGTGACTGTGGAATAGATATTTTACAGCCAGAGAAGCCAGAGGTTGGCTTCTGTTTCACTTCCTTGCGCCGTGACCCTGGATCAGTTACTTAACTTCAGTGATTCTCTCCTATCTCCTCTGCATAACAGGCCGATAATAGATACCTTTTAGTATTATTGTGAGAATTAGTTGCACTATAGATGAAATGCCTAATAGTGCATGACTCACATGTGCATGTCTAACAAACAGATCTCCAAATCTTTACAAATAAGTCATAAAAGAAATTCAATAGTTTGTAAACTGCTGTGTTATAGGTATATGAAAACTTGAGGCCCCTCCATCTCCAGAATACCAAATTACCTCCCAACAAACCATCACATTATACTCCAGTTTAGTGATTAGCTTTAATAAGCCACATATATTAACACATTCCAGTGTTCAGGACATAGAGAAAGTTAGGTTGAACCAATTAAAAATTAATACATTAGAGTTATGTAATAAAATGTTACTGCACAGTTATAAAATATTATCACAGGGTAAAGTATATCACTCATAAGTATCTCCTGGAATCATTTTATCTCATCTCTCTCCTTTTCTTCAGCATCTTCTTACTCGTTATCTTTCTAAGTGACAATACACATATTTGTGATTGAATATTATATTAAAACTTTTGACTGATTGTCACAATGTAACAATGTCAGATACTAAAGTGAATTGTTAGCAAAATGCAAATGTTCAAAAAGACATCCAGGTGGCCAAAGTGGGCCCCAGTACTCCAGTTGTTAATACTGTCAAATCAAGGAGCCAGCCCCAATGGCCATGAGAATAAAATAAACCATAAGGCAAAGAAATATGTAGAGAGATACATATCCTCCGAACACAATGCAAAACAATAAGAACAAATTAAACTGCTATGAAACAAAAGCATGCCTTCAGCATAACTAGAAAACAAGAAAATACCCAAACTTTAAAATAGCTGTAAATAAAGTAAAAGATAAAAAACACCAAATCCCACCCAGCAAAAATCTCTCACGCTCTAGCTGTTAGACTTTGTTATGAGCAAGGAAAATCCAAGGAAAACTATAAAGAAGAGAGAAGAAGGGAGTGGGCAGCAAGCCTAAAATTTCTCTGTAA
The DNA here is from genome assembly GCF_049354715.1 of Callithrix jacchus. Lineage (NCBI taxonomy): Eukaryota > Metazoa > Chordata > Mammalia > Primates > Cebidae > Callithrix > Callithrix jacchus. Next base: position 19,608,455 of record NC_133510.1, read on the forward strand.
CCACCACCACCACCAGAAAGAAAAGCCCACCCTAAGTGCAAAAATATTTTAAAGTATCCCAGCAGGTGCTAAAAATACACGCAATATTCAGTGACAACCTGAAAAGCACAGTTTCAAGGGGGCTGGGAGAAAATAAAAGGAAAGGTGCTTGGAAAGTGACTGGAGACGTAAAAAGAAGCAAAAGAGGAAGTCAGACTCCAGAAAAACCTGAAAAATCAGAGGCCACACAACCTTTCAGTGTGCACACGTATGCACACACACACACACACATACACACCACTAAGGAAATGACTTTTCTATACTGATACAAGGGAGGGTTACTGAACTAGAAATCTTGTAAAACCCCAAATTCACAAAATGAACAGAAGATTAAGCAAGTCTATAAAACCTTCTTTAAAAATCAGAAAATGAGAATCGACACTCCTCATCTATTGAAAATTCCACAAAAAGGAAAAAACAAAAAAACAAAATGCTAAGACACAGAAGAAAACCATAAGACAACACTCAAACTAAATTAAATGTACTCGAACGTCTGCAAAAATGAAAACCACCTTGAATCAGAATTTCAAAAACCAAGAAGAGAAATGAATGAAGACAAGAATAAATAAAAATAGAATTTAGTGAACTTGGTGGGGGTGGGCAATAAAAGTACAAAGTCAACTCAGAAATGAAGACTAAATTATAAGGACCCAAGGGAGATGACATCAAAATAAAAATGTAATAAAGAGCATCAGAGAAAAGCAAGAAACCAATCAAGAGAACGAAAATGAGTTAATGAAGGAAGTATAAAGGTCAAAGAGAAAGTAATGAACATGTAAGACAGGAAGAAAAATGGAGTCTTAAAAGGGAAAACAAAACAATGGAACAGAACTAACACTTAAAGACTGTAACTCGTGAAAATATTCTGGAAATCAAAAAAGAGTCAAATCTATGTGTGGGAATCATGTGCCAGATGTCCAGAAATATTAACCCAGAACAGTCAACTCTGAGATCTATTACAGTACACTACTAGACTTCAAACATAAAGGAAAAATTTTCCAGGCCTTCGGGCAAAAAGATCAAAGAATTTACAAGGGCAAAAAAAAGTTATTGGTATCAGAATTTTCGAAAGCAATATACAAAGCAAGGCAACGATGGAGCAGCGTTTTTCAGAAATTCAGTGAAAGAAAGTGTGAATCAAGAATTTTATATTCAGCCAAGGTGTCCTTCTAGCATCAATATTACAGGAAAACAGTTTTAAATACATAGGAATTCATGTAATTCTGTCCCCATAAGCTCTTCTTGATTAGATTTAAAAATAAGAGGCTGAAGGCATTTTAGAAAGGTACAACTTCAAAGGTAATGACAGGAACAAAAGTATAAAGCTTCCTAGAAACCAAATACATGACATATCACCACATTTACAAATTAAAAAATATAACAAACGTAATTATAAAATATAATGGCAAAGGAAGATCAAAGACAAGATGGAAATAAATAAGAATGGGCTTAACTTGTCTATTAAAACAAAAAGGTTTTCAATTTGGCTCAAAAGCAAGACCCAACTATATGCTATATAACTAAAATTCATAAAGGCTAAAGTAAAGGAACAAAAAAAGAATATGAGACAATAAGAAAACAGGGATGGAGATTCTAGCCAAAACAAGTTTAAATGTGACTAATGAGAGCATTCTGAGCACTATAATTCATAATGAAGCCATAACAGTTGTGAATATCTATGCACCAGACAATACAGCTGCTGTCTTTATAAAGCCAAAATTACAGGAGAAGCAAAGGGATATTGGTAGACAAACTAAGAAGAGGATACTTCTATACATCCCTTCCAGTACCAGATAGATAAAATGAGCAAAAGGTAAGTAAAACTATAGAAGACATGAGCAATAAAATCAAAATAGGTAGTTCTCACGGAGGGGTGGCAGGAAGAGAGTGTGGGATCTCAAACTCTACACCCTGAGAGTAGAGAATACACCTTTATAAAAATTGATCATGTATTAAGTAATGAAGAAAATAACAGTAACTTCCATAAAATAGAGCTATTAAAAAGGTCTTGTCAGAGAATAATAAGATTAAAAACTTTTTAATTATTGTTTAAAAAGATCTTTATACTTGGAAATTTTTTAATGTATTATATAAATCCTGAGTGAAAGGGGCAATAAAAACCGATAGTACAGAATTTCTTTTAAAAATAAAATAATAGGAGAGAGGACTCAAGATGGCGCTGTGAGAACAACCCAGGATTGGAGTTCTCCTTGTGTCGGCGGAGAGGTGAGTCTGAGCTGCATTTCCAGACTGATCTTTGTTGCCCACGGAATGGGGAAATTCCCAAGTGAAGAGGAGACGCGGGACGCCAGGCAGATATTCCGCCTGGCGAAGCCGGCAGCCGGGGTGGCGGCGGCCGGCCCTACCCAGTGCTCCCCACAGGGCACACTTGTCCGGGTGCCCCGTTAAACCGGCAACTGGAGACGTGAGAGGGCTGGACTTGAGACTGAGCTAGACTTGGACAGTGGGCCAGCCCAGGGGATTGCAGGAACAGAGCGTTAGGATTGGCCCAGTGGGACGAACAAAACCGCGATTTCAAACAAGCCCCGTGCAGACGGCCCGAGACGCTCTGAGGGGGAGGGGCGGCCACCATTACCGAGGCAACCCGCCCCAACTGAGATACACGCCCATTGCTGACGCAGCCAGCCGTTGCCGAGGCAACCCGTCCCTACTGAGATACACGCCCACTGCTGACTCAGCCAGCCGTTGCCGAGGCAACCCGTCCCTACTGAGATACACGCCCACTGCTGACGCAGCCTGCCGTTGCCGAAGCAACCCGCTACAACAGAGAGACTCCACCGCAGGGCGTGGCGGAGAACAGCAGAACAGCTGAGCCAGGGTGAGCCTCACAACAGCAGGGCGGAGCCTCGGCAGGCAAACAGTGGCTAGTCTGCATCCTAGCTGGGCAGGACCTCAACGGACATCCAAAAATAAAGCCCAAACCCCTCAACACAGAGCATTTGAAAAAAAAAGGGTTTTTCTAATGAGCTCTGTTGCAGCAGAATCAAACATAGCAGCCTAACAGCCCTGAATGAACAACACAGCTCACAGCTCAGCAATTAAACCCCTATAAAGTACAAACTGTCTCCTCAAGCAGCTCCCTGACCCCTCTATATCCAAAAGACTGACATTAGGCAGGCACCATCCTGGGACAAAGATAGCAGAAAAAGAAACTGGTAGCATCCCTCGCTGTGCCACAGCTGCTAGAGGTGCACCCCAGACAAGCAGGGTCTGGAGCGGACCTCAGCAGTCGTACAGCGAAGGGGCTAGACCGGTAGAAGGAAAACCAAGCAACAGAAATACTTCATCATCAACATTCAGGGTGTCCACTCAGAGACCCAATCGAAAAGTCAGCAACTACGCAGACGACCAGCGGACAAATCCACAAAGATGGGAAGAAACCAGCGCAAAAATGAGGAAAACACCCGAAACCAGAACACCTCGCCTCCTAGAAAGGACCAAAACTCCTCACCAGCAAGGGAACAAAGCTGGACGGAGAATGACTGTGACGAAATGACGGAATTAGACTTCAGAAGATGGATAATGAGAAACTTTGGTGAGCTAAAAGATCATGTATTAAATCAATGCAAAGAAACTAAGAACCTTGAGAAAAGATTTGAAAAAAGATTTGAGGAAATGATAACAAGAATGGATAACTTAGAGAGGAATATGAATGAATTAAAGGAGCTGAGAAACACGAGAACTTCGCGAAGCATGCACAAGTTTCAATAGCCGAATTGACCAAGCAGAAGAAAGAATATCTGAAGTCGAAGACCAACTCAATGAAATAAAACGAAAAACCAAGACTAGAGAAAAAAACGCAAAAAGGAATGAACAAAGTCTCCAAGAAATGTGGGACTATGTGAAAAGACCTAACCTACGTTTGATAGGTGTACCAGAAGGGGACGAAGAGAATGAATCCAAGCTGGAAAATACCCTTCAGGACATCATCCAGGAAAATTTCCCCCACCTAGCAAGACAGGCCAACACTCAATTGCAGGAAATACAGAGAACACCACAAAGATATTCCACAAGAAGAGCAACCCCAAGGCACATAATCGTCAGATTCAACAGGGTTGAAATAAAGGAGAGAATACTAAGGGCAGCCAGAGAGAAAGGTCGGGTCACCCACAAAGGGAAGCCCATCAGACTCACAGCAGATCTCTCGGCAGAAACACTACAAGCCAGAAGAGAGTGGGGGCCAATATTCAACATTCTTAAAGAAAAGAACTTTCAACCCAGAATTTCATATCCAGCCAAACTGAGCTTCAGAAGTGAAGGAAAAATAAAATCCTTTGCGAACAAGCAAGTACTCAGAGATTTTGTCACCACCAGGCCTGCTTTACAAGAGCTCCTAAAAGAGGCACTACACATAGAAAGGATCAACCAGTACCAGCCATTCCAAAATCACACTGAATGCTAAAGAGCATCAACATAATGAAGAATCTACAACAACTAACAGGCAAAACAGCCACTTAGCATCAAAATGGCAGTATCAAATTCACACATAACAATATTAACCCTAAATGTAAATGGACTAAATGCACCAATCAAAAGACACAGACTGGCAAATTGGATAAAAATCCAAAACCCATCAGTGTGCTGTATCCAGGAAACCCATCTCACATGCAAGGATACACAAAAGTTCAAAATAAAGGGATGGAGGAAGATTTACCAAGCTAAGGGAAAGCAAAAAAAAGCAGGAGTTGCAATTCTCATCTCTGATAAAATAGACTTTAAAGCAACAAAGATCAAAAGAGACAAAGAAGGCCATTACATAATGGTAAAAGGATCGATACAACAAGAAGAGCTAACGATCCTAAACATATATGGACCCAATGCAGGAGCACCCAGATACATAAGGCAAGTTCTTAAGGACTTACAAAAGGACTTAGACTCCCACACAATAATAGTGGGAGACTTTAACACTCCACTGTCAATACTAGACAGATCTACCAGACAAAAAATCAACAAGGATATCCAGGGCTTGAACTCAGACCTGGAGCAAGCAAACCTGATAGACATTTACAGAACTCTCCACCCCAAATCCACAGAATAAATATTCTTCTCAGCACCACATCACACCTACTCTAAAATTGACCACATAATTGGAAGTAAAGCACTGCTCAACAAATGCAAAACAACTGAAATCATAATAAACAGCCTCTCAGACCATAGTGCAATCAAGTTAGAACTCAGAATTCAGAAACAGACCCAGAACCGCACAGCTTCATGGAAACTGAACAACTGGCTCTTGAATGTTGACTGGGTAAACAATGAAATGAAGGCAGAAATAAAGAAGTTCTTCGAAACCAATGAGAACGAAGACACAACGTGCCAGAACCTCTGGGACACATTTAAAGCAGTCTCTAGAGGAAAGTATATAGCAATAAGTGCCCATATGAGGAGAATGGAGAGATCCAAAATTGACACCCTATCATCAAAATTGAAAGAGCTAGAGGAGCAAGAGCAAAAAAACTCAAAACCCAGCAGAAGACAAGAAATAACTAAGATCAGAGCTGAGCTGAAGGAGATTGAGACACGAAAAACCCTTCAAAAAATCAATAAATCCAAGAGCTGGTTTTTTGAAAAGATCAACAAAATAGACAGACCACTAGCCAGATTGATTAAAAATAAAAGAGAGAACAACCAAACAGATGCAATAAAAAATGATAAAGGGGAAATCACCACAGATTCCACAGAAATTCAAACCATCATCAGAGAATATTACAAACAACTCTATGCGCATAAACTAGTAAACCTGGAAGAAATGGACAAATTCCTGGATTCCTGTGTCCTCCCAAGCCTAAACCAGGAGGAAGCTGAAACTATGAATAGACCAATAACAAGGTCTGAAGTTGAGGCAGCAATTAAGAGCCTACCACACAAAAAAAGCCCAGGTCCAGACGGGTTCACAGCCGAATTCTACCAGACACACAAGGAAGAGCTGGCACCATTTCTTCTAAAACTATTTCAAACAATCCAAAAAGAGGGAATCCTTCCCAAATCATTTTATGAGACCAACATCATCCTGATACCAAAACCCGGCAGAGACCCAACGAGAAAAGAAAACTTCAGGCCAATATCCATGATGAACATAGATGCAAAAATCTTCAATAAAATATTGGCAAGCCGATTGCAACAGCAAATCAAAAAACTTATTCATCATGATCAAGTAGGATTCATCCCGGGGATGCAAGGCTGGTTCAACATACGCAAGTCTATCAATGTAATTCACCACATAAACAGAACCAAAAACAAAAACCACATGATTATCTCAATTGATGCAGAGAAGGCATTTGACAAAATTCAACAGCCCTTTATGCTAAAAACCCTCAATAAACTCGGTATCGATGGAACGTATCTCAAAGTAATAAAAGCTATTTATGACAAACCAACAGCCAATATCATACTGAATGGGCAAAAACTGGAAGCATTCCCTTTGAAATCTGGCACTAGACAAGGATGCCCTCTTTCACCACTCCTATTCAATATAGTACTGGAAGTTCTAGCCAGAGCAATCAGGCAAGAAAAAGAAATAAAGGGTATTCAAATAGGAAAGGTGGAAGCCAAATTGTCTCTATTTGCAGACGACATGATAGTATACCTAGAAGACCCCATTGCCTCAGCCAAAAAACTCCTGAAACTGATAAGCAACTTCAGCAAAGTCTCAGGATATAAAATCAATGTGCAAAAATCACAAGCATTCGTCTACACCAATAACAGACTTAAAGAAAGCCAAATCAAGAGCAAACTGCCATTCGCAATTGCTACAAAAAGAATAAAATACCTTGGAATACAACTCACAAGGAACGTAAGAGACCTCTTCAAGGAGAACTACAAACCACTGCTCAACGAAATCAGAGAGGACACAAACAGATGGAGAAACATTCCATGTTCATGGTTAGGAAGAATTAATATCGTGAAAATGGCTATACTGCCCAAAGTAATTTACAGAATCAACGCTATCCCCATCAAGCTACCATCGACTTTCTTCACAGAACTGGAAAAAACCACCATGAACTTCATATGGAACCAAAAGAGAGCCCGCATAGCCAAGTCAATTCTAAGCAAGAAGAACACAGCGGGGGGCATCACACTACCGGATTTCAAACTATACTACAAGGCTACAGTAATCAAAACAGCATGGTACTGGTACCAAAACAGAGATATAGACCAATGGAACAAAACAGAGGCACCGGAGGCAACACAACATACATACAACTATACAATCTTTGATAAACCTGACAAAAACAAGCAATGGGGAAAGGATTCCATGTTTAACAAATGGTGTTGGGAAAACTGGCTAGCCATGTGCAGAAAGCAGAAACTGGACCCCTTCCTGACACCTTACACTAAAATTAACTCCAGATGGATTAAAGACTTAAACATAAGACCTGGCACCATAAAAACCCTAGAAGAAAATCTAGGCAAAACTATCCAGGACATAGGAGTAGGCAAGGACTTCATGAACAAAACACCAAAAGCATTGGCAACAAAAGCCAAAATAGACAAATGGGACCTAATGAAACTCCACAGTTTCTGCACGGCAAAAGAAACAGTCACTAGAGTGGATCGGCAACCAACAGAATGGGAAAAAATTTTTGCAGTTTACCCATCTGACAAAGGGCTGATATCCAGAATTTACAAAGAACTCAAACAGATTTACAGGAAAAAAACAAACAAGCCCATTCAAAAGTGGGCAAAGGATATGAACAGATACTTTACGAAAGAAGACATATATGAGGCCAACAATCATATGAAAAAATGCTCATCGTCACTGATCATCAGAGAGATGCAAATCAAAACCACATTGAGATACCATCTCACGCCAGTTAGAATGGCGATCATTAAAAAATCTGGAGACAACAGATGCTGGAGAGGATGTGGAGAAAAAGGAACACTTTTACACTGTTGGTGGGAGTGTAAATTAGTTCAACCATTGTGGAAGACGGTGTGGCGATTCCTCAAGGCCTTAGAAATAGAAATTCCATTTGACCCAGCAATCCCATTACTGGGTATATATCCAAAAGACTATAAATCGTTCTACTATAAGGACACATGTACACGAATGTTCATTGCAGCACTGTTTACAATAGCAAAGACCTGGAATCAACCCAAATGCCCATTGATAATAGACTGGATTGGAAAAATGTGGCACATATACACCATGGAATATTATGCAGCAATCAGAAATGATGAGTTTGTGTCGTTTGTAGGGACATGGATGAATCTGGAGAACGTCATCCTCAGCAAACTGACACAAGAACAGAAAATGAAACACCGCATATTCTCACTCATAGGTGGGTGATGAAAAATGAGAACACATGGACACAGAAAGGGGAGTACTAAACACTGGGGTCTATTGGGGGGAAAAGGGGAGGGCCAGTGGGAGGGGGAGGTGGGGAGGGATAGCCTGGGGAGAAATGCCAAATGTGGGTGAAGGGGAGAAGAAAAGAAAGCACACTGCCATGTGTGTACCTACGCAACTGTCTTGCATGCTCTGCTCATGTACCCCAAAACCTATAATCCAATAAAAAATTAAAAAAAAAAAAAAAAAAAAAAAAATTTTAAAAAATAAATAAATAAATAAATAAAAATAAAAATAAAATAATAAATAAATAATAAAAATACTACATATCGGAATCACTGGGATACATGTAAAGTGATCCGAGGAAAATTCATAAAAGTAAACACGTCTATCAATAAAAATAAAGCAATGGAAATGAATGAAATTCCCAATTCCAATGAAATAGAAAAGCACAAAATGTAAACTAAAAGAAAATTCAAGGAAATAAATCATAAAATAGCAAGGATAAAAGCAGAAATCAATAAAGTAGAGAACAGTAAACATAATAAATTGAAATCCTGATTTTTAAAAAAATCCAGAAAGACAAATCATGAGTTAATTTGATCAAGAAAAAAAGATAATAGACATGTATATAAATTAAGAAATGACAAAGGAAATCACTGTTTAAAAAGAATTTGTAATACTACAAAAGATTACTGTGAAAATTTTACTTGTGCCCTAGAATATATACAAACAAAAAAATAAATAAAATTTCAATTTTAAAAAAAGGACTACTTCGAAGACCTCTATACAACAAATTTGAAAATCTAGATGAAATGGATAATTTCTAGGAAAATGAAGATTACCAAAATTAACTCCTGTAGATAGAAGACAAATCTTAAGCATACCAATTTACAGGGAAGAATTAGAATAAGTTAGTAAGAATTAAAGAAAGTTACTCCACCAAAAAAAAATACAAAAACAAAAAGCAAAATATAACCCAAATGATTTCACGAGGAAATTTTCCTAAACTTCCAAAGACCCGATAGTCCCGATGCTCCGTAAATTGTTCCGGAGTGCTGATAATGAGAGAAAACTTCTTAGAGCGTTAATGAAACACGTTTTAACACTGACATCTAAACTAGATTAAGAGAGTATTCCGGCCCCCAACAACAACAACAAAAAAGACCTACAGGGTGGGAGACAGAGGGAAGATGGTGGAGCAAGAAGCACCAAAACTCTGTCTCCCCCCGACCCAGACAACAATAGCACTGGCAGAATCTGTCTTGTGTGGTAAATCAGCAGAAACTATCCCTGAGAAGGACCAGATGGGAGACTTACTAAAGAAAGATTTTAAAACAACTGTCTTAAAAATTATCAAAGAGCTAAAAGAAGATGTAGACAAAATCAAGAAAATGATGTACGAACAGAATGGAAACTTCAATAAAGAAATTGAAACCGTAAAAAGGAACCCAAAAAATTCTGGATATTACTGTAATCTTAGTTTATAACTTTACCTTTTATTTTCTACATGATTTAAGAGACTAATGCATCAAGTATATATATTCATCTATGTTTTTGAACAAAAAATATATAAATATGTGACTTTATGACATCAATAACTGAAATGCTGTGTGGACAGAGCTGTATAAGAGCTGCGTTTTGTATGTTGTGTAAACTCAAAGTACAGCGCTGTAACTTTAGGATGTCAAATATAATCCCCACGGCAACCATAAAGAAAATAGCTATAGAACATACACAAAAGAAAGGAAAAGGGAGTTAAAATGTTTCACCACAAAAAAAAAAATCAACTAAACACAAAGGACAACAACATGGATGAACCTTGAAGAATGATGCTAAGTGGAATACGGCCAGTCCTAGTAGGAAAAACGCTGTATGATGCCACTCGAAGGAGGTGTTTAGAGTAGTCTCCTTCACAGAGACAGAAATCAAAACGTGGCTGCCAAGGGCTGGAGGCCTAATGAATAAAGCATTTCAGTTTTACAAGATGAAAAAAGTTCTGAGAATGGATGGTGGTCATGGTTGCACCACAACGTGGATGTACTTAATGTTACTTCAAAGTGGCGGGGCGCGGTGGCTCACGCCTGTAATCCCAGCACTTTGGAAGGCCAAGGTGGGTGAATCACAAGGTCAAGAGATTGAGACCATCCTGGCCAACATGGCAAAACCCCGTCTCTACAAAAATACAAAAATTAGCCGGTCTTGGTGGCACGCGCCTGTGGTGCCAGCTACTTGGGAGCCTGAGGCGGAAGAATCGCTTAAACCAGGGAGGCAGAAGTTGCAGTGAGCCGAGATTGTGCCACTGCACTGCAGCCTGGCGACAGAACAAGACTCCATCTCAAAAAAAAAATAGTTAAAAAGTCAAAAGGGTAGATTTTATGTTATATGTATATATTACTGAAAATCTAAAGAAATAATTTTAAAATTACAGACCAGAAATACGAATATCAAAACCAATATACTGAATAAAATATTACCAAACAGAATCCAACATCACATTATGAAAATAACAAACCAAAACCAAGTGGGATCAACATTAGGAAATTCCTTCAAATGACATACCATATTAATATACTTAAAGAAGAAAATCAAGTGATTCTCTCCACGGATGCTGAGAAAGCCTTCACCAACACCAAAATTCCACAATTAATTAATCAATTTCTTGACAAAAAAGAAAACATGCAAAAATGAGAACTGAAGGATACTTACTTAATATAATACAATATGTGTGTGTGTGTGTGTGTGTGTGTGTGTGTGTACACAGCCCTGGAGCCAGAGTCTTAATGACAAAATATTAGAGGTATTTCCACTAAAATCAGGAATAAGATACTCCACTACTCTTCAACATTGTACTAAAAAGTTTATTAATGCAATTATGCAAGAGAAATTAATTGGAGGCACAAAAGTGGACAAAGAAGAAGAAAAACAATTCTACTTTCAAATGATACACCATCATACCCAGAAATCCCTAGAGAATCCATGATTAAACTAACTCAGTAATAAAGGAATTCAGTAAAGCTATAGGATATGGAATTAACATACATATATCAATGCCCCTTATATACACAAACAATAAGTAAAGAACATAATGGAGAAGAAAAAAATCTCATTTACAGTAGCAACAAAGAAGATTCCATACTTGGAATGAACTTAGCAAGAAATGTGCAAAACCCAAGTGAATAACCCTAAAACACTTGTAGAAGACAAGAAGTCAGCTTGAATAAGTGGACATAGTTGTTCTTGGATAGGATGATTTAACATCATAAAAATGCCAGTTCTCCCAAAGTTAAATTTGATGTATCAAGTTAAATTAATGTATAAAGTTAATGTATAAATTTAATGCAATTCCAATAAAAAAAATCAACAAACTTTTTATGGAGGTAAACAAGTTGACACTAAAGTTTATATGGGAAAAACAAACATAAAAGAATAGCCAGGAAAACACTTTAGAATAAAACTATATGGAGGTACTAGTCCTACCAGACATTAAAACATACTATAAAGCCTTTAATGACAAAGTATTAGAGGTACTTCCTCTAATTAAGACAGTGTGGTAATTAAGACAGTGGAGCTCTGGTATATGGATAGCTTTCAATAAGTGGAATCAGAAAAAAAGTTCAGAAATAAGCCCATGCACATATGGAAATTTAATATATGATTAAAGTGTTATCTCACATCACTAGGGGCAAATATTGACATGTCAATAAATAGTACTGCAACCTATATCACAGATGATGGACTAATAGTTCCAATATTTAAAATAAAGGATAAGATTAAAAACCAATGTAAGGTAGAAATAATGAACAAATTTAGGGAAGAAAATAGATATCCAGCATCAAGCAGTCCAAAAGACTCCAACTAGAATGAATTTAAAGAAGTCTGATACAAGACATATTATAATCAATTTGTCAAAAGTCAAAGATAAAATGAGAATTTTGAAAGCAGCAAGAGAAAAACAACTTTTCACATAAAAGGGGGCCATTGTGAGACTATTAACAAATTTATCAGCAGTAATCTTGCAAGCCAGAAGGGAGTTGGATGATATATTCAAAAGAAACCAATGGCCAGCCAAGAGTACTCTCTAGAAAAACTGTCTTTCAAAAATGGAAGAAAGGCCAGGCGTGGTGGCTCATGCCTGTCATTCCAGCACTTTCGGAGGCCAAGACAGGTGGATCACTTGAGGTCAGGAGTTTGAGACCAGCCTGGCCAACATGGCGAAACCCTGTCTCTACTAAAAATACAAAAACTAGCCAGGTGTGATGGTGGGCACCTGTAATCCCAGCTACTCAGGAGGCTGAGGCAGAGAATTGCTTGAACCCCAGAGCTGGAGGTTGCAGTGAACCAAGATTGCACCACTGCACTCCAGCCTCGGTGATAGAGACTCAGTCTCAAAAAAATTAATAAATAAAATAAAATTAAAATAGAGGGGAAATAAAGACTTTCCCATGTGAACAAAAGCTGAGAGTTCATTACCACTATATCTGCCTTATAAGAAATGCTAAAGGGAGTCCATCATGTTGAAATAAAAGAATGCTAGGCAGCAACATGAAAACATATGAAAGTATAAAGTTCTTGGTGAAGGTAAATATATAAACAAATATAGAATATTTTCATACTGTAATGACAGTGTGTAAATCTTCTAATTCTGGAATCGAAGTTAAAAGAGAGTTACAAAAATAGCTATCACTATAAAAATCAGTTAATGAATATAGAATATTAAAAAATGTAATTTGTGACATAAATAACATACAGTAAGGGAGAGGCAGAAAAAGAGTAGAGTTTTTGTGTGCAATTGAGATTAAGTTGTTATAAGCTTAGAATAGACTGTTATAAGAATACTTTGTTTTATGTAAGCTTCATGGTAACCACACACACAAAAAAAAACCTATAGAAGACGCACGAAAGGAAATGAGAAAGGAATCAAATCTCATCATTACTCCCCCCCAAAAAATCCATGAAACACAAAGGGTGGCAAGAAAAAAAAAGAGGGATTAAAAAGCTACAAGACAGACCAAAAATAGTTACCAAAATGGCAACAGTAAGTCCTTCCCTATCAGTAGTTACTTTAAGTATAAATGGAATAAACTCTTCAATCAAGAGCTACGAAGTGGCTGAAATGAATTTTAAAAAATAAAAGGGCCAGACAAGGTGGCTCACGCTTGTAATCCCAGCATTTTGGAAGGCCAAGGTGGACAGATCACAAGGTCAGGAGACCGAGACCATCCTGGCTAACAGTGAAACTCCATTCTACTAAAAATACAAGAAATTAGCCAGGCATGGTGGCATGCACCTGTAGTCCCAGCTACTTGGAAAGCTGAGGCAGGAGAATCACTTGAACCCAGGAGGTGGAAGTTGCAGTGAACCAAGATTAAGCCACTACATTCCAGCCTGGACGAGAGTGAGACTCCATCTAAATACATCATACATACATACATAAATACATAAACAAACAAGATCCAACCATATGCTGTATACAAGAGACTCACTTTAGATTTAAGGGTTGAAAGTGAGAAGATGGAAAAAGATATTTCATGCCAATGTGAGCTAAAAGAGAGCTCAGGTAGCCATACTTAGACAGAATGGACTTTAAGCCAAAGACGGTCACAGGAGACAAAAAGCAGACATTATATAGTGATCAATGCATCAATTCACAAGGAAGATATAATAATTATAAACATATATGTACCCAGCATTAAAGCACACAATGTGAAGCAAATACTAACAGAACTGATGATAACAATATAACAACATTATAGTGACAGATTTTAATATCTACTGACAGATTTTAGTATCTATTGACAGAAGATCAATAAGGAAACAGAGAACTAAAATAAACATTATGGCCCAGGTGGGCCTATCAGACAAACACAGAACATTGTACCCAACAACAGCAAAATATACAGTCTTCTCAAACACGCATAGAACAGTCTCCAGAAGAAGCCACATGCTAGTCCATAAAACGAATCTTAACAAATGTAAAGAGATTAAAATCAAGTCAATTATCTTTTCTGACCACAATAGAATGAAATGAGATACTGCTAATAGAAATAATGTCAGAAAGTTATCTAATATGTGGAAATTAAGCAACACTCTTGAAAAGCCAATGAGTTTTTCAAGAAATCAAAAGAAAAATCAGAAAATATTTTGAGAAAAACAAAAACTAAAGCACAACATAGCAAAGCTTATGGGAAACAGCAAAAGCAGTAATAAGAGGAAAGTTGACAGCAGTAAATGTCTACAGTAAAAAAGATCTCAAATAATCGAATAACATAAGGAACTAGAAAATGAATAAACTAAGCTTTAAGTTAGCAGAAGGAAGAAAATAATAAAGATTTGAGGAAAAATAAATGAAATATAGAATACAAAATAGCAGCAAAACTTAGAATTGGTGTTTTTAAAGGTCAAGAAAATTAACAAAGCTAGATTAACCAAGACAAAAAGAGAAGACTCAAATAAATAAAATCAGAAATAAAAGAGAGGATATTGCAATTGATGGCACAGAACTAAAAAGGTTGTAGGAGACGACTACTAACCACTATACACTAACAAATTGGATAACCTAAAGAAAACCCTGAAACATACAACCTACCAAGACTGAATGATGAAGAAACAGAAAATCTGAACAGCCCCACGATTAGTAAGGAGATCAAATTAGTAATCATAATCTCCCAACAAAGAAGAGCTCAGATGCTTTCACTGGACAATTCTACCAGAGATTTAAGGAATAATTAATGCCAATCTTTCTCAAACTCTTTACTTTATGAAGCCAGAATTACCCTGATAGCAAAGCCAAACAAAGACTTTACATTAAAAAAAAAAAACTACAAGTCAATATTCCTAATGAATATAGGTGCAAAAATCCTCAGCAAAATGATGGCAAACTGAATTCAACAGCACAAAGAATCATACAGTCTGACTGTGAGCGATTTATCCCCCAGAATCATACAGTCTGACTGTGCGCGATTTATCCCCCAGAATCATACAGTCTGACTGCGCGCGATTTATCCCCCAGAATCATACAGTCTGACTGCGCGCGATTTATCCCCCAGAATCATACAGTCTGACTGCGCGCGATTTATCCCCCAGAATCATACAGTCTGACTGCGCGCGATTTATCCCCCAGAATCATACAGTCTGACTGCGCGCGATTTATCCCCCAGAATCATACAGTCTGACTGCGCGCGATTTATCCCCCAGAATCATACAGTCTGACTGCGCGCGATTTATCCCCCAGAATCATAGTCTGACTGCACGCGATTTATCCCCCAGACATGAGAATGACTCAACGTCTAAAAGTCAGTAAATGTGATACATAGCATTAACAGAACAAGCGATAAAAATCATACTATCATCTCAACAGATGCAGAAAAGGCATTTGTCAAAATTCAAACACCATTTCATGATTAAAACATTCAATAAACTAAGAATAGAAGGAAAGTACCTCAACAAAATAAAAGCCATTTATGAAAATACCACAGAGAACATCACACTGAATAGTGCAAAACTAAAAGCTTTTTCTCTAATCAGGAAGAAGGCAAGGATGCCCACTCTCATCCCTTCTATTCAACGTAGTACGAGAAGTCTTAGCTAGAGCAATGAGTCAAGAAGATATAAAAGTCAATCACATCAGAAAAGAAGTAAAATTATTTCTATTTGCAGATAACATGGTCTTAGGTGTAAAAAATTCTAAAGATGTCTCCAAAAAATTGTTAGCAAATTCAGCAAAGTTGAAACAAATCTGCTGAAACAAATTCAGTTGCAGAATACAAAGTCAATTTACAAGACCCGTGGTTTCTCTACCCCAGCAATGGCCTGCCACATGAACAAGAATGAAATGGTACCCTTATCTTATATCACACACAAAGTTAACCCGAAATCAAATTTAAACACCGAAACGTAAAACCTGAAATTATAAAACTCCTAAAAGAAAACACGAGAATTTACAACACTGGTCTTGGCGACGATTTCTTGGATAACATTGCCAAAAACAAGGCAACAAGAGCAAAAATAGACAAGTGGAACTACATCAAACTAAAAAGCTTCTGTGCAGCAAAAGAAACAATCAACGGAATAGCAAGGCAGCCTACAGAATGGAGGGAAGTATTTGCAAACCGTACTTTTCACGAAGGGTTAATATCCAAAATAGATTAGGAATGCAGACAATGCAATACCAACAAAATATAAAATTAACCCAATTTAAAAATGAGCCAAGGACTTGAAAAGACATTTCTCCAAAGAGACATACAAAAAGTCAATTATATGAAAAAATATGTATCCAACGTTACTGATCATCAGGGAAGTGCAAATCAAAACCATAATGAGATATCACCTCAGACATGTCAGAATGGCCATTATCAAACACACACAGACATATACCAGGAAATACCAGGTGTTAGCAAGAATGCGGAGAAAGTGAAACCCTTGTGCATTATCGGTGGGAATGTAAAGTGGTATAGCCACTATGGAGAACAGTAAGAAGATTCCTCGAAAAATTAAAACCAGTATTAGCATATGATCCAGCAATCCCACCTCTGGGTATTCATCTGAAAGCATTGAAATCAGGATCTCAAAAAGATATCTACTCTTCCACTCATTAGAAAAAATACAAAAAAAAATTAGCTGGGCACGGTGATGCATGCCTGTAATCCCAGCTACTCAGGAGGCTGAGGCAGGAGAATTGCCTGAATCCAGGAGGCGGAGGTTGCGGTGAGCCAAGGTCGCGCCATTGCACTCCTGGGAAACAAGAGCGAAACTCCGTCTCAAAAAAAAAAAAAAAGAAAGAAAGAAAGAAACTCTTGTGTTTTCCTGTAGGAGCTGTATAATTTCCATGCATTGCAATTTCATTGCAACATTGTTCACAATAGCCAAGAGGTGGAAACAATCCCAATGTGCATCAGTGGACAAACAGATAAAGAAAATGTGGTATGTACGTGCATGCAATGGAATATTATTCAGCCTTTAGAAAGAAGGAAATCCTTTCATATGCCACAGTATAGATGAACTTTGAGGGCATTAAGCTAAGTGAAATAAGCCAATCACAGAAGGACAACTACTGCATGAATCCACTTATAGGAGGCATCTAAAATAGTCAAATTCATAGAAGCAAAAAGCAGAATGGTGGTTGCAGGGGCTTAGGGGAAGGGGACAATGGGAAGCTGCCATTCAATGGGCTTGGTTTCAGTTACACAAAGCAAAAAAGCTCTAGAGATCTGCTGTACAACTTGCAAATAGCTAACAATATTGTATTTCACACTTGAACATTTATTAATGGGGTAGATCTCATGTTATGTGTTGTTTACCACAATTTTCTAGTGGGAAAACAGGGAAAGGCATGAGCAGAAAATCCACAAAAAACAGACATAAAATGGCAATCAAACATATGAAGAAAATGTTTAACCTCACTCATCACTAGAGAAATAAATTTCAAGTACACTGAGATACCATTTCTTACCTGAAAAGTAAGAAATTTGCAAAAAATAAAAACTGTAGCAATACACTCTCTTACCAAGGCTGTGGGGCAGCATGCACTCTCTTACCTTGTGGATGAAAAAGCAAACTGGTGGAAATTCCAGTTTTGCACAACCACACCTCTCCTGTTGGAGGAGCATCTGGGAATATCTAAGGGGAACTTCATATATGCTTATCTTTGACCCAAGAATCTCACTTCTAGGAATCTACGCTGAAGACACACCTCCAACCGTATGAAAATTCATATATTCAGGTTTACTCTGTTATTACAAAATACTGGAAATAGCCTAAACGCACATACATAGAAGAACAGCTGGGTAACCTACGGTACACAGTAAAGTACTAGGAAGCTCTCTTTGAAATGACAGTGAGTAATTTCCAGGATATGCTTTTAATCAAAAAAGGCAAAGCTCTTTGTACAGAAGAAAGCTGACCATATCCCCTTTCCCAGAGGTAGGCAGCCCAAATTGGGACTGGGAGGTGTTTTAACTCTAATCAAATTCAAAGTTATGATTATTATACAAGAGTGGCATTCAATTATCAATTGAGACTTTGTTGTATTTTTTTGTTTTTGTTTTTGTTTTTTTGAGACGGAGTTTCGCTCTTGTTACCCAGGCTGGAGTGCAATGGCGTGATCTCGGCTCATCGCAACCTCTGCCTCCTGGGTTCAGGCAATTCTCCTGCCTCAGCCTCCTGAGTAGCTGGGATTACAGGCACGCGCCACCATGCCCAGCTAATTATTTTTTTGTATCTTTAGTAGAGACGGGGTTTCACCATGTTGACCAGGATGGTCTCAATCTCTTGACCTCGTGATCCACTCGCCTCGGCCTCCCAAAGTGCTGGGATTACAGGCTTGAGCCACCACGCCTGGCCCAAGACTTTGTTTTATGACTTAAAGTAGTTATAGAATTCTTTATGAATAAACATAAATAAGCAGAAACAATGTAAGGTCTCGTGGAGTTTTCACCTACACCAAGAGGGAAATTTATCTCACTAAATAAATTCTAAAGGGAGAGTGGGCTATAACATAGTTTTGATTGCATCCCACCAGTTACGTCTGTTTACAATGCACTACTGAGTTATGGTCACCATAAAGTTATTTCTCCCAAACATGAGACAGAAGGTTAACCCAGCCCATGAATGAAACGCTCTCCACAAGTGTACCTGAGATGGACTTAAATATTTCCTCCTCTCAATCCAGGCCACCTTGGTGATGTATTGCTGCTACTGGTGTGGTTGGAGAGTTTTCTGGAAGTGTCTCTCTCACTGCTATACTTCCACGGCTATACCATGAATACATAGATTCCTAAAGGTTGACTTGCCAACACCCAAGCTGAACACTGACCTCAGAAAAGTGATTCTTCCTTCTGGTTATCCATCATCTGGGGAAGTGCCTTCCAAAGACAGAGAAAAGGGGCAGTGATCCCTGAGACTGGCTGAAAGCATGTCCAGAGAGCACAGGAGGGAGGAAGATGAGTGAAGGCAGCACTGTGCATGTGGTGAGGAAGGAAAGGGCACTTCTGAGCTGGTTGGTGTCTGCTCTACTTTTCTGCACAGCCAAGCTAAGAGCACTGCCTCTTTGACATTGTCCAGGCTGGAGAAGCAAAGGACTCACAGGGGCAGGTCCAGCGGCAGCCACATGTTTCTTCCACTTTAAGAGGGGACTGGCTGTTGGGGCATGAAGGCCTCGGCCCCCGGTCACAGTTGACCCGATGACTCTTCAGCAAGGTCTGGCCATCTGGCTGGCAAGTTACGGTGTGGCACTGGTCTGGCAAGGTCCAGACGTCCCCAGGCTGCAGAAGAAGACAGCAGATTCAGGCAGGGAATACGATGAGGTACTCCAACTCTGAGCCCATCTGCCGGTCAACTGACCCCTGGTATTGAACACAGGCCTACACAGCAAGGAGCCCTCCTGTACATGAGACAGGAAGCAAAACATAAGATGTACACATGGATCCCTGAAAAAACCAGGATAATAGTAAGAGGAGGAACTGGCCTAAGACCAAAGGAGGAAACATTAACCAGTGGGAAAAAGAGCCACGTCTCTGATCTTTCTTTCCAAGTCTACAAAAAGGAACTTACCCTCTTCTCATTCCCATCCTCATCCATGCAGATCCTAACAAACCCTGCAACAGACACAAATAAGACCTTAGTTCCCATCTATCATCCAGAAATTCCAAACCATTCACAATGTCTGCTTACGCAAGCGAGTCTAGTTTTTGAAGTCAACTTAACTCTGAAAGGAATCTGAATGAGTTTAACAGTGGAGACAGAGGGACACAAGGCTAAGAGGCGGTCATCCTGTGGTTCTTCAGATATGCTCTGCGGTTAATAATTTTGATACCAGCAACAGTGATAATACGGTAATAACCACAGCTTATGCTGTCATTATCTGGGTTCACATGTAGATCACTGCCAGGGATGGGGAAAGTGGGGATGAAGCCAGATACTGGAAACCTGAAAGAGATCTACTTGAAGATTCCTATCAGGAGAGCTGCCACCTCTCCATATAGTTAATGTTATTAGCTATAAGTCAAAACTCTCATAGGGTTATTGCCCTTAAGGGAAAACCTGCATTGACTTATTCTCCTGAAGGACAGCAACCATGCAAGTTTTGACTTATAGCTAGCAATGGGAAAATAGACAAACCCAGGTTCAAAAAACAAAGCATATTTTTTTGTTTCTAACCAAAAATCAACCTAAACTATGGTACTTTGATATTAGTGTCCATGTTACCGTATTTCTAAAACGCTTTATACCCATGTTGAGAGTGAATCTAGGGCCATGGGAAAGAAGCCCATGATCTACAGGATGCTGAGGTTCCCTGCTTATATCTTCTGATTCTTTTGTCCAAGATCCCTCTGCACAAATAAGCCTGGGCTTTCTCTGCCAAGTTCACATGGACAATTGGAGATTTGTGGTATACACCTCCCATAAGCAGAAACTTAAAGGTCCTGATCTATATCATAATCTCCATTTGAGGCCAAATCTCATGCATGGGCACCCCAGGGTCTCTTGAACTGTGTTTTTGTTCCTATGGTGGGTTTGTTTGGGAGGGTTTTTTGAGAGGAGTAAGAAAGGTATTACAAGACTCACCAGAGCACAGTTTGTGGAGGAAGGAATTGCCCAAGGTGACCATGGTAGGGAGGTCTTCGATTCGCTGGAGACTCACCACGTTGGAGTCGGCTGCTGGGCCTGCCAAGGTCCTTAGCTGGGCTGCATCGTACCGATCTCCAATTCCAATAGGGAACACTGTCACTCCTAGAGTCAGCAAAGGGACACGAAAGGATCTGTGGGCAAGTGGGCTCCAAATGAACTGGCCTGACACGATATCCAGCATCTGAATAGAGCCTCATGTTTTCCAGACTAGTCACATACACCAGCCCTATGAGGAAGATATTCAGCCAACAGATATTAACGAGCTTCTACTCTGTGTCAGATACTATTGCAAATAATAAGGATACAGCAGTGAACCAAGCATATGAAGTCCCTCCCTGTCTCCTGTCCTCATGGAGAGATAGGCAACAAACACACAAACCAAGTAAATATATAGAATTTCAGATGTGAATTAATGCTTAGGAAAAAAACAAAATGTGGCCGTGTGCAGTGGCTCACGCTTGTAATCCCAGCACTTTGGGAGGTCAAGGCGGGCAGATCACGAGGTCAGGAGATCAAGACCAACCTAGCTAACATGGTGAAATCCCATCTCTACTAAAAATACAAAAAATTATCCAGGCATGGTGGCATGAGCCTGTAGTCCCAGCTACTCGGGAGGCTGAGGCAGGAGAATCGCTTGAACCCTGGAGGCAGAGGTTGCAGTGAGCTGAGATCGCACCACTGCACTCCAGCCTGGGTGACAAAGCAAGTCTTTGTCTCAAAAAGAAAAGAAAAGGGGAAAAAACCAAATGAGATAAGGAGGATGGGAATGCCCAGGGCTGAGTTGTGGGTTACTGTTGCATCTATGGTGGTTAGACGGTGTTTGGTGAAAAGATGGCATCTGAGCAGAGGCCTGACATAAGAATGGAAGGAACCAAGAAGATGTCTGAGGGAGGGACATCCCAAGCAGAGAGAACGGTGAGTGCAAAGGCCGCAGAGCAGAAGTGTGACTGCATGCTCCCAGGGGCTGGAGAGAGAGGAAAAGCAAGAGAGGGAATGGGCATGGATCAGTCAATGCTCCACTGGCCACAGTAAGGACTCACAATGTTCTGTGAATGAAACAAAGCCAGCCAAGACCACAGAGCAGAGGGACAGGAGCTGACTGATTTTAAAGGGCCACTGCAACTGCTGTGCTGAGAATGAACGGCAGGGGACAAAGGTGGAAGCTGGGGTTTCAGTTAGACAGCTATTTCAATAGCCCAGGTGAGAGACCATGGGGACTTGGACTGAGGTGACCCTGCTGGACACGGACTGGTGTGACTCTCAATGTATTTTGAAGATAGAGCTTGCATGGAGGTATCAGGAACAAAAAAAGGAAGAATCAAGGATGCTGAGCTTTTTGAACTGAACAACTGGAAGGTTGGAATTGCCATTTTCTAAGATGAGAAAGATGGGTGTAAAAATCAGTTTAGCTAAATTGGCTGTTAAAACATGCAAGCTGAGTGTAGGTGAAAGGTTAAGGCTGGAGACACAAATTTCAAAGTCAGAGATGTATCAATATATTTAGACCCATGGCACTGAACTAGACCATCAAGGGAGTGTATATAAGAAGAGAAGAGGGCCGGGAGTGGTGGCTCAGGCCTGTAATCCCAGCACTTTGGAAGGCCGAGGCGGGTGGGTTGCCTTAGTTCAGGAGTTCAAGACCAGCCTGGGCAACACGGTGAACCCCAGTCTCTACTAAAATACAAACAATTAGCTGGATGTTGCAGTGTGCGCCTGTAGTCCCAGCTACTCAGGAAGATAACTGCTTGAATCCAGGAGGCAGAGGTTGCGATGAGCCGAGATCACACCACTGCACTCCAGCCTGGGGGACAGAGTGAGACTCAGTCTCAAAAAAAAAAAAAAAGAAGAGAAGAGAAAATATCACAGGGCTGAGCCTGGAGAATGTGCATGCTCATTACACCGGAGAAACAGGCTGTGGACAGTTACATGAGTTGCTCTGGATCATGTCAGCTTCCTCCAGACCACAACTGCCTCCTTTCCAGATGAAAATCTTTCTTTCAATTCTTGATACTAAAGGAGAAAAATCTCCAACCTGAAATTCCTCAATTCAGTTCTCTAGAAAGTTCTAAGTAATTGCAATGCAGTTCTCATCGGAGAGTATTTTCCACTGGCAACTTTTCAGCTCTTGTAAGTTCGTCATATTATTCAAATATATATCCTTTCCCTTCTAGAGTCCTTTACCCTCAAGGCCGGGTGCGGCAGCTCACACCTGTAATCCCAGCACTTTGGGAGTCCCAGACAGGCAGATCACCTGAGGTTGAGAGTTCGAGACCAGCCTGATCAACTTGGAGAAACTCTGTCTCTACTAAAAATACAAAAAATTAGCCAGGCATGGTAGCGCATGCCTGTAACCCTGGCTACTCATGAGGCTGAGGCAGGAGAATTGCTTGAACCCAGGAGGGAGAGGTTGCGGCGAGCCGAGATCGCACCATTGGCTGGGCAACAAGAGCAAAACTCTATCTCAAAAAAAAAAAAATAGATTTCATAAACATGTCACATTCATTCATTCAACAAAGGTTAAATGGTCCCCTATTTTGTGCATCATACACAGATGATACAAAAATAAGCAAGATCTTCCCTTGCCTTCAAAGAACTCTTAGTTTTTGCAAGGAACAGATACGTTACAAATACAACACAATATGCTTTGCACATTTTGAGTAGCTCATATGTGGCACAGAGAACGGAGCAAATAACTTTCTCAGGAAGAACATCAGGAAGACGGCAGAGAAAATACAGGGTTCTGACAGAACTCCCAGGCAGGGTTCTGAAAGCTAACGTTTTCCAGGAGCCCACGAGAGGACTCAGTGTCACTCTACTCACCCAGACCTCCCTCAGCTGGAAGGTGGTCCCTTAGACTCTACCACCTGTCCCAGCTCACATCCTGCTGATATTGAGTATGATAAGCACATGTTCTTATGGAGCACAAGGCTGGACATCTGGATCCTTCCCTTTCCTACAGCATGATTCTTTTTTTTTTTTTTTTTGAGACGGAGTTTTGCTCTTGTTACCCAGGCTGGAGTGCAATGGCGCGATCTCAGCTCACCGCAACCTCCGCCTCCTGGGTCCAGGCAATTCTCCTGCCTCAGCCTTCCGAGCAGCTGGGATTATAGGCACGCGCCACCATGCCCAGCTAATTTTTTGTATTTTTAGTAAAGACGGGGTTTCACCATGCTGACCAAGATGATCTCGATCTCTTGACCTCGTGATCCACCTGCCTCGGCCTCCCAAAGTGCTGGGATTACAGGCTTGAGCCACCGCGCCCGGCCCCAGCATGATTCTTTGTCTCTCATCCATTCAACCCTGCCAAGCCCATGAGCCTAGTACCGGGAAAGAACTCTGAACACACGAAGGTCCCCACTGGTTCTCAAGGCCCCACAGTGAATCACTCTGGCCTAAGACATGACATTTTAATAAGAGATCATGAATCCTACTTTAAAAAGAAACGGCATAGAGGTATGATATCCCTGGACACAAAGGGAAAATGTGGAGAAATTAAATGTTATAATTAAAGGTTATAAAGATGTAGGATCAACACACACTCTTGCTTGGTTTCCAAATCACATAATGACTGAATAATTTCTGGCTGTTTGAAGGAACCCAGGCCAGAGGTGGGTACTGAGCATATTTAATATAAGCCACAACATCCAAAAGTAACCCCGGCCCACTTTTAACCCTTTATCATTTCTGAACTCTTGCTGTCCTGAATTGAAGACTGTACACCAGAATCTTACTGTTGGCTCTGGCGGCATCAGCTGCTGCACCCACTGAATCCACGGAGACATCCGTGACCAGGATGACCACCGCCTTCGAGGCGCCCGGCCTGGCACCATGCACTTCTGAAGTCAAGTATCGCACAGCAAAGTCCAGAGCATTCCCTGAGGATGGAGAAGAGATCACGCCAAGTCAGCACTCACTGTTGCTGGTCACCCTATCTCATAGTGGATCCTTAAGTCACTCAAAAGCTGAATGACTCAGAGACTCTGAGGAACACCCAGTTGAGCTCTGGAAGAGACCTGGAAGAGCATCTAGCCCCTCACTTTCCAGGAGAAGAAACTAAGGCCAAGGGGCAAAGTGACTGGCCGAGATCACACAGTCACTGATGCCAAAAATTAGGACCAGAATGCAGGTCCTGCCTCCAGCCCGTGGCACCAACGTTACCGATTTGGCTGGGGCCTCCCTCCCGCTGCATGACGTCCACGAGGCTCAGCAAATGGGCTTTCTCCATGGCCGCATTCCACGGCACATCAATAGTGGTGATGCTTCCGTACTGGAGCACTGACACCTGAGTGAGATGAGGCCCTAAACGGAAAGAGAAAATGAGGATTACTTTGAATCAAGTGGAGCCCCCAAAAGATCCTCTTGGTCACCTGCAGCTTCAGGTGCCTCCCTCACTCACCTAACTTGGCTTTTGAAATGAAAGCCTTGGCAAAACTCTTCATTTCATCAAAATAAGAAGCTGGAGAACTGGAGGAGCCATCCAGGAGAAGGACCACGTCCAGGGGCTGGCTGCAATCTACAAAGACAACCAGGAGGGTGAGCACGCAGGTGTCAGTGGGGACGGTGGCAGCCAGGCCTCCAGCCTTACATCCAATAGGATCTGCAGGGCATGCTGACCACGTGGCACACCAAGGGGAGGGCGCCTTCATGAGTGCAAGGACAACATGGGCTAGCAAGGAGGGGATCAGGGAGATGGAGTTCCAGGGGCCTATCTCAGGTTTGGAGACATTGGGAAGACTCCAATTCTACCCAAAGGAAGTTTAAATGCCTACAAATAAAAGCAGGCATGGACTTCTTGGTAACAGGGGGCTGCCACTCTTCCAGAATTGAGTAAAATACTGGCCTGGCAATATAGGAAATGGAACGGCAGCCTCTCCCTGGACCATGAGCTGCTGCACCCTTGGGTCTTGCAGGGCGGGTGAACGTACTGACTATTCCAGCTGTAAATGCCTAGTGCTCCTGTTAGTGTCTGAGCACATCTGAGATTTGATAAAATGATGCAATTGTTGTTTTCCTCAGCAGAAATATTACAAGAATTTAAATAAATCTATGGTTCTGATTAAAAACAAAGAAATAAAGCACTGACAAGTATGAGAGTCAAGAGATACTAAAAGAAGGTTAGTTATAGGCCAGGTGCGGTGGCTCACACCTGTAATCCCAGCACTTTGGGAGTCCCAGACAGGCAGATCACCTGAGGTTAGGAGTTCGAGACCAGCCTGACCAACATGGAGAAACCCTGTCTCTACTAAAAATACAAAATTAGCCAGGCGTGGTGGCGCATGCTTGTAATCTCAGCTACTCAGGAGGCTGAGGCAGGAGAATTGCTTGATCCCGAGAAGCGGAGGTTACGGTGAGCTGAGATCATGCCATTGCACTTCAGCCTGGGCAGCAAGAGTGAAATTTCGTCTCACAAAACAAAAACCAAAAAAAACAGCTAGTGATTTGATTCTGGGATGGTCTCAAACACACCAAATAAAGATGTTCAGGAACTAGGAAGGGACTAGATGCCAGTGTCAGTAAAAGGTAGTAATAACAGCGGTAGGAGCACGCATTTTTTTTTTTGAGCACTTGTCAAGTGCCAGATACTGTTTTAAGCATGTAGGTACTATTATTATCCCCATTTTACAGTTGAGGAGACAGATATACAAAGAGGTTAAGTACTTGCCCAAAATTACCCAGCTAGCAAGTGGCAGAGACAAGATTCAAACTAGGGCAGTCTGACTCCAGAATCGGAAGACTGCGCCTGTTGTTGGCACCTGACCTCCCGGTCTCACTCTGAAGAATGTCAGCTACTCAGAATAATTCCACCTACCCAATGTGGTCAAAAGGGAGCTTATCGTCACCAGCTTTAACAGAGGTTACCTTGGAGGCAGAGGGTGGAATTGGGTGGGAGAGAGGCTGTGTGATAAAGTAAAACTTGCCTTTGTTTTTTTACTCCTTACCAGTATTACTTAAATGTTAACAATAGGCTTGCATTACCTCTGAATGTATATAAGCACACACAATAAGAAAAGATCTTCCCCAAAGAGAGGATCACGTTGTGCCTCCCTGCCAGGGAGATGAAGAAACACAGGCCCTTTGAAGGCTAGGTTCAATCAAGGGCACAGAGCAAGGAAGCCGGGATTAGAGCCCTAGTCATATCTCGGCAGCTGCATGCAGCCCCAAGGCCATGCCAGCCCTCGCCCAGCCCTCCCACCTATACACAAGGCACCAGCATACCAGGGTCAGGGGCAAGTTTGGGCATCTGAAGCCCCTCTCCGGAGCAGCACCTCTGCAGCACCAGGTCAGGAGCCTCTCGGGGGAGTGTCTCAAAGTCCTGGATGAGGATGGGGGCATTGGGCCAGCCTATCGTCTCCAGTTCCTGCACATTGGCATGAGGACCCACTCCAATGGGCACCACCTGGATGTCTCCAGGCAACCTCTTGATCTCATCAGAGGCTGGATTTCCAGTGACCATGTAGACCAGGTTGGGCGCCTGCTCCCGGTCACCCTGGCTGACCAGGAAGCTGTGCTCAGAGAGGTGCTGCAGGGCCAGCCCGGTGTTGGTCCTGTTGCCACCCTGGTAGCGGATATCTCGCACCCGCTGCAAGATGTCCCCTTTGGTCTGTGCCTCGCTGAAGGGGTACTCCACGGTCACCATGTAGGAGTACTGCAGCACCGTGACATGGATGCCATCCTGGCCCACATCCATCCGCTGAATCACCTCCGCCATGAACTCCTTGGTCCTGTTGAAGTCAGCTTCACCAATTTTGTCCGATCCTTCCAGGACAAACGCCACATCCAGAACCATGGATTTCCTCTTGGGTCCCAAGGGTGAAACCCCCAAAAGCCCTGGGCCCACGGTGACTTGTGCCATGTGGGGGGGCATGGTAGGGGGAGGGGCTTCAGGGGCAAGGTCGCAAAGGTAGCTAACAATCTCGTCCCTTTGCTGCTCCAGCTCATCCACACCACTCAGCACGAAGGCCTTGTTCTCAGGGGCCTGTTTCTCAATGAGGCGGATCTGCTTGAGGTTGGCATGGGGCCCAATGCCCACTGGGATCACGATGACCTTCTTCTTCTTCAGGCCCTGGACATAGCGGACAAAGTTCCGTGACATCCGCTGGGGCTCCTGGCTGGCCATGAGGAGCAGGATGATGCGGGAGGCTTCAGGGCGGTCGATCTTGCCAAAGATTTGGAACAGTGTGTATTTCAGGACCTCACTGGTGGAGGCCACCTGGCTGCCCGCATACTTCACCTGACTGGCAATGCGCCGGAGCTCTGATGGTCGCTTCCGGTCCTTAAGCCCGATGTAGGCATGGGAGCCGTCGTGGTACTCCACCACGGCCACGCGGACCCACTTCTGGGAGATGCGCAGTCGCTCCATCATGTCCACCACAAAGGCCTTCAGCACTTCAAACTCAGCCTCGGACAGCCTGGAGGAGCCATCCAGCAGGAAGACCAGGTCCAGTAGCTTGCTGCAGTAGAAGTCGTGCAAGGGCGCTTCGGAGACGTCCTCCACGTACGGAGTGGTGGGGCTCACCGGGGCATCTGTGGGAGGCATCACCAGGCCTTCCGGCTCCTGGCAGGCTTCACAGGTGAGGTTGACACCATCACAGTGGCTGCAACAAAAAGCAAAGAAATTGAAATGGTTCAGGAAGAACCCATGGACACTGCTGAGCCTGCAGTGTAGGACCACTTCCACATTCCCACAGAATCTCCTTCCTTTTCCATCTGAACTTGAGAGCCCATGGTCCATTCCACACCCAAGTGAGATGTCACTATTTAACATCAGTCCCCAAATAGCATGCCACCCTCCAAAACACACACAGAGCAGACTTCCTTCAATTCTAGAAACCAAAGCTTTAGCCCATCCGAAGACATGAAGAAAACAAATGTTATTTTAGGCCATGTACACAGCCACTTAAAGCTGATTTCTTTTCAACCTTCATCTTTAGCAACATGAATACTTAATTATAATCCAAGCCTTCTTACAAGTGTCTCCAAGAACAACTGTTACTGAAATGTGGACGCTAACCTGTGCTTGTTGATGTTCTGCTGAAGATAAATGCTTTGCAGTACATATTCTAACAGAACGTAACTTGTATGAGATTTAAAACATGTTTAATATGCTGGGCCCTAAGAAAGAGAGAAAAACTGGAGCAAAAACATTGTGGAAAGATGAATAGATTCAAAACCCCAGCTTTATCTGGCAGAATAAATTATTTGGGAGTAGAAGACAGGGGTCCCCAAGGTGTTGGGCCTAGGAAAAGACATTCACTCATTCCTCCAGCAGACACGGGGTGAGCACCTCTCATGTGCAGGTACTGGCCAGGCTCTGTGCCCAGCCTCAAGCACACACCACAGGTCTGTAGCAGAGCAGTGGCCCCACACACACAAATTCCTATGTTACCAGGCCAAAGGTCCAGGCTCTGCTGGTAACACCTTTTTGCCAGTGTACTGGAAAGTGGCAAGGTCTGCCAGACCACAGGCAAAGTCAAGTGGCCCTGTGGTGGAGACCAATGTGCACTAGGAGCGTCTCCTCTGTGTACCCTCAGCCTTGGAGGAACCTGGCCTTCGGTACCCCCAGTAAAGCCGAAAAGTCGGCAGTGCCCAGAGCCTGGGAAGTGTTCCCCTGTGGCTTGACGCCAGGCAATGCCCCCAGCCTGCTGTGTGGAACTACTATCCACACGCTGCTTGCAGCTTCAGTAGGCACCGTGGCAGCTGCTTCTGCCCACGTGCCAGCGAAGGAGGTGGGCAGAGGGCTCGAAGCTCTCATGCCCTTTTGGCACAGAACCCCAAGCCGGCAACAGAATCACCCCATCCTTTGCTCCCCACGGTCCCTACTTCAGCATAGAGACTGAGCGCTGGCAGAATCTTACTAGGAAGTTAATTCCTCCTTCCTGTGATCCATGAGATTTATTGCTTCAATCCCAGGTTAACGGTGCGTGAGTGACATACGTTCTAGTTTCCTGTGTTTGCTGGAAAATTCACCCCAGGCAGCGTTCACTCTTGTTTGTACAGATGGAGGAGGCAGGATCTGACTCTGGCAGCTGTGGCCAGAGCCCCTCCCCAGAGAATTTACGTTCTCAAGTTTAAGTTCCCAGAAGGCTTCAACAGTGTCAGGGAGTGGTGTTGAATAGATCAGGATTTTAATAAAAGTCCCCTACTTGTGAGCAGGACGTCAGAAGGCTCAGAGCTCACCCTGAGGCCTCTTCACCTCCCAAAAGGCCAGTTTCCCAGAGGCAAGTCCAGTGAGAACTCAGGGTGACATCAACAAGCACCTTCCTTCCCCATTATGAAAGCTACACCCTTCAACCTGACTGTGGCCCCAACAATGTTCCTGCTACCCTGAGGGCCCTAGGTTCCATCTCATGCTCCCCTCCTGAGTCTCCACCTTGAGTAAAAGAGAAATCTAATTTTTTGGCCAGGGGTGGTGGCTGATGCCTGTAATCCCAGCACTTTGGGAGGCTGAGACGGGCAGATCACAAGGACAGGAGATCGAGACCATCTTGACTAACACGGTGAAACTCTGTCTCCACTGAAAATACAAAAAATTAGCCAGGTATGGGGGCACCGGGAGGCTGAGGCAGGAGACTCACTTGAACCCAGGAGGCAGAGATTGCAGTGAGCCAAGATCGCGCCACTGCACTCCAGCCTGGGAGACAGAGCGAGATTCCATCTCAAAAAAGAAATCTGATTTTTATAGACACCTGTACTCAGACTTGCCATAACCTACAAGGACAATAAGTGACCATACTTCACCTTCAGTGAGAAAAGCAAACACCTCTTAGGACTTAAAAACCTAGTAAGAAATACATGTGGAGAAAGCAGTCTAGTCCATCCCTAAAGAAAAAGTAGCAAACTCCAGGAACAAACAAAGCAATAAACTATACTAAATAATGAATTAAATAAATGAACAAATACAGTAAACTCAATCTCTCAACTCACTTAGAGAGGACTTTTTACCCAAAACCTAGTCTCTGAGCTGGCCCCCAGAGGAGGCAGTAAGACCCACCACTTCAAACAACCCAGGAATCTGTTTTACCAAATCTGGCAGTGCTCAGGGTCACTGGGATTCAAGGTGACTTTCTTTCCTGAGGCCAAACGCCGGCCAGCCACCTCACACACGGGGCAGTCTTCAGGGTTGACGCAGGTCTGCAAAAGCTCATCCAGGATTTTCCCTGCACAAGAAGGCTGCCATTAGGAACCAAAACGCTCCCCTTTCCCACAAGGAAGCCTCACTTTTAACTAAAAGTGCCTGCCCTGGAAGCCAGCTCCTCCTGCCCGGCCACTCAGGAAGCATCTTTCCTCCTTGTGCCTTGATAGATCCCTCTGCCAAACTGGGAAGGATTCCTTCACTCTACCTCACCTCCCCAGGCCTCAGGACAAATGAAATCTTATCTACAGGGCTCTTTCCACTCTTCCGTAACTCTAGAACTGTGCCATACCGTATGACAGTCACAAACTACATATGGCTATTTCCCACATGTAGTTTAAACTAACTAAAATTCAATAAAATTCAAAACTTCAGTTGCTCAGACACACTCGCCACAGTGACCTTCAATAGAACACTCCCCCTCTGAAGAAAGTTCTATCAGCAGGGGCTGCTCTAGATGATAACCCCATAAATAGGCACAGAAAAGCATTTTGGAGGAGCTCAACTTGACAAAAGTCATGGCTGGCCGGGCTCTGATGAAATAACCCATGAAGACAGAACCTGGCGCAGGGCTAGAGGTCAGAGACAGGACGCAGTGGATGGAGGCTGAGATAAAGCAAAACTGAGATGCACTTTCCATCCATCCCTATCTGATCCCACCAGCCCAACCCCCAGGGATAGAGGCCTCACCTGGAGGGCAGTGGGCGTGGCAGCCCTCCACGCACTGCACAGGGCAGGCCAGTGGCTCGGGGTGCTGGCACGTGATGCGACAGGCAGGCGCACAGCTGTTATAGCGCCACTCACACTCATACCCGCTCTCCCGGAGATTCCTCTCCTCGCAGCTCTGAGCTGTGTAGACAGGACACAAGGCTGTGACCACAAATGCCCCAGGACTGCAGACCCATGTGGTGATGGCCTGGGGGAATCTGGAGATAATGTTGGGGACATAAGGGACTACAGGAATCACCAATATTAGAGATTTCTGGATTGTTGAAGCACCTAAACCAGGATCTATTGGATCAGAATTCATTTCTTATTTTATTTTTATAGAAAGGGGTCTTGCTATGTTGCCCAGGCTGGTCTTGAACTCCTGGGCTCAAGGGATCCTCCAGCCTCAGCCTCCCAAAACACTGGAATGACAGGTGTGAGCCGCTGTGCCTGGCCCAGTTTTCTGCATAAAAACATTAAGTTGCTTATGTCCATAGACATGAATGAAGACTCCATAGACATGAATGTGTGAGTTGATCACTCATATTGGCAAATCTAATACTGCCTAATTAAAGACAGAAATTGACTTCCTTCTTTTCATCAGTATTCATCAGACTCTGCCAGAATCTCTCCAGAAGAAACGTCTCCACATACTCATGCCTTGAATCCGTGTCCCTCCTCACCCATGATATGAACTTCTTACTCAGCCAATGCCTTAACCCTCAGTCTTCCAGTCCCATGCTAGCGCTCTGTCTTCTCTCTCCCATGACGGTATCCCCCTGCACTTGCAAAGTCTTAAAGCGTAGACACATGGGAAGAAGGGAGAGCATCTGAGAACATGAGGCATCAGGACTCACGGCACAATGTGGTCGTCCTCCAGGTCACCACCTTGCCGTGCTGGGCACACATGTGGGCATAGGCAGCAACAGTGTCACAGAAACAGGTGCAGTCCCCGATGGACTCACAGGAGCAGGTGTCGTAAATGCAGGCATCCAGGTATGGCTCAGGGTCCACCTGCAAAGGCAGCCTCAGGTGGCCCAAGCCTATGGCCAGGTGTTAGGAACTCTGGCTTTTGGTCTGGGTGCAAATGTTCTGATGGTCAATTTAAGGATAAGGGGGGTCCAGGTTGAAGGAGAAATGTAGCTCAATGGTCTCAAAGAGGGAATGAGTGGGAAGGCAAGATTCTTAGTTTCTAATCTGGATTCCAGCAAGAAAAGTCGAATAAAGCAGTTCTGCTAGCCTTTTGCAGAACATGATGAGCCAGAGGATTTTCCAGAACATTCCCTCTGTCCCTCTGCCTACCTCCCTGCTCGGCCACCTGTCTGTCCTCACAGTCCACTCCTAGCCTCATGGGCATTTGGGTGTTTTTACAAAAACACAAACACACACGCGTGCTGGTCACTGTTTTTCTTTGCCTCAATTCAGCAAAGAGAATGGGGAAATACACCAGGCCATGCAGCTGCCTCACTGCAGCGCTACAGGGCAGGTATGCCGAACACAGGGCCAGTTCCCACCTTTTCTCATCCCCAAAATACGCCCCTACACACACTGGACGTTTTCAGGACAGTTACAATAGAAAATGAATTTAGACACTGAGTGGATCATTGTTTCCAAGACGTTGCAACAGTCTCAATGTCCCCAACTCCTCCCCTGTCCTCACTCTTCCAACTCAGATGCCCATGATTTCCACCAAACCAGGGAACGTAAGTTTCCTTTGGAGTCCTCAGAGACTGAAACTCATTGGATAGATAGAAAGAGAATTGAGATCCATGTTTTCAACCAGTCTCTCCCACGTTGGTGATGCTACATAGCAGCATGTATGTGTGCATGGCTGTGTGTGTACGTAGATTCACATACTCACATATACCCATGTACACGCCCATGTCCACGTGTGTGTACACACATACATGTAGCGGATAAGAGACAACTGCACTATGGCCAAGCATGTTGGCTCACACCTGTAATCCCAGTACTTTGGGAGGCAGAGGCAGGTAGATCATAGAGGCCAGGAGTTCGAGACCAGCCTGAACAACATTGAGAAACCCTGTCTCTACTAAAAATACAAAAATTAGCTGGGCGTGGTGGCAAACGCCTATAACCCCAGCTACTCAGGAGGCTGAGGCAGGAGAATTGCTTGAACCCAGGAGGTGGGGGTTGCACTGAGCTGAGATCATGCCATTGCATTCCAACCTGGGCAACAGAGCAAGACTCCATCTCAAAAGAGAGAGAGGCAGACAGAGAGAGAGAGAGAGAGATAGACAGAGCGAGAGACAACTGCACTTAGCTTTGGGAAATTCCTCCTTAGCATTAGAGATCAAGACACAAAAATAAGTCATAAAACAAGGACTCAAAATTACCAAAATTAAGGCCAGAAAAGATTTCTGTGAGACAAGAAATGGGCACCAAAGGGTTGTTGAGGGGTGGGAGAGCAAGGCCTTTTGGTCTGGACAAATGCAGCAGCAACAGGAAAAGGAAGTCTCTGGCTCTGGGTTGAAAACAAGATACTGAAATAAGGGAACAACTCTTGAGACTGGGGCTGAAAGAGAGGCACTGGCACATGCCAAGGGGAGTGACTTCCCATGCAGAAGGAAATGTTTTCCAGGCTTTCCCGAGAAACTGTGGATTTTACTTTTCATTTCCCAGACTGAAAGCCAAGAGAAGACTGAAGTAGTGTCTTGGTGCAGAGCATGCCAAGACACCAGGGTGGTGTGCACGTTAGAAGGTCACACTCCATGTCTGTACCCCTGGGCCAAGTCTTGGGACCATCTGCTTCCCTCTACCCTCAAGGTCCTCACCAGCTTGTTGCAGTCCTGGAAGACATCACTGGTGAGGATTCTACAGGAGGAGTCCACCATCGTCTGCTTCATGATGTTGTTGCGACAGGTGGCTGGGGATGAGTCCAGAGGCACCTGGGAACCAGGCAAGAGACAGGCCAGCCATCTGCTGATCAAACTGGGGTTACTCGGCCCAGAAAGAGCCAAGGACCCTCCTCTCCGCCCTGCAGCCACCTGAAGGTCATACCACCCACATCCCCGCTTCCAGCCCCCATGAGAATGGGAACGGGGGACATTCCAGGAAGCAGGCTCTTGGGCTCCATCCACACAGATCCCAGACGTACTCTTCTGGTGTCAGCACACTGCGAGCTCACTTTCCACGAGTTCCCAAAGTTCACGGCGTCTTCCTCCACTTGGAGGTTACTGCTGGTGAGGTCATTGTTCTGGATGCCATCGAAATTCCCACACAGGCCACACACTTGCTCCTTGAGAGACAGGTTGAGGGGATGAGCACGGTCAACCCCAGGGGCATGCTCTCTGGCTCAGGGGACAAAGGAAAGTTCCTGGCAACAATGGAGGCAGAGGGCATTTGAGGAAGAAGAGGAGGAGCCAAAGAGCAGGACAGAGTCTCAGAGGAGGCCCAAGGTGAGCAGCAAGGCCCTGCCCTTGCCAAGACCTATTCCTCAGCTTCCTTGCTGACCCCATTGTATTTAAAGCCACAGAAACAGAGAGGCAACTGGCCCATGTCACATAGTCGGTCAAGGGCAGAGGTAGGAATCAGGCAGCCTTGGCCCTGGGATCACTGGTGGGAACTATCACCCTCCCCAACAAGGGAAGAATCAGAGAGAGGGGCCAGTTCCACTGCCCCACCAGTGGAGGTGGAGGGGTCTGAGGAGAGAATGTTATAGAATGCCTTACTCTGGGTAGGTGAGTACCCTCGCCTGGAGAACTGCCGCCTGTTCAGAGCAGGTTGGGCAGAATTCTGCTACAGCATAAATGTAACCAGGAAGGTACATCTCACTTGTCTCCATGTTTACCCATCATGATGTGCAACATACAACGAGTTCTGAAAAAGCAGTTACTAATGAGGGAAAACTACAGAAAAAGGAGGGATAAGTTCTGGTGTTCTGTAGCACGGGGTAACTATAATTATCAACAGTTTTCTGTCTATTTTCATATAGCTGGAAGAGCAGATTTTGAAGGTTTCCAATGCAAAGAAATGGTAAATGTTTGAGGAGATAGATATACGAGTTGCCCCTATTTGATCATTACACTTAGCTATACTAATTACCCTAATTTGATCTTTAAACATGTATTGAAATATCACAGTCACCAGTAAATACATACAGTTATGTGTCAACTATAAATAATAGTAAAACAAAAAAACCACAGAAGGAACCGGAAATATTTGTCTAGAAAAGAAAAGGTGCTATACATTTACAAAATATTTACAGCCCTGGCCTTGAGACAAAGAGAAAAAAACGTAGGCTATTTTGCTTCAATAAGCAGAATTTGGCTTGGTACAAGGGATGTAAGTTACCGAGAAACATAAAAGAAGAATGTTCTCACTGTTGGGCAAAAGGCCAACAATCTTCACCTGGCCTAGAAGCCCCCATGGTGTGGCTACTGCCCCTCCTTGCCCTCATTCATTACCATTCCCCCCAAGTCCCTCCTCATACAATCGCTCCAGACCCCCACCACCTTACGGCCTTGGCACACGCTGCTCCATCTGCCTAAACTCTCTTCCCCAGATACTGGCACGACTCATTCCCTCCTTTCCCCAGAGATTCTGCTCTTACGTCCCCTCTTCACAGGAATCATCGGCCCAAACTATCTAAAGTAACATTCCCGCTAGAATATGATCTGCACTAGGGTTATGGAAGGCAAAACAGCGGCTCCTCTGAGATGAGGAGATTATCCTGGATTATCCATGTGGGATGAATGGCATCACCGGGTCCGATCAGAGGAAGGCAGGTCAGAGTGCGAAAGGTGTTGTGACAGACAGAAGCAGAGAAAGAGACTGGCAGATGCTACCCTGCTAACTTTGAATATGGAGGATGGGGCCACAAGCCAAGAATGCAGGCAGCCTCCAGAATGTAGAAAAGGCAAGGAAAGGGATCTCCCTCAGAGCCTCCAGAAGGAATGCAGCCCTTCCCACCAAGTTTAGCTTTCCGACCTACAGAACCATGCGATAACAAATTTGTGTTGTTGTGTTAAGCTGCCAAGTTGTCAGTGATTTGTTGTAGCAGCAGTTAAAAAACAAATACAAGGAAGACACATACACACACATACACTCTCACACACACACACCTGATTTTTCCCCTGCTGTATCCACAGTGCCTAGGACAGTGTTTGACACACACAGGAACTTAATATTTGTGGAATAAATGAATGAATGATTTGTTAACGCTTTCTGGGAATGAGATGGGCTGCCTCAGAGAAGTCAGGGCAGTGTAGCCTCACTGGCTTGTACAAGCTGAAAATGGATGATCTTAACAGGGAGGTTGTGGAGGCCATTCCTGCCTGACTAAATCAGCCACCAGAATAGACAGAGCCACTTGTCATACACATGCCACTTAGAGAAATCATTCAAGTTCCAACAACTGTGGGACCCTAAATGGTGGAACCATTCTCAAAAGTTGGTTATTAGCAATTTTACAAATAGCTCTCAAAAATGTGCTGGCCCACGGCTCAATGGTAAGGCAACCCTAGAATGGTCTGCAGTGTTATAATAACATTGTGCATCATTGGTTTGCCTCTTTAGGGTAAGAAACCTTAAGAAAAGTTGATATTGTCTAATCTTCTTCTTTTGCAGACATAAACTGCAGGCCTAGCAAGGCCAGTCAAGACGTTGTTTGGGGTGGGGAGCCAGACTCAATCCTTCCCACATGCAGCTAGACTCAGTAAAAGACTAACTCTAAGGCTTTGTATCCACAGCCCTACTTGTGTGGGGAAGGCAGGTGGCCTAGAGGGCCGCCTTCCCCCAAGACAGCAGAGAGGGACAATGGGTTGCTACCCGGGGAGCAGAAAAAGCTCAAAGGCCTAGTTCCCAACGAGATAAAGCAAGGAAGCCACTGACCTGGTATGTCTGCTTCAGGACTACAGAGATGCTGAGGTGGCGGTCCCAAACCACAGAGAGGGCTTTGCCCAGCAGCAGGATGATGTATCGGCCAGACTCCACCACCTCGAAGTGAGTCTCATCCTTCATGGGCCTCTGCACATTGACCTGGAGGAAGATAAAACAAGAAATCTGGGAGGATGAAGGGCAGGCTCGACAGCCAGATCCTCCCTCCACTCCACACCTGCCCACCTGTCTCCTGTGCCCATGAGCCCAGGCACCGCCACCCCTCCAGGACCACTCGTTCCACTGTACCCCCACAGGACATGTCCGTGGCCATCTCATCACCACTCTCCAGGCGTCCGTGACCAAGAGATGATAACAGAGGTAGCAGCAAAACCAGAACTATGAAATTAAAGTACTATAAAACCAATGAGCAAAAGAAACCATCCATCACTCCACGAAAGGTGTTTTATCGACGACTGGTCATTAAACAAGCAGTGGTTCCCTAGATAGGTTTTCAACGTGGCAATGACTTTAAGTATCTCTAGTCAAGTTTTTAAAAGTCTATTCCTCTATAAAAATAGGCATGCTGGGCACAGTGGCTCAAGCCTGTAATCCCAGCACTTTGGGAGGCTGAAGCAGGCGGATCACGAGGTCAAGAGGTTGAGACCATCCTGGCCAACATGGTGAAACCCTGTCTCTACTAAAAATACAAAAATTAGCTGGGCATAATGGTGTGTGCCTGTAGTCCCAGCTACTTGGGAGGCTGAGGCAGGAGAATCGCTTGAACCCAGCAGGCAGAGGTTGCGGTGAGCCGAGATTGTGCCACTGTACTCCAGCCTGGCACCTGGTAACAGACTGATACTCTGTCTTAAAATAAATATATATATAAATAAATAAAAATAAGCAGTAGACTCTCACCTTTCCTGTATCCTGCTACCTCCCCCTCCCCAGAGCCACTGTCATCAGGAGGCAGATCTGAAGGAAAAGGAAACTCAGGAGCTCAGTGCTAGTGCCAGGAATCACATATTGCAGGTTCAAGAAGGGCTCTGACCTGAGCCCCTGACTCGGCCCAGACCCCGCCAGTGCTGCACCCTCAAGGCCCATTTCAGCATGCGTAGTGGACTCCCCAATTCATCAGACTGAGGCCGAGGCTGAGAACTGCCATCACCCCCTTGCAGAGGTCCTCTCATTAGTAACATATCACATGCAGAGCTAATCACATGTGCAAACCCATCCCTCGCGTGCCTGCACACCCTGTTCAACGTCATCACTGTCACTCTGCCCTAAATAGAGCTGTTCTTTGAAATGGAGTTGACACTGCTGCCCCTCAGTTAAGACGTCACGCTTGCTAAGCAGCTTTCTTCGATAATGGTGAAGAACTGGCCTCCCATCCCCTGATGTCAGTGGTGGGTATTTGGAAGAAGGCAGAGATGCAGGCTGAGGCCATGGGAAAAAATGAAGACACCAGGACAGGTTTGAGCCCAGAGCCTGGGTCTTTCTAGCACCACATGTAGCCAGAGGAGCTGAACCAAAACTGTGGCCTAGGGAAGACCTGCAACTTTAAATGCAGGTTCCTGGGCCTCACCCAGACCTACTGAGTCAGAATCTCAGGATGGGACTCCAGGATCCACATTTTAAATGAGATCTCCTAAGGGAGTGTTGTTTATGCCCCTGAGAACTACTTCTTAAGCTCTTAGTACACAGGGGACTGAATCCTTTACTCCTCCTTTGAGCTCCTTTAAAAATGTTTATCCGGGGCCGGGTGTGGTGGCTCAAGCCTGTAATCCCAGCACTTTGGGAGGCCGAGGCGGGTGGATCACGAGGTCAAGAGATGGAGACCATCCTGGTCAACATGGTGAAACCCCATCTCTACTAAAAATACAAAAAATTAGCTGGGCATGGTGGCGCGTACCTGTAATCCCAGCTACTTGGGAGGCTGAGGCAGGAGAATTGCCTGAACCCAGGAGGCAGAGGTTGCGGTGAGCCGAGATCGCACCATTGCACTCCAGCCTGGGTAACAAGTGTGAAACTCCGTCTCAAAAAAAAAAAATTGTTTATCCGGTTGGGCGTGGTGGTTCATACCTGTAATCCCAGCACTTTGGGAGGCTGAGGTGGGCAGATCACCTGGGGTCAGGAGTTCAAGACCAGCCTGGCCAATATGGCAAAAACCCATCTCTACTAAAAATACAAAAAATTAGCTGGGTGTGGTGGTGTGCACCTGTAGGTAGACCCAGCTCCTCGGGAGGCTGAGGTAGGAGAATAGCTTGAACCCTGGAGGTGGAGGTTGCAGTGAGCCGAGATCGCACCATTGCACTCCAGCTTGGGCAACAGAGTGAGACTCCATCTCAAAAAAAAAAAAAAATGTTTCTCTGAAAAGAACATAAAAACATAAATGAAACATATCCCATAACATCATCATTTCATACACACACACACACACACACACACACACAGCCCCACTACCCTCCAGTTCCCACCCCACGCCAGAGGCGAGCATTGGTTCTTCCCGTGTTTGTGTAGACACATGCACACATCCTTCACACACACTCTTCACTGTCGCTAAAATGGGATTGTGTCATCCCTATTGTTCTGCCACTTGTTTTTCTCATAACATACATCACAGTCAGATGCAATAGCTCTACCTCATCCTCTTTCGTGGCTGTGCGTTATTCCATTCACACAAGTTCTAAAGGAAGGCCTGGAAAATGTTCCTAGAAACTGACAGACGCACAAAGCGGGATGTGAGGGTGGAGTAGGGGAGGCTGCACTTACCTCCCCGTCGAACAGCTCGATCTCTCCTCCCTCCACCAGGATGGTGACCCGCTTCTTGCATTTCACTGAGGGGTAGCTGCAACCCTCATTCCCCACCAGGATCCGAAAGGTCCCAGGGTTGCTGTCACAGTAATCCTAGAGAAAGAGATGTGCCAGGAGAGGACCATTATCCGCACTGGCTCTCACCATACCAGAAAATTGGCATCTCTTCATGGCAGGCCTCTGAATATGTGTTGCAGGATGTTGCCATGTCCGTGGCTTGTGTATGTGACTCTGTCTGTGCTTGGGGGGGGCGGGGGATATGGCCAGGTGAATGCCCAGGTGTGTCAACCTCACTCACGACAGATGAGCCAGGTGCCTGCAGTGAGTGGGGTGGGGGTGACGAAGGAGGGGGAGGGAGGGAAGGTGACATGTGACCTGCTTTGATGGATGCCATCAGGCTCGAAGGCCTTGCTAGAGCCCATTTGCATCCCACTGGAGCCCATGCCTAGAGTCTCACCCAGGTAACTGGGACAGTTTGACCACAAGGCATTTTGTGGCTTTAAATTCTGGTTGAATCCCTCTGAACTGCTGGCCCAGAAATGGAACCAAAGATGGTTTGACACAGCTCCACAGGTCCTGAGCTTCCGGCTTGAGATGAGTAGAGAGGATAAGGGAGCTCTGGTCCTTGTTGGTCAATTGCATAGAAAATTAAGCAAAAGGGGACATGTTCCTGGCAAATACCTCCGTGGTAGTTATTATTGTGGTATGATGGGAAAAAAGATAAAACGTTCAACTTGGAAAAACAAGGTATGAATCTTGATTCTGCCACTTATTGGTAACGCTAAACAAACCACTTACCTTTCTGACATGCACACTCATACACACATACACACACACACCTATGTATGCACATACACTCACATGCACATACACGCACCCATACACAGATACACCCATACTGATGACACATACACTCACACATGCACACACACGTACACACACCCCCATACTCACGACACATACACACACATGCACACACACGTACACACACACCCATACTCACGACACATACACACACACACATGCACACACACGTACACACACCCCCATACTCACGACACA
Source organism: Callithrix jacchus (assembly GCF_049354715.1). NCBI lineage: Eukaryota > Metazoa > Chordata > Mammalia > Primates > Cebidae > Callithrix > Callithrix jacchus. The sequence goes on from NC_133510.1 coordinate 19,649,986, forward strand.
TACACTCACACATGCACACACACGTACACACACACCCATACTCACGACACATACACTCACACATGCACACACACGTACACACACACCCATACTCACGACACATACACTCACACATGCACACACACGTACACACACACCCATACTCACGACACATACACTCACACATGCACACACACGTACACACACCCCCATACTCGCGACACATACACTCACACATGCACACACACGTACACACACCCCCATACTCGCGACACATACACTCACACATGCACACACACGTACACACACACCCATACTCACGACACATACACTCACACATGCACACACACGTACACACACACCCATACTCACGACACATACACTCACACATGCACACACACGTACACACACACCCATACTCACGACACATACACTCACACATGCACACACACGTACACACACACACCCATACTCACGACACATACACTCACACATGCACACACACGTACACACACCCCCATACTCACGACACATACACTCACACATGCACACACACGTACACACACACCCATACTCACCGCACATACACACATGCACATACACCCATATACACATACACGCACACTCATGCTCTTGCATACACACATGCTCATGCATACACACATGCACACACACGTACATACATATGTCCCTACAACACACAATCTGCACGTCTGTAAGATTCCATTCAACTTAATGAGACTGTTAGGTTAAACGGCTTTGTGTTAGGTTGATGGATGGTGAAGCTTAAGAGGGAACAAGGGTGTGAGTGCTTTATTTGTTCTTATCATCAACTGAGATTTCTGAAAGAGAGGGAGTTAGGTCCTGATACTCCCCAAAGGAGAATGACAGAAACGGGAGGGGCCCCAGAACACACATCAGAAGACAACAGAAGCAGCTGTGGGAAAGGAAGGAAGGAAGCCGCACACACAGGGCACCATTTGGAGGGGATTCTTTCAAACTGGTCCACTTGGGAAAGCTAGCCTGGGCCAGGGAGGGCTGGGAGTGATAGATGCTGACTGGCTGGTCCTCATTGCACTGAATTAATTGTTTTTTCCTGGATATTAAGATTTGAAATTGGCTGGGTAGTTGCTCTGCAAAGCTGATGCTGCCTCATCATTTGCAGCTGAGGCTGGGAGACTTCCATATAGAATCTGTGGGAAAGCTCTGGCAGGTGCATCCCGCCGGCTCACAGGTTCCTTTCCTGGTCTGCATGCCCTGTGTCCTCAGCGCACTGCCTGCCTCTCTGGGCCAACCCAGGTGTGAGGTGGGGACTGCAGAGGCTGCTGCTGGCTCCACCCTATCCCCAGAATGCTCTATGAAGGTGGTTGGTCCACAGTCACCCATGCTACCTGACTCACCAGCTCCTGGAACTGGGGCTGGGGCTCCTATGGGTTTGTGGTCTTCCATTCAGACCACACCAAGCCCCCACCCACCTCCTCCTCCTGGGAATGGAGACAGAGGGACCATATTTGTTTAAAGCTTCACAAAATCAGCACCTCGGCTCTGGTGAGAAAAGCACTCTTACTTCCTTGCTTACATACTTGATGTCAATCAGCAAGAGAAACTTACAAGAATCCAGGCAGTGGGGAGTGGGAGGCGGAGGGCTGCATTCACTGGTGGGTGAGGATTCCTGGGATGGGTCTCATCCGCTGGGCAGGATGACTTTCCTGTGTCCCATCCTCCCACTTCTCCCATTCCGAATTGTACCAGGTTAGAAATTAAAATGGCAAAGAATCCCACAGAGTCACACTGTGGGATGCAAACTCCATGGGTCATTTCAACCAACCCCCTGTCCAGGGCCACTGCACAACACCTGTCCCCTGCAGACTGCACTGCAGAGTGTGCTGGCAGGGAGGGGAGTGAGACTAAGATCCCAGCCCAACACACTCCCTGAGCCATGCACCCGGACTGAGGCTGTGTCTGCAGAAGGAACAGACACCTTTTTCTAATTCCACATCTACACCAATATCACCTGCCGGTAGCCCTTCCCCCACACCAAGCCTAATCAACAAGTAAGCTTCTGTCTTGTTTTATAAGTCTTCAGGTGAGCAGAAGGAAAATGGACAACAATTTTGAGTTTCAAGCCCCGTACCGCTTCAGGACTTCTGTGAAGGACTGGAAAACAGTCCAGTAGAGGCCAGACCCCAGAGTTCTTTCTGCAGACAGACCCACAAGGAGGAGGTGGGAGGCCACACCTCCCGCCCCTCCTAGAGAGAGACAGCACCCTCTCCCCATGCCCCCACCTCTCACCTGCACCAGAACGTACTGGCACTCCCCAGGGAACATGTATTTGAGCCCGTCGAAGGTGAGGTAGTGGGCCATGCCGATCGTGGAGCACGTAGCGTCACACATGTGGTCTGTGCAGTTCCACTTCCGGTCCCGACAGACACTAGAAGCAGTCATGGCAGATATGACAAGTTGGGCACCTTGGGTTTGAGAGGCCCATCTGGGCAATGGAGACAATGAAGGAACGCAGAAGGCTCCGGGTGCCTCCCAACCCTCCAGTAAGCCCCAGGATCTTGAGGATCTGCAGCCTGGAGTGGCCAGCACAGGGCACAGCAAGGAGAGAGGGTAGCCCAGCTGTTCTCCCTACAAGGTGGAAACTGAGGCAAAGAAGGGACGGGGTTGTCCAAAATCAGCCAGGCAGCCAGGGAGAAGGCTCAGATGCTCTTTAGGCCTTCTATATGAATTGGCTCAGCCTCACCCTGGAAGCCACATCTACCTGAGATTGGCCACAGGTCTCCGTAAAACAGACACACTGAGGTTGAAATCCAGAGGCTAATGGGAAAAAAAAAAAACAGACAAAACAGCAGGAACGCCCAGAGTCTAGAAAAGAGTGATGAAGCATGGACTTCTGCCAGGAGCAGTTCTGTGCGCAAAACTACAATGGAAACATGTTCGTAGCTACATGCTAAAATCTAGGGTGATCTGCCCGTTGCCACATGTCCCACCCTGCTACCACCTGTAACCAGAGCTGACATCAAGAAGCCCCCTTGTGCATCAGAGGTGGTAAGCTCAGACCTCAAGCACAAGGGACAGCCCTCTCTGCCTCTGTCCAGTCGGCCTCTTCCCAAGGCTGTGCACAGCCATGAAGTCAAAGGCAGGGTGAGTGAACAGGGCGAGGGGTTACATGTAGGATGGCCAAGGAGAAGGAAGAAGGCAACCAGCCACCCTCGCCTCAAACCACACCATTGCAGGCACACTCACAATGTGCTCATGGGCAGTGTAAGGCCTGCAAGGAAAGGACCCTCCAGACCCCGTGCCCACTGGCAGCTTGGCCACGAATGCAATGACTAGTATGGCGAGGTCCCTGAGTTCCCTGAACAGAAGCAGAGTTCAGCATTCCTAATCCAAAAATCTGAAGTCCAACATGTTCTGAAACCCTAAACTTGGAGCACCAACATGACACCACATGGGTGGCGGAGAGGGTGACACCTTTACTTACTGATGGTTGTACACAAACTTGGTTTCATGCACAAACATTAAAAATATTGTGTAGGTCAGGCACGGTGGCTCACACCTGTAATCCCAGCACTTTGGGAGGCCGAGACAGGTGGATTACCTGAGGTCATGAGTTCGAGACCAGTCTGGCCAACATGGTGAAACCTCATCTATACTAAAAAAATACAAAAAAATTAGCCGGACATGGTGGCACATGCCTGTAATTCCAGCTACTCAGGAGGCTGAGGCAGGGGAATTGCTTGAACCAGGGAGGTCGAGGTGGCAGTGAGCTGAGATCATACCACTGTACGATCTGTCATGGGTGACAGAGCCAGAGTCCGTCTCAAAAAAAAATTATATAAAATTACCCTCAGGCTATGTGCATAAATAAATGTCATGTTCAGACTCAGGTCCCATCCCTAAGACACCTCATCGTGTATATGCAAATATTTCAAAATCCAAAATAATCCAAAATCCAAAACAATGCTGGTCCCAAGCATTTCTGCTAAGGGAAACTGTACTAGCCCATTGAACAGTGTCTGTGCAGGAGGGGCGCAGGTGATGAGAAAGATTCTCCCCATTTTACAGATGGAGAAACACAGGCACAGAGGAAAGGCGGCCGAGAGTAACCAAGTTCCCACAGGGGGCTGGAGGCAAGTGTGGAAGGTCCCGTGGCCGCATGCACCCTCGATGCCCCCACAGGGCTGGGTCCCCGGGCAGCCCTCGCAGAGCCTCACCAGGTATTGCAGTCAATCTTCACCATTTCTCCGGGGGCGTACTCCTGTCCCTGATGGAAGCAGGGACACCTTTCCAGGGCCACACATCTGTTTTCATGCCGAACCTAAGGGAAATTAATCCAAAAGTCCTTAGACCACAGTGACCGATCTAAAGCCCTCCTCCAGCCCGCTCCGGGAAGGGTTGTCTGAGACTTGAGCCTACAGGTAACGCCAGCAATGGGACCGGCACTGGGACCAGGGCTGAGCTGCGGGACAGCTTCCATCGCAGGCCATGCTAGGGAGCCCATGCCCAGACTGGGGCTTGGCAAACATGAGTTCCCATCTACACGGCTCCTGCTCATCAACTAAAGACGGCCCTCTGCCCTCTCGGGCCCTGCTGGGGCACTGTAACCTGGACACTTCCGCGAAGGTACTTCAAAACATCACGTCCAGAGGCCCTGAAATGCACATATTCTTCCACCCAGATAGCCCAAGTAAAGGATTTCTCCAGGGGAAACAGAATTATGGACAAAGATTACTGGAGAATTGTTTATCATTGTAAAAACATTGGAAACAATTAATAGGAAAATGACTAAATCCATTAAGAAATTACCAGGCGCTGGGATCCTGTGGTGCTATAACAGTGACCCTTTGGAAGAATCTTAAATGGTTTAAGAATCTTAAATGAGAAATACTTATGCTGTTAATTTTTAAAATAGGAAGAAAAACTGTATGTACATATGGTTCCAAATTTATATATATTTCACAAAAGACTAGAAGGAAATATAGAGTTTGCCTCCAGGTGGTGAGCTGGGATAGGAGAATGAGAGGATTTTATTTTCTTTTTCGGTTTAAAAATTTTTTTCCAAATGTTCTTCAATGAGCATGTATTATGTTTATAATTAAAGAAAACGTACAGTGTATTGAATAAAATTCATATGTTCTTAATACTCTGGAGGGGAGGGCTGAATGCTGGGCACAGGTAGGACTAGATCAAATCTAGAGTCTGGGGGCTGGTCCAAACCGCAGGCCCCCTCCAGCCCAGGCTCCAGGATTCTGATTCACTCTCCATGGGGTAAGCTCTACTGTCCTGTCCTCACCCCTTGGGAAACTACTTACTGAGCCTGCTGTACCCCTCAGGTCTATTGCGGCTGGGGGAAAAAAAGAACTAAGAACCGCCAACCCCTGTGGGCTCAGGAAGAGCGAGCCAAACCCCCTCTGAGCTCCACATGCAGACATGCTTCTGTCCCGAAGCCAGGGGGCAGCCCTGGATGCCTGCCCTGGTGTGGCCTAGGCCTGGGTCACCCCCAAGTGAAGGACTGTGGCACCTTGGCCCCAGAGCCACCTGCGGGGCGAGAAGCTCCCGGTCCGGACAGCTCCAGCTCCACGAGACCCAGTCACTCCCCAGACAAGCCTGAGCTCCCAGCCTGGAACTAGACAAGCCCCTAGAAACTGAGCGATCCTGGACTGAACAAAGGGCTTTCAACGATCCAGGCTAGAATCACATGTGAGTGTGTGAGCGCTGTGTGTGGGAGGCGGGGCGGTAGGGGGAACAGGAAGAATACTCCACTACTTAATGCCACCTCCACCCGACCTCAGGAGGTGTTCCTGTGTCCCAGGAAGCCCAGCTGATGGGGCAGGATGACAGTGCAGAGAAGCAGCAGGTAGATCCCACTCTTGGTAGCTCGTCCCTCCCAGAACCACTGTTCTTGGGAGAGAATGGCTTTAGGCGCCCAGGAGGAAAGATGGCACCTTGGGAGGAGCTGGGAGGGGCTGAAAAACCTCTCTCTAGCGGAGCCTTCAAAGCCTCTGTCACAATTAGGGTTCATTTCCCCATCGCCCCCACCTGTGTCCGCTCTGACTTAAGCCTGAGGCCTGCCACCTAGTGGCTGCTATAAGAATGACTGAGGCGTGGGACCTTACAGTCAATGGAAACCAGATAATGGGCCTCCTTGTAGCAAATATCACGTGGGGCAGATGTGATGCAGGGATGGACTCCAGCAAACAGAGCAAGGCTTGCCTCACCTCAGCAGCACATGTGTTGCCCCTCACCCTCGGGCAGGCGGGCTGGGGGCTCCCAGGCCCCTCGGTCTGCATGCTGCATGGTTTTGCCTCTCTCCATGCTATTCAACCCATGGGCCAACCCACCATGCATCCATGGCCCAGGGAGTCCCTGCTTTCACCCAGGTGTGGGTCTATAGAAGCCCAGCCCAACTCCCGTGGAAAGAACACTCAAGTCCCAGCTTGGCCGTGAGATAACAACGCCATGAGTCATGACTGCAGCCGCCACCTCCTCCTCCTCCTCCTTTTTTTTTTTTGAGACCAGAGTCTCACTCTGTCACCAGGCTGGAGTGAAATCTCGGCTTACTGCAACCTCCGCCTCCAAATTCAAGTGATTCTCCTGCCTCAGCCTCCCGAGTAGGGACTACAGGCACACGACACTGCACCCAGCTAATTTTTGTATTTTTAGTAGAGATGGAGTTTCATCATGTTGCCCAGGATGTTCTCGATCTCTTGACCTCATGATCCGCCCAACTCGGTCTCCCAAAGTGCTGGGATTACAGGCGTGAGTCACCGCACTCGGCCACCTCCTCCCCCTTTTCAGCACTCACTGCAAACCACCTGGATGCTCTTTGTCCTGAGTCATGTTGGCAAGAGGAGATTATTAATTCATGGATAGCAATATTAAAATAGGACCTTGCTATTCAATGAGGCCTGCTATGAAGGCCACAGTGTTGTGAGTTAGGTCCATAAGAGAGCTGAAGAGGAGATAAACATAACCTTAAAGGACAGGAAAGGGTATTCCAGGCCACAGCATGAGGCTCCTGACTTGGGACAGAAGAGCAGGTGACAACAGCCCAGCTAAAAACACCCAGAGAATCCCAAAGCGTTACAGACCTTCGGGAGGTAGAAATTCATGGAGGTAGAAAGGCGTGGAAATAAAGGGGTGATTCAGGGGATGGCAGGAACAGAGGGGAGCTGTGCAGAGAAGAGGGGCAGGCCAGTGCAGCAGTCCCTGGCCGAATTTTGTGGCAAGTCACTTAAACCTCACAGTTAACATAAAGAGGACTCTGCCTAGTGTTAATCCCTTTGGGACAGCAGAAAGCTTGGTGTCCCAAAGGACAGCCTAAGATGAAGGCTATGAATGTCCCTTGAAGACTTCAGAAGAAAACATGGCAGAAATTGTCACATCATTCATCACCTCACGACATCTGCAGTCAGAAGGGGCTCGAGCTGAGAACGTGGTCCTACACGCTGGTCAGTCCAAGAAAAATTATAAGGTAGGAAAAAACCGGTTTTTCTCCCTTCTCTGAAAAGGTCCCATTGTCCCCAAACTCTCCATACTTGAACACCATCGTGACCCACTCCCCAAAATATTTTTACCTTCTAACCGCCCCTCCCTCGTTCTCCTACCCCATCAGTACTTTCAGGCCAAAACAGCTGAATTCAGACAGAAGTTTGCTAGGAGGAGAGCAATCTGAGGAAAGAACTCCTGCTGAGTGTGGGGACTCTTCCAATGAGGACTTACAAAGTTCCGCTTTTTTTAAACCTCTCGCTTGTTAACCAAAATGAATTTTTTGCTTATTATATTCAGTAAGCCTGACTGAGTGACAAATTGTGGAGCACGTGGGAGATATTTCTGAAACAAGCCCTTCCTTGGACCTTTTAAAATGTGCAATGCCCCCATGTGAGGCCGCCTCCGGGTGTACCGCTGAACCCAAGTTCTGAACTTTAAGAAGTGGTGCCTGGTAGGGTATGGTGGCTCATGCCTGTAATCCCAGGACTTTGGAGGCTGAGGCTGGTGGATCAGGTCAGGAGTTCGAGACCAGCCTGGTTCACCAACATGGTGAAGCCCCGTCTCTACTAAAAATACAAAAATTAGCTGGGCTTAGTGGCGCATGCCTATAGTCCCAGCTGCTCAGAAGGCTGAGGCAGGAGAATTGCTTGAACCCAGAAGGTGGAGGTTGCAACTGAGCCTCAGGGTTTCTTCTCCTTGTCCCTCTGTGACACTCCTGGAGTTATCGTGGCACTGCACTCCAGCCTGGGTGACAGAGCAAGACTCCATCTCAAAAAAAAAAAAAAAAAGCGGTGCCCAACTGTTTGAGTCTCCATATGGGGCCAGTGAGGAAACTGGACATCCTGGGATCAGGGACATAAACACACTTCTCACTGTCAAGAGGACCCTAATACTGGCAGATCCGGGTGCCAGTCTGGGAGACATAACTGCTAAGTTTCAATGAGTGAATTAGCATCTCCCCAACAGTCGTACATTTCCACCAGAGCCTTAAGTGTTTCAGACTGGAGAAGCCCTGATCAGGAGACCAGAATTTCCACTATACAACTATGAAGCCTTGACCCAGCTCAGGGTTTCTCCTCCTCCGCCCTCTATGATGGTCCTGGAGTTACCGCTGTGGCCGGACTCTGGAAGGGTGAGCAGGGCAGTGGGTTGTGCTTTGCTGCCACCTAGTGGTGGGAGAAGGTAATATTCTAACTTAAGGGAACAGGCGCTTCAGGCAAGCATCACTCCAGGAATTTCTAAACTGCTTGGGAGTTCTTCTAGCACAAACTCCTCATTGTATCGACCCAGTGGATCTCAGAAAGTGAACACTGGGATCTAAAATGTGTGTGCTGACTAATTCCCAGCAGCATCTCTGTTCATAGCAGGATTCAGAGTTTTCCACCATGAACTTATTGTAATAGTGATCTTTTTTTTTTTTTTAATAGTGATCATTAAACTACCACTCACGGTCAAGCGCCGTGGCTCATGCCTGTAATCCCAGCACTTTGGGAGGCCGAGGCAGGTGGATCACCTGAGGTTAGGTGTTCAAGACCAGCCTGGCCAACATGGTGAAACCCAGTTTCTACTAAAAATACAAAAATTAGCCGGGCATGGTGGTGGGCACCTGTAATCCCAGCTACTTGGGAGGCTGAGGCAGGAGAACTGCTTGAACCCCAGAGGCGGAGGTTGCAGTGAGCCAAGATTATTCCACTGTACTGTAGCCTGGGCAACAGAGCAAGACTTCGTCTCAAACTAAAACCACCACTCACTAAGCACCTCCCATATGCTTGCAGCTCTCACCTCCAGTCTTCCCAACAGCCTATAAGCCAATTTTACAGATCAGAAAATTAAGACACCAAGATGTTAAGTGACTTGTCACTCAAGTAGATGCCAGGAGCCAGGATTCAAACCTAGAAGTATGAGGCTCTTTCCACGATGGCAGGAGCAGACAGAACCTGCAGCTTGTGGGGTCAACCAGAAAACCTCTGCTCTAAGCAGGTGCAGGACCTGGGGCAAATCATAAAGAGAGGGGCTCTTTCTCTGCCCCCCAATATTTTCAAACAGATGGTTCTGGGCGTACAGTGGACACTGAGAGACGCCGTACAGGAGGAGAGACCATCTTCAGCTGAGAACAGAGCTACTCGAAATGCAGTCCCTGGGCCAAGGCCAGCCTGTGAGGATGTAAGCACAGAAACTGAAAGTGTTTAGAAAATCTTACGGAGATTTGGCAGCATCATGTCATGTCTGTTATATGTCATAAAAACTGGAGGGTAAGAGTCTAGATTTGTGGATCCTGGAAAAAAGGAAAGAAAATATTTTTTAAGGTCGGGCATGGTGGCTCACACTGGTAATCCCAGCACTTTGGGAGGCTGCGGCGGGTGGATCACCTGAGGTCAAGAGTTCGAGACCAGCCTGGCCAACATGGTGAAACCCCATCTCTACTAAAAATACAAAAATGTTCTGGGCATGGTGGCGCGTACCTGTAGTTCTTACGCAGGAGGCTGACGCAGGAGAATGGCTTGAACCAGGGAGCAGAGGTTGCAGTGAGCCAAGACGGAGCTGCTGCACTCCAGTCTGTGTGACAGAGCTAAACTCTGTTTCAAAAAAAATATTTTAAAAGAAAATATTTTTAATTGAGTTGGATCATATTATTTTTTGTCATTGCTTTTTGTTTTATTTTTATGAGAATTCATTTTTATTGTATTTACAAAAGCATGGGTCCACAACCGATTGGAAATCTAAGAAAAACCATCCTTCACGGGTCTCTTGGACGGACAGCAGGAGGAACTGATGGATGTAGCCTCTGAGACAGCCTTGGACAGGTACAAAAACAATTCAAGCTATTCCTATAATTCTGTAGCACTCTCCGGCTTTCAAGTGCTTTCACACACATCTTGGGGCTCGCGGCCATGTGTCATGGAGGCAGAACAGGAATTAAGTGTCTACATAACACAGAGGTAACGGGGCTTCCTAAAGACCGAATGACTGTGCAAGAGCACAGAGTGGGAAGCAGGGAAGCCTGGCCCGACAGGTCTCCCTCTGCACCCCATTCCTGTTCGCCACAGATCTGCCCCAGGAAAAAAAGACACTTCCTTCTTCCCTTTCCAGTCCTCAGAAGAACGTATAACCCATGACCCCTTCCCCAAACCCTCAGTGACATTCCACAACCCTGCCACTTCACATGGGACAGGCTGGACAGAGAAACGCCCTGGAGGTAACATCGGCACCATCAGATGGGCCCAAACAGGGTGTTTCCAGGCCCAGCCCCATTTTCTTTGTGTTGCAGCCAAGAACACATGTCCCGTGCTGCAGCCAGCACGCTGCGCACACTTAATAAATTACACGGACTTCTCTGCTCTCTCAAATCTGGCCTCAATAATTTGCACATTCGCCGGTATCCTAATGAAGCAGTTGTGAAAATAAGCCAATCTCTTATAATATGAACTTGCAAGCTGATAATCCCCTGCGGTTGGAGTGCGAGGCACCTCGCCATGTGACAGGTATCCCAGCGCTGTCCTCAGAACGCATGCCCAGTGCTTCAGCAATGCCAACACAGCACCTAACGGGACAGCCACACCCTGTATTTGAGGTCTCACTCTCCTCTTGGGATTTGGAATCGTAATGCAATTATTGTGGTTATTAATATATAAGGCTATCTGTATTTTTTCCTTCATGACAAAAAAGTTCAATTCAAAGCACATCCAATACTGACACAGTCCTCTGAGTGATGTTCCTTTTCTTGCTGAGTATGATAAACAAGAATCTATGCCTCCACCACACCAAAGCTCTGAGACACTGCGTAAGAGGCCCCAGGGATAAGAAGAGCAATGAGGAAGATTCCCCTGTCCTCTCCTATTTTTTGTTCCTACCCGGGTCTGAGTTTCCCTTCCTTAGAGACCCTTTGTGATACCCACCTTTGGCTAAGGCACCAAACAACCCTTCAGGTTCAAAGGTGCTCACTGGCCAATCACTAGTTCTCCTCATCAGAAAAGACAGTTCCAAAACCCTCAGAGGCCAAGGCAGAGGAAGGGAGAATTACTAAGAGTTGGTCTCTCTGTTTGGGAGAAGAAAGAGTTGAAAGGGAAACAGAAAAGAAAGCATCTGTCCTTCACATGCTGCAATCCCAGCCTTCCTGAGAGACACCGGTAATTGGTCCATGTTCCCTCTACAGAATATTGACAGGTCCCACAGCCCAGGACCCTGCCCCTCAAGCGGAGTCCTGAGTATCAGTAAGTCCCCCCCACAAGAGCCACCCCCTCCCATTCTGGCCTCCCCCAACTCCTCACCATTCACTTTGGGTATAAGGAAAAACAAGAAGACAGGATGCATTTGAAAGAGAAACATCCAGAAGTTGCATCCTTCAGGGTGACAAGAATAACGTATGCATGATCTATTTAATACAACCCTGGCCTAAGATTAGACTGGGGAGGGAGAGTAGGAGGAGTAGGCAAACTCAGATCATCGCCACCAGCAGCAGAAGATCCACGCAGGACCCGGAGAGTCGGAAACCAGCACAGCCTTAGATGCGTGGCCTCCATGCCTGTTTTCAGTCACAGCACCGGAGTCACAGAATGCTAAGAGCTGGCAAAGGCCTCACGACTCACATTAGAGGTGAAGAAAACAAGGCTCTCGATGGGGAAGAGACCTGTTGGGCCCACAACTTGTTAGTGACATGGCAGGTACCTCAATGTCTTTTCTTGAAATAGAAAATTATATGCATATATGTGAATCACATGCAAATATGTGTGCGTCCCTCCATTTTCATAGCATGGAAGGCAGCCCCCGGGAAAATCAGAGTGGAAATGCTTGTTTTTACCGGCAGGTATTTTCTGGGTATTCTTGGCTTCCCATGGCACTCCTGTAAGCTGAGTTCTCTTTTTGTCAGATCCCATGAGGCTCAACCCCAGGCATTTTCCGAACAACCCCCTCCTTGACTTTGGCAGCTGACTCTGCCACAGCAGAGCCTCCCTCCTCCATGCCCCATTGCCAGCACCACCCCCGTTACCATCCTTGCTTAGCGCCTCTTTCTCCTCTCTCTGGCTCCATAGCCCCCTCACTCATCCCCGCCTACAGGAAAACTGAAGGGTGGGCGCCAGCTCTGTGCCTGGAGACTCACCATGCCAGGGGGGCAGAGGCAGCCAGAGACACAGCCCATGCTCATACACTCCAGGTCGTAGTTCTGGCACGTCTTGGCACACTCGAGCCCTTCAGCCCGCGGGTTGTCAGCGGGACACACCAACTTGACCATGGGGGGCCGACAGGATAGGCTCCTTTTGCCTTGAAGGTAGAAAAGCAAAGAGGTGATTAGTGAAGGAGAGAATGGACCTGCCTTCCACACTGTCCTTTGGTCCCCTGGATGCTGTCACTTAATTCAGGAGACTCAGAATCGCCCACTCACTGGGACCAGCTGCTGCCTGAACCGGAGTCCCTATGTGGGACTGGGAGGGCAGCCTCATCTGCTTACCTGGGCTTCTGACCTCTGGCTTACACTGGTGGCAGCTATTCTGACCCCAGCTCTCATCTGATGTCCCATACTTGTCGTCACCCCTGACCTCATTGTAGCGGGTTACATTAAATCAGGATGCATTGCAGAAATTTCCAGACTGAGGCTTGAAAAGACCCGAGCTTGGGGCTAAAAAGGAGTTTTAATGTGACCCAACAGAATCATTCTCAAATGGTTACAACTAACATGGGGAGAAAAGGCCATTTGACCACAATCTTTAAAAGAGGTCTTTACTTCAAAGGAAATGTGACACATACACACCATGGAATACTAGGCAGCCATAAAAAAACAGGCTCTTGTCCTTTGTAGGGACACGGATGAACCTAGAAGCCATCATTCTCAATAAACTGACACAAGAACAGAAAACCAAACACCGCATGTTTTCACTCATAGGTGGGTGATGAACAATGAGAACACCTGGGCACAGGGAAGGGAACAACACTCACTGGAGTAGGTGGAGTGGGGAAGGGAGGGGAAGGGAGGAACAGTGGGGGAGGCAGGGAGGATGGGGAGGGATAACACCAGGAGAAATGCCTGATGTAGGCGACAGGGTGGGGGATGCAGACAGCAAACCACTGTGGCATGTATGTACCTATGCAACCATCCTGTAGGGTGCAAGACGTGCACATGTACCCCAGAGCCCAAATACAGTGAAACGTCAGCCCCTGCCCTGCCACTCATTTGAATTTGCGACACTTGCAACACTCCACCCCCCGACACTCCCCTCTCCCCTCGCTGCTGTTTTCCCCCTCATCCCCTGAATATGCTCTTCTCACCATCTACACTGCACGTTTCACTTGTTCACGGTCCTCCCCAAGCCACTGGACCTACTAGAACACACGTTTCATGAAGCCAGGGATCTCTGCCTACTTCGCTCATTGATATCCAATTTCCTGGAAATTAGTAGGTATCAATGGCTAATTGGGTAGTGCTGACAGCAGGTGACTGCCACAGCACCTTCCTTTCAAAAGCCCAGGTGCACTTAATAGCATTTGTATCCCATACTGGCTCCTGTGGGCAAAAAGTCCAAATTTCTAGACTTATTTGTATATAGAAACTTTCGTTAGGAAACTGAAACTCCAAGAGGCTGAATGGCCTCTCTAAATCTGCACAGAATCCCAGGAGTTTCCTGACTTTGAAAAATATTACATTTTCCAGTGACCAGAGTAGAAGATTCTGAGCAGCACTGAAGGGAGGTCTGAGAGGCAGAATGCAACAGAGATAGTGGGTGGGGGGAAATGCTCTGAGAAGCAGAGAAAGGGAGACGCGGAAGGATGGAGTGACCTTGAGGTCGCAAGTTCTGGTCTCAACTTTTGAGCCAGCCGCACCCTCAGGATCTTGCCCAACTCTAGGCTCCCCAGTCAGTCATGCCGGGAGCCTGACCTCTCACACGGGGCAAGCAAACAGCATGGCACAGAACTGGGTCCCTTGAACAGAAGGAGCCTTATGGAACATGAGAGGCAGAGAGAGAAGCAGTCAAGCTGGAGGTTGAAGACAGACATTTATCTCTCTCCCACTGGAAGAGTCCTTTCTAAGCAAGGATGGGCCTTCTGGAAGCAAATAAAGCCCCTGTGATCCACAAATGTGAATGTGAAATCCCCAGTACCAGGTCAGCACCTTCTCCCTTCTGTGCCTGGTCCTTAAACAGTACAGCAGGCCAGACGTGGTGGTTCATGCCTGTAATCCTAGCACCTTGGGAGGCTGAGGCAGGCAGATCACTTGAGGTCAGGAGTTGGAGACCAGCCTGGCCAACATGACCAAACCCCATCTCTAGTAAAAATACAAAAAAAATTATCCAGCTGTGGTGACATGTGCCTGTGATTCCAGCTACTTGGGAGGCCAAAGCACAAGAATTGCTTGAACTCAGGAGGTGGAGGTTGTTGCAGTGAACCAAGACCACACCACTCCACTCCAGCCTGGGTGACAGAGCGAGACTCAGAAAAAAAAAAAGTACAGCAGCCATCAGGACCTTCGAATGGAAAGCAGCAGACCCAACCCTTCTCTTTCTCTCTTTCAAATCCATCCAAGAGCTTTCTAAGGAAAGAGCTGTCTTCATCAGCAAGTGCACAGGAAACAAGAGTCCATAAAAGAAGGGTGACCGTCATGACAGTCAAGGCGACCAAGTCCTCAGAGCTTTCACTGGGTTAAGGTCACCACGGGCAAACTAGAGGTCTCACAGGATCCATCTGCTGGTAGAGAAGTTTTTCCCCCTTACCCAAAACAAAATACTTCCTGCCTTGATGATTTGGATTTACATATGCAAAGACATGTCTTGGCGGGAAAGTCCCTCGCACAAACCCAGAAATTGCAGTGATCCTGGTCAAAGGCAGACGCGTCCTGAATGCACACGCACGTCAGATGGTGCCACCCAGCTCTCCCCATTCCACATGTGAGGAATCTGGGCAGGATGGAGTCCAAGGGCCCTGCAGGGGGACAGTACTCACTGCGGTGAGACAGGGGACTGCTGAGGACAGCGTCGGGCAGCAGGCTTCCAGGGACTTCACTCATGGTACAGTGCATGAAGCCACCCTCACAGTAGCTGCAGAGAGGAAAATCACGGCCCAGCTTGACGAGACTGGTCTACACTCGCCGCCTCCACATCCTCGCCTCCCGCTCTCTGCCCCTTCCAACCAGGCCCCTGTCCCAGAACCCCTCCTGAAGCACAGCTCGCTGACATCACCAGTGAGTGATCCCCATGTCACTAAATCCCATGGGATTTTGTTCAGTTATTTTTTTCATGATCTGCATGAAGCAGATCAGGGTAGCAAACCCCACAGAGGCAGTGGTGCTGTGGTCCATGTTCTTTCTGCTCAAAGACTTCAGCCTGAGAATACTGCAAGGAGGCCGGTAAGGAGGGTGACAGGGCGATCTCCCTTTTCCTGCTCCAGAAGAGGAAAACTGAGACCTAGAGCCCAGAAATGGGGCCCAACCCATGATAGTTGGCAATGAAACTCAAGAATTCCTATTGCCAGCCAGGAATCCTAGTTCCCTGTGTAGTAAGGAAGCCAGAACACCTGGACCAAATCCCAGCTCTGCTTCTGACTTGCTGTACAATTCTGGACAAGTCACTTCCTTCCTTGGGCCTCAGTTTACCCATCCATGAAGTGAAGGTCTTGGGGGCCCGTTTACCTCTCCTGCTCTGCTGTTTCAGAGTTCCCTGACCCTGCTGCCTGCACTTACCACACGGTGTGATGGTCTGAGAAGATGTCTTCAGGCTGGAAGATCTCACCATCGTAGTAACAGGGGCACTGAGCCTTAGGCACACAGTTCCCCATCTCATCCATGTAGAGCCCTGGGGGACAGAAGCAGCCCTCAAGGCAGTCCTCACTGCATTCCTCATCCGGGTAAGAGAGAGAGCGGCAGGTCAGGTTGCAGGGGGTCCCACACTGCAGGTACACCTGGCCTTTCGGGCAGTTCAGCTCTAGAGGACAGAGGAGGAGCAAGGCCTCAGCGGGAATGTTGCAAAGCAAGGACTGTGTTCTAGGACTTACCACCCTTGCAGCTGTGACCCGCACCCCCCCCCCCACAATTATATCTGTAGGGTCAGCAACTTCCTTTGCCACTAAAAGCAAAACTGTATTTTTCAGCCTGCAAATGTGTATTATGATGATGGGGGGCACACATGTTCTCCTCTCCTCAACCAGAGGGAGTGTGCATCAGTCATTTCTGAATTCTCAAAGTCTAGGATGTAGTGGAAATCTGGGCAGGTTTTGAAGCTGCGAATATTAAAAAGAACTGGGAGTGACTGGCTAGGGCATCTCTGTGATGATAATGACAAGACTGGGTATCATTTATGGAGCACCTACTGAATACCTTGCTCTTACATGGGCTCACGTTGAGTTAGCTCTCATCACCTCCTTTCAAGAAGCTTAGGCTGAGTGACTTGTCAAGAGTATACCTCACAGAGGAAGCACAGGCAGGATTTGAACCTAGCTCTCTACAGCCCATGCTCATAATCATCATTCTCTTGAAAGAAAACAGTCCCTTTGAGGACATGCTGGTCCCAAAGAGCAAGGACACTCATACCTACCCCAGTGAAGCAGGTAGCACACATCTGCCCACAGCCCTCACCCTCCCTAGCCTCCCACAGAGAAATACAGCAAGAAACACAAGCTACGAGGAAGTGTAGCAAAGCAGTAACACAGCTAAGGGAACAGGCTCTATATTCCAAATACACCCACCACTAGTTGGCTATGTGACCTTGGGCAGTATCCTCAGGGGATGGAATAACACTATCATTATGGGCAGGGCAGGGCGGACAGGGAAGGTGTGTAGGGAGCATTTTGCCCTTTCAAAATGCCTTCCCTTTTGCGGACCAGCTGCTGCCCAAGAAATGAGAACCTCACCCTGGGCATGCTTCTTCTGAGACCATTAGAAGCCTTCCCCGTGCTGTTAAAATTCATTGCTCCAGCAGAAACTCACTGGCAGAGCATTTCACAGAAGCTGTAAAAGTAAGCCCTGAGCCGTGGAGCGGGGGCCTTTGGATAGACCCTGCGGCTTCCCTCTCCTGCCACCACCCTGCACTTGGTGTTTGAAGGTTGCTGGGAAGGGTGGGGCTCTTTAATCCTATTAGACATTGATTTTTCTCAGCAAGAAAGGAAAGGTTTGGTCATCAGATGATTACTGAGAGAGCGTAGGTGAAGATGGGATGTGTTAGACAACGAAGATGAAGATGTCTTTCAATCCCGAGCCTACGACGACAAGGGTACATTTTACCCATTAAAGAGCAGCTAACTCAAGAGCTTGCTCTATCTCTATCACTAGGCTATCTCTAGCGCCGGCCTAGAGCCTTATTACATTTCTCCTTTAGCCTTCTTCCCCAAAGAAACTGAGTGCGCCTCTCAGTTTAGCAGACACGTCTTGCGTATCCACTGCCTGCCAGGAGCCATGCTAGGCCCAGGGAAGCAGAGATGGTCCAACCTGGTCCTTGCCTCCAGAGAGCCTGTGGTCCTGTCTTCCCAAAGGAAATGCAACCGATTTGCAAGAGGACAAAAAAAAGCGTGTGCTTCTCCTGAACCTCCTCACAGTGCCCCACAAAGTAGCTACACGGTAAGTCTGTGCTCCCTGAATGCCCCCAGTTGGTATGACCTCTTCTTAGGAATAGATTCACTGGTTTAGGGAGCTCCGTTCATTTCCCTGGAAGAGAAAGTGAAGTATGGGTGGAGGGGACAGCTGAGCCTCAGCACTTCTCCAAGTCAGGAAAGGATGGGGGCAAGAACCCAGGAGTCTTGCCCAACTGTCTAGGGTGCAAAGGGACAGCCTAAGACCATCTGGCCAGCCTAGTCTCTTGTCCCAAAAGCCCCCAGAGACAGATCCCTCTTGTGCTTAAAAGTCTCCAGGGAAAGCTCCTTCCCATCACCCTTTCTGCCCTATCATAAAGCCTCAGGAGTCAGGACATTCTTTAACTGAACCTTAGCCCCACTACAGAAGCCTCAGCCCATTTCCCCGGTTCCATTCAGTGGAGGTTAAGAATGGCTGTTCGTGAGAGATTAAAGAATATTTCAGTGGACCCTGAGCGTTCTGAAAGAATGTCCTAAATTAGGAAATCCTGCCGATGCTGCAGCATACTGATAATGCGTCATTTCTAACATTGGTGGACAAGCAAACAATAATCATAAGCGGCATCTCATTCACTCCTCATGACTTTCCCCAATTTCTAAATAGCAAACTCTAAGGAAGAAACTGAAGTGCAGAGGGGTTGTTAAAACCATAGCCAAGTACACGTCCTCCAAGAAGCCTTTCTTGGTTTTCCCTGTCCTGAATCTACTCATCCTTCTACTTAGCGTGACAGATATCTAGCAGGGCTGCAGCTTCCATTTCTGACTCTAGTACATTTGGACTTCTACAACACCACTCTGGCCCGACCCCACTGGGCATGCAGCAAATGTCCCCTTAGCAATAACAAAAACAAAAACGTTAGCACAATCCAGCCTCCCAGGGACCAGAGTGGGAGCAGGTATCAACTGTGGTCTCCGGTTTCCAGCAGCGCAGAGTGGGAATCTAAAGCCAACAGGGGAAAGTGATGTAATTCACCTTCATATAATTCTGTACAGTGCCAGAGATTTTGCCTATCGGTGGTTTGCCTGGAGTTATAAGCAAAGGGTTTGAACGCGAATTTCCCCTTGCTTTCATCGGACTCTGAAGGGATGCGAGGACCCAGCAGGATCTGAGACCCACTCGCTCCACAGCCTGGCCTTACGTGCGCCGAACGAACAGCAGGTGGCAGCAGCCACTGGAAACCCCTGCTCTACAAGGATCCCCAAGTTCTAGGCCTCCAGGTTCAGGGAGCGAACTTGTCCTGGGACAGGCCCCAGGAGGTCCCCACCGCGTGTCCTGCTGGGAGGTGGAAGGGAGAGGTGGATGCCAATGAACCGTCCCCCCCAACCCATGCTTGTCACAATTCCCCAGGCCCTCTTTCCACAGAAAATAATGCAGAGAAAGGGCTTCGAAAAGGACGCGTGGACGGAATCGGGGGGCGGTGGACAGGGAGGGCACGCACCGCAGCGTCCCGGCTCGCGCCAGGCGATGCGCACGCCTCTCCCCGCGCAGGCCGCGGCGTAGCTGGCCAGGGCGCCGCACAGGCACTCGCGGCCGTCGGAGCAGGAGCACACGTCGTAGCGGCAGTTCCGCAGGTAGGGCAGCGGGCTGACGGCGCGATGGCAGGCCTCGAACGTGGGGGACGTCAGGACCGCGCACGCCTCCTCGGCGAACCTGGCTGTGGGGGCGAGAGGAGCGAGCCCGGGATGGGGCGGGGAGCGGGAGGGGTGCCACGCCCCCAGGCCGACCCCCGGGGAAATAGCCCAGTGCTGCCTATAGGGGGCCGCAAGGTCGCGCAGAGAAATCTGCAAATTCCACCCCCACCGCCAGTCTATTTATCTTACTATCGTCTAAGGCTGAGTTTGTGAGCTGCTGCTGCTGCAGTAGACTGGGAACGTCGAAGGACAGGGACTATGGGCTATGGTCTTTTATTTTATTTTATTTTTTTAGAGAAACACGGTCTTGCTCTGTCGCCCAGGCTGGAGTGCAGAGATGCGATCTCGGCTCACTGCAGCCTCGACCTCATGGGTTCCTGCGACTGTCCCACCTCAGCCTCCTGAGTAGCTGAGATTACAAGCGCACCCCACCACGCCCGGCTAATTTTTAAAATATCAAATGGGGGCTCCCTAGGCTGCCGAGACTAGTCTCGAACTCCTGGCCTCAAGCCATCTTCCTGCTTCCGTGGACTTGTTTTTTTTCTTTTTTTCCCCCGGGGCTTGGCGTGTGGAGGGCGCCCAATAAAGGGACTTTGAAGAGCAAATGACCCAGTTCAGATGATCGAATGCTGACGGTAAAAACAACGCCCCACCCCTTTCTTCGCTCCCCGCCCCCGTCCCCGCCCCCGTCCCCCCTCCCCGCGGTGGGCGCACTGCCCAGCGAACCCATTGCACTGGAATGTGAGGACCTCGAGGTTCTGCGGGGTCCCTGCCTTGCCCCCAGGCTCACGTACTCATGCGCGGGTTGAGGGCGCAGGGATCGCTGTGCTGCTTCTGCAGGTCCTGGCAGTCCCCGTGCAGCTTCCAGGCGTTCCCGAAGTCCTCCACCCGGGGCTCCGCCAGCCCGGAGGGGGTAAGGAAGTCGTCGCCCTGGTTGCCGTTGTAATTCCCACACAGGCCGCAGGTCTTCCCGGAGTAGACGGGGGACAGCTGCGGGAGAGACCAGGCCACCCTGGCGCCACTGCCGTCAAAGCAGCGCAGAGTTGTTTCGCTACTGAGATGGTTTTAATCAAAAAAGTTCCCCAGGTGAAAAATAAATATGAATTTAATAAAAAGTAGCTAAGCCCTGGGCTGCAAAAGGCGTCGGGGGAGTGAACTGCAGTGTAAACTTACCGGCTCCATCCCTGCTCCCAAATCATCAGAGCCCTGTCCTGCCACAAAGGATTTTAGAAATTATCCGATCAGCCGATCAGCCGGGCGCGGTGGCTCACACCTGTAATTCCAGCACTTTGGGAGGCCGAGGTGTGTGGATCACGAGGTCAGGAGTTCGAGACCACCCTGACCAACATGGTGAAACCCCGTCTCTACTAAAAAATACAAAAATTCGCCGGGCGTGGTGGCACACACCTGTAATCCCAGCTACTTAGGAGGCTGAAGCAGGAGAATCGCTTGAACCTGGGAGGCAGAGGTTGCAATGAGTCAGATAGTGCCACTGCCCTCCAACCTGAGGGACAGAGCAAGACTCCGCCTCAAAAAAAAAAAAAAAAAACAAATCATCAGATCATTTAAGGATAGAGAAGCAGAGGCCGGGAGAGGGAACATGACTTGCCTTCGGTCAGGGAGGTAGTGACAGAGCCCGGGTGAGTGAGTAGGCAGCTTGAGCCCAGCCCAAAGTGCTCTGCCCTCCATGCCATCCACACCAGTGGGCCTGATACCTCTGAAGTCACATGCAAACTCAAGACCCCTCTTTTTAGGGAGACCTCGAATTGGTCACTCGGTGTGATCAGGAGGGGTCCGGGGTTCAAACTCCAGGCCATGTGCATATGGTTTATTGTCCATTCTCAGAACTGAACAAAGTTCTGAGCCCAAAGTGCACATTCGGGGACAAGCAGGAGAGTGGAACCTGCCTTTCCCCCACACAGCTGGGCGTATCTGCTGGTTTCTATGGAGAGGACACTGATTCCAAGATGCAGTGGGGCCTGGGACCCAGGAGTCCTGACTCCCTTTCCTCATGTCATTACCAAGGCAGGATGACCTCCCTGCATTCTGAATCCTCAGGGGCCAGGGTCAGCTCTCAGAGCCCCTTTTCAGCTTCCAGCTCCAGCCTAAAAAGATGCAGGATTAACAATCCAGTAGAAGGTCCTAGGCCCATAGAAATCGAACCCAGGTAAACATCATTGTTAAGAAAGGGGACAGAGTAATGTTTCCTTGTTCGCTTGACAAATATCAAATGTCACATTAGGCCTTCTCCCACCTCCCTATTTAAAACTTAAATCGCCGGGCGCGGTGGCTCAAGCCTGTAATCCCAGCACTTTGGGAGGCTGAGGTGGGTGGATCACGAGGTCAAGAGATCGAGACCATCTTGGTCAACATGGTGAAACCCTGTCTCTACTAAAAATACAAAAAATTAGCTGGGCATGGTGGCGCGTGCCTGTAATCCCAGCTACTCAGGAGGCTGAGGCGGGAGAATTGCCTGAACCCAGGAGGCGGAGGTTGCAGTGAGCCGAGATCACGCCATTGCACTCCAGCCTGGGTAACAAGAGCGAAACTCCATCTCAAAAAAAATAAAAAGAATAAAAAATAAATAAAACTTAAATCCCCAAAACCTGGCACATCCTGCCCCTTTCTCTGCTGTATTGCCGCAGGATCTATCACTTTCCGATCTATAATATAATTTACTTGTTTGTTTTGTCTCCATTAGAACTGAAGCTAAATGAGGCAAGGATTTTTGTCTGTTTTGTCTCACTGCTGTAATCACAGCATCTAGAATGGTGCCTGTCAGCCCTTTCAGGCTGCTATAACAAAGTATCACAGACTGAGTGGCTTATAGACAAGTGATACCAACTGCCCACAATTCTGGAATCTGGGAAGTCCAAGATCCAGGTGCCGGCAGATTTGATGTCTGGTGAGGGCCCTGCTTTCTGGTTCACAGGTGGCGCCTTCTAGCTGCTACCTCATATGGTGGAAGGGGCTAGCTAGCTCTCTGAGGTCTTTTATAAGGGCACACACCTCATGCTTCATCACCTCCCAAAGGCCCCACCTCCAAATACCATCACCTTGGGGATTAGGATTCCAACACAGAAATTTGGGGAGGACGTGGACATTCAGTCCACAGCATGTCAGCAGACAATCAGTAAGTGTTTGTTAATGAATGAATCATTGAACAAATGAATGAATAAGTAAGTGCATAACTAGGTTCTCCTGATGGGCTGAAATGCAGTGCCCGCAGTCACGGCTCCCTGGATAAGGCGGCATAACTGGTGGCGCACCTCCACTCCCTCCCCATCTCTCCGCATCTTTTATCTCTCCTTTCTCAAATTTTGATGCTCCCCAAAGGTGCTTTCATTCACCCCCACCAGGCCATCTGTCACTCCCGTGCATCACTCTAAAGCCAGGTCTTCTCCCATCTCCTTGTCTCAGAGGTTGGCTTGGCCAGGGTTAGGGGAGCGGGTGCACCCAGGGGCGGGACACTTAAGAGAAGACACTGGCTATTTGAAATAAACCTCTGCTTAGTGACAGTTCTGACTAAATGAAGCCTGTTTAAGGGTCTTTCCACACCACTGTGCCTAAGGCACACCCAGGCCCTGCAAGGCAGCCAGCAGGGCAGGGAAACAGCACACAGAGGGCGTGATTTCCGCTGGCCTGAGGCTTGGTACCTGGACCGCCAGCCCCACGGGGACAGCATGCACACCACGCCCAGGGGGAGGAGACCAGAGGAACCTCCTCTGCCCCACCCAGCCTCCCTCCAGCTCTTGCCTCCACACTGCAGTCCCCAAAACCCTGGGGACTCCCCATCTCCTGCCCCATCTCAAACACCCCCTTTCTTGCTTCATAATAAAACCCACAAGACAGACCCTTTCCATGAGCACCAGGAACCTGTATAAGGAAAAAGAAAAAATATACAAAAAGACAGTTCTATAGGCCATGGGGTCATCTGACCCTGTCCTGAATCTTGGCCAAGGAAATCACTGCATGTTAGCTAACTGACACAAACTCACTCCCAAAGAAAGAAGTTGGCTTCTCTTCTCCTAGGAGAGACAAAGACCAGAGAAACCTGAGGGGAAGAAGGGCAGCTGCCCAGGATCAGAAGTTACAGCCCTGCTGATTGAAGGGAGAAAGCGCGTGGGTGGAGAGCACCCTCTCTGTGAGACGGGAGGATGCTCAGAAAGTGGACTGGCTGGCCAGGCACGATGGCTCACACCTGTAATCCCAGCACTCTGGGAGGCCAAGGCAGGTGGATCATTTGAGGTCAGGAGTGTGAGAACCACCCTGGCCAACATGGTGAAACCCCGTCTCTACAAAAAATACAAAAATTAGCCAGGCATGGTGGCAGGCACCTGTAATCCCAGCTACTCCGGAGGCTGAGGCAGGAGAATCACTTGAGCTTGGGAGGCAGAGATTTTGGTGAGCCAAGATTGTACCACTGCACTCCAATCTGGGGGACAGAGTGAGACAGAAGGAGAGGGGAGGGGAGTGGGGGGAGGGGAAGGAAGGAAGGAAGGAAGGAAGGAAGGAAGGAAGGAAGGAAGGAAGGAAGGAAGGAAGGAAGGGGAAGGAAGGGAGGAAAGAAGGAAGGAAGGGGAAGGAAGGAAGGAAGGAAAGAAGGAAGGAAGGAAGGAAGGAAGGAAGGAAGGAAGGAAGGAAGGAAGGAAGGAAGGAAGGAAGGAAGGAAGGAAGGGGAAGGGAGGAAGGGAAGTGGACTGGTTAAAGTGAAGCAACTCCTTGAAGACCAGGTTGCAGGAGGCAAGATTAGACAAGAGCCAGGAGCCCAAGTTCTGGTCCTCACCCAGTAACCAAAGGACCGTGAGACCCAGGGCAAGTTACTGCTCTGGAAATAGTGGCTCTTTATTTCCTACCAGAAATGGGAGGTTGACAAGAGGATCCCCCAGACCTTCCTTCTCATGGTCTATGGTTGCAGGTTTATTTTTAATGAAAAGAAAAAAAGAAAAAGGAGTTAGTTTGAAATTCCCTCAGGATCTCTAAGACAAGAAAAAGAACATGGAGGAGGGAGGATGCCAGGGTCTCCTGGGCGATGCCCGACGGCCCCCCACCAGGACTACAGCAAGGACCCTGTGGAGCACCAGACCCCAGGAGGCAGGAGGAGGCTCTCCAGGAATCCGAGGCATAATCTAGCACAGTGGCTCTCAAAGTGTAGTCTTGAGACGCAGGGGGGTCCCTGAGACCTCTTCCAGGGGTCTTCGAAACCAAAACTACTTTCATAATGCTCTGAACACATTATTTGCCCTTTCCCTCCTCATTCCCTTACAAGTATACAGTGGAATTTTCCAGTGGCCACATGACATGCAATATTGCAAAAGACTGAACGCAGAAGTAGACGCGAGAAGCCAGCTGTCTCCCATTAAGCCAGCCATTAAAGAGATTTGCAGAAATGTACTACAGTGGTATTATTCCTGTTGCTTATTTTGGTTCTGGCAAACACTTATTTTTTCCCAAAACATTGATGTTTATGTTAACTTGTAGTGGGTTTATTATTACAATTTTTGAATGAGTTAATAAGTACATATTTTAAATGTCTCTAATTTAATTTCTAATCTGGTAAATATCAATAGATATAATCCTCCTACAAGATCTTGGGGTTCTCAATAATTTTGAACAGTGTAAAGGCCAAAAGCTGAGAGCCACTTTTTGTTCTGATGGGAAAGGCACGAGGCAAAGAGCTAATCCTCGCTCATCCTGGGTCATTCAGGAGGGCGGGGGGTCAGAGTGGGAAATCCGATGAGCCTGGAGTGCTGGACCATCCCTCGACTTCCCTGGGCCCTGGCTGCCTCATTTATAAAGTGCCAGTAATAATATCTGCACTGCCCACCTGCCTGAGACATTTCCAGACAAACAGCGTAGATAGAGGCCCCAGGAAAAGTATGGATTGCTATCCAGTGTGATTCTAGGACCACCGAGAACAAGAAGTGGCCCACACATGCAGAGTCCAGGGCCCAGGGGAGGAATCTGGTGGTTTCCTGTGCAACCTCTCCCGGGCAGATGGGAAACTCGGCTTTCTCTCAGCTCGGAGTGCCAATCTGGCTCTTCGCTTACTACCCACAGTGGGCACCCCGGAAGACAGCCTGCTCCCGGACCTTGTTTCAGCAGGGAGATTGGACAGCAAACCTGCCCCCTCCCCAACTCCACAAGAGCCCACCCAAGTCTAGAGGCCCTTGGGATAGCAGAGCCCAGCAGGGAGGATCCCCTGGGGCCAAGAAGGGGCATCCAGAAAACAAACACCAGCCTCATAAACGAGAGGCCTGTTCCTCGATATGGGGGTGTAGGCCATGAGGAGAAAGGAATTCTTTTCCCACCACACAAAGCCATTCTGCCCAGGGCACAAGGGGTACTTTGTAAGGGTTGGGCTGCAGGGAGCCAATGCCCCATGAGGGGGACCTACCTTCACCAGCAGCCTCCCGCGGCCATCCCAGTCCATCTGCAGGTCCTCCCCGTAGCTGACGTGCACGGAGGTAGTCACTGTGTGCTGGATGCGGAGGTCACCTGGGATCCAGCAGGACAGGATTCAGGCAGAGGTGGGGAGAGGACAGGGTAGTGGGGGGCAGATGTATTTGGGGGGAAATGGGGTGTCTCAAAAGGATGGTAGCAATGAACAGCAATGACTTAGGGGCAGGTGGAGTGGCCATGAGGTTTAAGGGGGTGTCAGGTAGAAGGGTGATCAAGGTGGACAGAGGGCAATTAGGGTCCCCCAGGAAGCCTCTGCACCTGCGCTGTGACCTGCCATTCCCCCTGCTGCCACAGGAGGGAGGCAGAGGCTCCTGCATCCTCTGCTTTAGGTGGGTGCCCTGGAGCAAAGGGGATCTGTCTCGCATTGACACCACAACGCCTGAACATGCCTGGGACACTCTGCCACTGCACACCACCTCCTGTCTGCACAATGCTGTGTACAACACTGAACAGAGCAATTGCTGCTTCTGTGGGAAGGTGGAGACAGATGGGAGCATCCCCCCTGCTCTGGGGGAACAAACATATCTCATTAGGATACACACACAGCATTGACACCCATGGACGTGCTGGGTACCCACTGGCCCAAGTTCACCCACTGTGTGCGATGCTAGGATAGTGGGCGACAAAGTGGCAGCAGTCGCAGAGAAGGACGAGTGTGGGAGCCATTTTGAGCGTGAAGTTTCGGAGCTTTCCTATGCAAAAGCAGGTTTGCTTTGGCAGGCACAGGGCAACCTGGGTGAAGATGCTGGACAGGTAGGTTTTTTGCTACCACTAGACAGGCCAGAGGGTCACCTGGCCTTGCCCCAAGTGGCATCCTCTGATGTGACTTCACCAGTCACCCCCGATCTCAGCATCAGCCTCTGACCCTTTCCCACCCCAGAGCAAACCAGAACCGCCTGCCCAAGACTCAACTCGCCCCTTTGGTTCAAGCCAAATAAAAACCCTCTTGGTTCCCTTTTCCCAGCCACACTCTGTCCCAGGCCTAGAGCAACATCTTCATCTACAGGCTTTCTTCTCTAGTCTTTCTCCTCCAGGAAGCCTTCCTTTCTTGCAGGGATGCATGCCAAGCACCCCACCCTGCTTTCCAAAGGCAATTCCCCATCACATTCCCACAGAAGAGGCGTGCAGGTCCCTAGGGACAGTGGCCAGGGCTGAGGAGAAGGGTGCTAAGGGATGCGCCTGGCCAGCCCCAGGCATGGTGGAGCAGGACGAAGCACACCTTTCAGGAGGGGGAGCTGGACGTCCTGGCCATCCATGGCAACTCCGCCCCCATGCTTCAGCTTCACAAGGCTGTTGTGCAGGCCAGGCAGCCGGATGGTGACAGAGCGGGTACACACAGCATCGGGGTCATCAGCACACTGCCAAGAGGGAACACAGGGTGACTTTGCTACAGCCCCTGCCTGTCCAGCACCTCAGCCCAGGACCCTTTTAATCAGAGAAGGTCCCTGACCCCAGAGAGCCTCTGGCCTTCTCATAGCCTACAACCCCATTCTCCCAGAATATTCCATGTGAATGGGGCCCCCTAGAGTTGTGCAGCAGGAGGGCACTGAGCACATCTGTGCCTGCATCTTTTCCCAGCCCGGCCTGGTCTTTTTTAAAGAACCATGGGCCTCTGCTTCATCGTGTTCCTCGGCCCTATCGTTCAAAGGGAATCAGGGCCTTTGATCTTCAGGGGAAGCCCTGTGCACTCTATTTGTCCTCATCTTTGCTTCCACCCCTAGAGAAAGGAGCCCACACATGCACCATGGAGTTCAGAGCAGAAGTCAGGCCCTCTGCTCTCACCCCAGCCACCCCCAGCTCCAAACATCAGAGGGTTAGTTATGGAGGCAACAGGCTAGACCCGAAGAGGATACTTCCCCTGGGTGGGGAGCTGAGCCGGCCCTGAGTAGGCATTATTGGCAGGGCAGGATGCCTTCCCAAAGCATCTAGGGAGAGAGGGGATGGGCTGGGTTTCCGGATGAATGAGGGGATAACTGAAGTCTGGAAGAAGAGGCCTCCCACCTGCAGAGAGAGCAACATTCCATGTCTTCCAGGGGCTGCCCTGTCAGCCTAGCAGCTATGCAGCACCCTGGGCTGCCCCCCGACCAGCGCCAGCCTGGCAAAGCTCACCTGCACTGTCTCAATGACAATGGAGAAGGAGTGGTCCTGGCAATCCCGGGCCAGCAGGTACTGGCAGATCCCACTGAAGGTGAAGTATTTGTTGTCGAAGCTCTTGAAGTGGGATTGACCTGTGACCAGGCACTCCCCTGGAGAGACACAGAGGAAGGGAGAAGAATGGAAGGTGAGGGGACGTCCCCTAGGGTGGCCAAGGTGGAATGCATATGCAAGCAGGGCACCCTCTCCCCAAAACTGCATGGATGTCCTTTTACCACACCAGTCTAAATACGAATTCTACACGAGGACTCAGCTCCTGCTCCTAAAACTGCAAGATGTCAGAGCTGGGGCATTCAGGTCAAGGCTTCCTTTTACAGATGGGGCAACTAAGGAAGGTGACAGAGCCACACTCAGTCAGTGGTGGAGCCACGCGGGAACCCACGCTTCTGCTTCTGGGCTCCCTGCAGCCTCCCCTCCTCCCTCGCAGCCCACTGGCCTGGGTTTCATGCTTCCCACAGGCATCATTGCCGCGCCAGCCTCAGACTGGTGCCAGCGGAGTGCCCTGCCAGGGGGATGCTGCCCAATAGCACGGGGTTCTCTGAACCTGAGTGTGGAGGGACTCTGGGACACAATGCCACCCCTTGAGAGTCCCTGCAGGCCAGGGTCAGAGTAGGCAGCCCAGAGACAGGATGAGGTGGGAGAGCAGTGAAAATGGGGACTCCATTCTCCTCCCCAGCAGAGGGGCGACTCTGAGGCCATTGCTTTCTGTGTCCTCAGAGGGCCAGGCCCACACTGTGACTCCAGTCAGGACCAATGGGGAACCAGGAGGCCATCTGCCCATGATCTCACCACCACCCAGGCAGTGCTGACCTCGACGGGGCCAGCTTCCCAGCCCAGGCTGACACATCTGTGGGTGGGGACTAGGACTCCCCTTCATCACCCTGCAACTCAAAACCCTCAACTGTCCCCACGCTAATTCCTACTCCGCCTCTCCCAGGCCCTAGCCTAGGCCCCATACTTCTGGCCTGATGTACCTCCAACCTGAGATCACACAGCCTGGACGGTGTCCTGGCAGGGGGAGGCCTCTGCCAATGGCTCCAGTGATTCTCCATCAACCTGCCCTGGCTTGAGGCAATCCCATCTTTAGGGCCAAACAGGGACCCATGAAAGCTGAAAAGGGCATCGGATCCCTTCCCCACCTCCCCTATCTATTTCCTACACCTGCTCTCATCTTTGCTACCTACTCCACAGAAAAAGAAATATGGATATATATAAACCATTGCCATTTGGTAAAGGAGGAAGACTCTGCCCACCCAGCCACACTAGGGGGCGTGTGTGAGTTCCTTTCTCTAAGGACTGAAGCAAAGATGAGGATAAATAGAGTGTACAGGGCTTCCCCGGGGGCCCTCACAATGGCGGAGGCGTGGCTCTCCATGGCACTACCCCAGCCTCCACCTGAGTTTCCCCCTTCAGGGAACAGATGCTAGACCAATGCTAGAGAGAGAAACCTAAGAGGGTCCTACAGGCAGTCGCATGTGGGCCCAGCTCCCGGGCTGATGCTAGGCCCTGTCACACAGCCAAGGGGTCCCCAAAAGGCACGGAGAGATTCTAGCTGTCCGTCTGTCAAGGACAAGCTCCACAGGCCCCCACTGCCTGGCACTTCATACCCGCATGTGCGCTGACAGGCCCGGCCAGGGGCCAGGCTAGACTGTGTAGGCTTGGACCGAGGCGTGGGCCTGTCTTTGGGATGTGTGTGAAGGCAGGACTAAGGATGAGTGCCCCAGGATGCACATGTCCCTCTGCCTGGTCCCCGGTGCAGCACACCCCCTCCAGGAGGGCACATCTAGCCCAGCAGAAATTAGGAGAATGTGGAGAGGCCCCAGATCACTCCCTTCAGCATGAGCCACCTTCCCCATTGCCCTCTCGAGAAGGGTGACAGTGAGGGGTGACTGTTCATGGAGGTCAGAGCAGAACAGGCCACAAGAGAGGGGCTGGGATCATCCCATCCCATTTTGGTTGTGCTGGAATTTCAGGTCCAGTGAGGTCTCGGGAAAGCCTTCTTGAACGGACCATTTTTCAGAAAGTATCGTCATTCTACAAACAGCGTAAGATGGTCATTTGTGTCAAATGTCTTGGACACAGTGCAGTAAAAATGGGTGTGAATTCTTCCCCCAACCTTTCCCTGTTTTCTCAAGAGCACTCTTATCTAAGCAAGCAAACTGACTTCTGCTATATCTAACAATACCCAGGAAAAGAAGGGTCAATGAGAAACATGCAAATATTCGAAAGGAAAACTTTCAGGACCAGCATCTAATCCTCTCATCTCGTTTCCTTCGCTGACCCTCACTGACTTGTGTTCCCAGCTTTCTCGGGAATCAGAAGTCTAAATATTGTATTTAGCTTATCTCCTCGGTACAATTGAGGAACAGAGCCACAAACACAGGAAAACGGATGGGTGAGCTGCCAGGTAGGAGTTAGCCACGGGAGCCAGAATGTCAGCCAGAACTATGGGCCACGCAGCCAGGCTCACCCATCCTCTGCCCAGGATGGGACACTTGGAAATTCCCTATCAGTCAGCAACAGGCGGCCCCCGATGAACAGCGGGCCCACCACTACACAGAGATGGGCACTAAAAGTTTGGTGAACGAATGAAAGGCAGGTGATTCCTAAAATAGCATTAAAAAACATCTGGAAGTTAACGCAGATCCACTTCTATGTAAATAAAGATCCTCCATCATGAAAACACAAAAGGGAATCTCTCATCTGGTGGAAGTGCATTACCGCTTCTGAACAAACCCTTTAGTCTGCAGTAGTGAGCCCCAGATGCCACTGCTCTGCTCAGGGCCATTTGTTTCCCCAGCCTCACAACCCTTCACCTCCCAAAGCCTTCCCTGCAGAAATGCCAACCCTCCGGCCTTTAGCAAAGCGACTCAGACTTCCACCAGACGCAAATTGTCACCAAAGCCTGCAACATAATCTCTACCAAATGTGCAAGATGTATTTCCTTTTTCTTCTTCTTTTTTTTTTTTCCTGAGACAGAGTCTCACTCTGTCGCTGAGGCTGGAGTGCAGTGGTGCCATCTCGGCTCACTGAAGCCTCTGCCTTCGGCCTCTCGTGATTCTCCTGCCTCAGCTTCCCGAGTAACTGAGATTGCAGGCGTGCACCACCGTGCCCAGCTAACTTTTGTGGGGGTGGTAAGTATGGGCAGGGTTTCAGCTTGTTGGCCAGGTTAGTCTCAAACTTCTGACTTCAAATCATTCACCTGCCTTGGCCTTCCAAAGCTCTGGGATTACCGGTGCAGGCTGCCGTACCTGCCAAAGTTGCATTTTGGTTTTTTCTTCCTCCTCCTCCTCTTCTTCTTCTTCTTGTTCTGTTTGTTTTGCAACAAGGTCTCACTGTCTCCCAGGCTGCAGTGTAATGGTGCCATCACAGTTCATTGCAGCCTCAATCTCCCAGGCTCAAGTGATCCTCCCATCTCAACCTCCCAAGTGCCTGGGACTACAGACACACACCGCTACACCTGGCTAATGTTTCCAAGTTTTGCAGACATGGGGTTTCACCATGTTGCCCAGGCTGGTATCCAACTCCCGGGCTCAAGCAATCTGTCCACTCAGCCTCCCAAAGGGCTGGGATTACAGGTGTGAGCCACAGTGCCTGGTATTAGATGCATTTCCAAGTGCTCTGTGGAAGCCATCTCATTGATTGCTCCTATGAGGGGCTCATTATTATTCCCAGTTTACAGATGAGGAAACTCAAGCATAGAGAAGTTCGTCCAAGTTCCCAAAGAAGCCAAACAGGGATGTGAATACAGGCAGTCCGTCAGGCTGCAGAGCCCAAAGCCCTTGATGCCATCTGAAATGGCCTCGTGGCTTGGCTCCTGCAGTCTCATAAACTCGATTTCTTTATGGCCAAGCCTAATGTCATTCTAATCCCGGGGACATCCCAAGGGGCATAGGGACAACTGGGTCTCCGAACATGGAGACCGGGGGAAGAAAGCCTCATCTATGAAACATGATGCCCTGGCCTGGCCTGAAAGGGGTCTGACGGGACTCTAGAAACCCCAGCAGAAGCGAACAGGCCACTGGAGACTTTCTGTGAACTCGAGGAGTCAGAAACCCCAGGCAAGCACGGGCCCCTCAGAACGCATCTTCCTGTGCCAGACGCATCTGCTCTGATAACTCATTGATGTCTCTGTTAGCCTGGGATGTGGGGTGTATCTTTCTTCCTGGAGGCTTCAGAACAAACTGACCTTGATTCCCAAGGTCAAATTATTAGGCTGTGTTAGAATTCATCAGAAATTATCTTTTTTTTTTTTTTTGAGATGGAGTCTCACTCTGTTGCCCAGGCTGGAGTGCAGTGGCACGATCTCAGCTCACTGCAACCTCCACCTCCTGGGTTCAAGCAATTCTTCTGCCTCAGCCTCCTGAGTAGCTGAGATTATAGGCATGCACCCCCACACCCAGCTAATTTTTGTATTTTTAGTAGAGATGGGGTTTCGCTGTGTTGGCCAGGTTGGTCTTGAACTCCTGGCCTCAAATGATCCGCCTGCCTTGGCCTCCCAAAATGCTGAGATTACAGGCAGAAGCCACCACAGGTGACCCATTTCTCCAGGGCCTGCAGAGAAGCTCTGGCTTGCTCCTCGCTTTACAAGCAAAGCCAAGCATATCCTCTTCCAGAAACTTCCTACCTACTCTTTCCATCAGCAGCTCGATCTGCAGTCATCACACTGGGAACATCAGACAGCCCCATTGCCTGCTGAGTCATGGCAGGGTGTGGAAATACGCTCATGTGCAGGGGTGCAAATGGGTAAGAAGGCAATGATTAACAAAACTCCCAAACTCAAAGAAGACGGTCAGAGCCAAGGCTTTGAGAATGTAGGAAGAGCTTCGTAGTTTTGTTGGTAAAATATCAAACCATTCAGTGGACAGAATTGAAACCGTTTATCTTTTCATCAAGTCATCAAGAGAACGACTTACATCCTCAGCAAAGTTAGATTCTAATCAAAGTTAGAAATCTAGATTTCGATTTGAAGATCAGGGGATTGTGCTGTCTGCCCCAGAAAACAGTCCATGAGTGTTCAAATAGTACTTGGATGAATGGACAGTTGGAAGGATGATGGATGGAAGACCCATCCTACATCCTACAGTAAGTAGCTGTTAAGACTCCATAACTGGGGAAGACGTCCTCAATCTGGCGGTTACAGATGTCTAAAAACACACACACACAATAAACTGAATTCCTAATTCCATCCGCTGGGGCTCACAGATCTCAAACAATGAATGCTTCTTATTTAGATGTTCAAAGTGTTTTCAGGTTAATTGCAGCAACTCATATGTCTTCCAAAGAGCCCCTTTAGTCTTTCACATGGTGTAGTCATGTTAAATGGAACACAAATATCACTTTCAAAAGCAATGTTTTCTCCTTCACGCTTTCTTCAAGGGTTGCACAAAAAGTAACCTGGCTGGGTAGGCATCTCTTTGCTAGACTAATTGATCTAGCCCACATCTAGTTCTAGAATTTTCCCAGTGTAGAGGGCACTGGCTAAGGCCCTGAGTGATCCTAAAGCCTTTTATTCACAAACCCTGAATTCAATCCCAGGTATCCAAGCTCAGCCCACTTCAGGCCACCAAAGGTCAGGACAAGGAAGGGGAAGAAAGGGAAGGGAAAAAGCAAGAAGTCAGGCCGTTGTGAGTTCAAGTCATGGCTCTGCCCAGGTCACCTACCTGGACCTCATAGCAGCCGTGTGACTTTGGGCAAGTGATTTAACCTCTCCAGGTCTGTTTCGGCTTTCATAAAAAGAGAACAAATCGCACCTGCCTCACAGGTTGTAACCGGAACGTGTCTAGCGCGGTGGCCAGCACATAGAAAACAGCATGTGAGTGACACAGAGGGCAAGGTCCTCGGTCCTCGGAAGGTGGGGCAGAAGGGAGCTTTGAATGAGCAAGGTTTCCAGTAAACAGAACAGAGTTGGGGCCAAACAGAGGAGAAAGCAAATGGCAGAGATTGCTCAACAATTTTTCCTAAGCAGATTTTCCGGGGCAGGGACAGGATGGGAGGAATCATTTGGTGACCTGGTTTCCCTAGCTCTTGGACCATGCCATGGTCTTCATATCGGGCATTCTGGAAAATTCCATTAGAACTCTACCTTCAAGACTAAAGAATTACCAGGCCTTCTACCTCTTAATTTTCCAAAGAATTTGTATCCTCTTTGTTTAATCAGTCACGACCATAGAGGCCTTACAGCTCATCAACCTTAATCCTTTCAGCAAACAGGTGATGAGGACAGACAGTAACACCTGGTCCCAGGTGCTCCCCTTTCAGCTGTTGCCAGGCTCCCCGCCTCTGGCCTGTGAATGGGTTAGCACAGCTGGTACCTGAAACCAGAGCTGGGGTCAGGTGGTTGCATCCAACAGTGCAGAGAGGACAACTTCTCGCTGCCTTGATGTATGACCCTCCCTGTCCGGTAAGAGAGGAGGAGACGCCTCCCCATTCAGAGGAGGAGGAAGAGAATGGGCATCAGGTCACCTACCCGGACAGTCTTCGTTGCTGCAGACCCACTGGCTGTTTCGGCAGATGCTGTTGGGAAAAAAGCACAGGTCATGGAGGCTCTGTGAACACAAGGTATGCAAATGAAGTTAGGGCTCACGGTAGTTATCACAGTCCCCAGACGACGGGATGAGCGAGAAGAAAGGAGCCGGTGCTAGCAGAATCCTCATAGGGCTAACACGGTACAGGAAAGG
Source organism: Callithrix jacchus (assembly GCF_049354715.1). Taxonomy (NCBI): domain Eukaryota; kingdom Metazoa; phylum Chordata; class Mammalia; order Primates; family Cebidae; genus Callithrix; species Callithrix jacchus. The sequence continues at coordinate 19,684,935 of NC_133510.1, forward strand.
AATTTGGCCACAGAAGGATCTTACCTTTGTGGATTTTCCCCAGGGGAAGAAACCCCAACAGAGAAAAAGAAGAAGAAAAAGGAAACTACCTGATGACCCTGAAAATCTACTCAGATACCGAGAAGTCAAATTCCTACCCCACACACAGTGAGTGGCAAAGACCAAGGGGGGCAAGGAAAGGGGCAGTTCCCAGACAGAGGTGCGGTGGGCAGCGGCCGACTGAGAGCCTGGGGGCTCACGGGACCTGCTGCTATCCGGGGAAAGAAGCAAAGGGAGGAGGCCTGGGCGCGAAATGAGTTGTCCCTGCTGTGCAGGGGACTGGCAAAGCCAGCGAGAGGCGACATCTGGAAGAGCTTCTTCAGACGACAGAAGGCAGGCTGGGCCTGGCTACTGCAGGGACTCAGTGCCGCCTAGCAGATGAGAGATTTCAAGGAGAGAAGGACCTACGTGCTGCTGAGTGACACAGTCGTCCTCCAGGGGGAGAGGGTCATTTATGAAGGCACAGTTTGGGTGGACAGCTAGAGATGTTGTCCACTGTGAAGAATCCTGCCCTTCCTGACCTCCCCCTCTTCAAGGCTTATTTTCTGTAATATCTCTTTGCTCCCCAGCATTGCCTGTCACACCTGTCCCTAGTCCCCGCCAGTAGCCTCCAACTCAGTCTCTTCTTTCTTGGCACGAGCCAGGTTCTTTTCCACCTGCCACCACCCCTGAAGACCCCGCTTCCCTCCCCAGTCCCCTGGGCAGCTGCCCCAGAGCACGCTGTGCCACCCCCATTACCAGGTGTTGCAGTCTTGAGAGAGGTTGGTGCCGGGAGGGTAGCGCTTTCCGGAATGCATGCAGGGACACTCGGTGCTCTCCACGCAGAGGCCTTCATCGAGGAGCTGTCCCTCTGGGGTCAAGGGCATCAAGGCAAAAATCTCAACACTGTCATTGCATCACTCATCCCACAACTACAGAATCCCCAGGGGCCGTGGTTGGGCTTCTTCCAGGAAGCTCGAAGGACTTGCTCTGTGGTGTTTACATTTCACATAATGCAATATGAGGAAGGGAGATTCTCATCTCCACTCTACAGATGAGGAAATGAGCAAAAGAATGTGTTCCAGGCCATCCAGTGGGGGAGGCACAAGTCTGGGATTGGGGCTTTTTCTAGGAAGCTCAAGAATGTGTGAGCTGCTTCCCTTACACAATAACGCAACGTGAGAGAGAAGATTACTCACCACCATTCCACAGATAAAGGAAGGGAGTCGAGAGTTTTGTTTAAGTTCTTCCAGTAGAGAAGGCATGAGTTGAAACACACAGGACTCACTCTCGTAATTTTTTTTTTGAGACCCAGTCTCACTCTGTCATGCAGGCTGGAGTGCAGTGGTGCAATCTCAGTTCACTACAACTTCTGCCCCCGGGTTCAAGTGAGTCTCCTGCCTCAGTTTCCCAAGTAGCTGGGATTACAGGCCCGTACCACCACACTCAGCTAATTTTTGTATTTTTAGTGAAGACCAGGTTTGACTGTGTTGGCCAGACTGGTCTTGAATTCCTGAACTCAAGAGATCCACTCACCTAGGCCTCCCAAAGTGCTGGGATTACAAGCACGAGTCACCACACCCAGCCTGCTCTCAATGATTAAACAGGGATTTTCCCCAAAGTCCACCAAGCCTCCCCTGAGAAAGACTTTCAGTGCAGAGCCCTTTTTCAGCTGAGCTCACATGGCAAGCCCAGATCTTTCTCCCAGATCCGTTCCCTGACACACCTAATTGAGAAAACAACTGTGGCTCAGATGGGCCACGAGTTCCCCAAACAAAGTGACTGTGTTGGGGCCCAAACCACCTTCCAATTTCCCTAGACACAAGTGCGTTCATGGATATAGTACAACAGAAAAGAGAATATTAAAAATAAAGACCAGCTCAATCCTGATCACGCTGGACAAAGACATTTAAAAACTCAATAAAAGGCTTCTAATTTCGGCAACAGGGAGCAAACACAAGTGCCCTTCATCTTGCTTCCCAAAGCCAAGGGTGCTGGCAAGGTCTCTGATTTGTAAATAAAGTGGGAAGTTCATTACCAGGGCAGCTGCAGCCATCCACGCATTGCTGCTGACACACTTCATTGATGTGCAGGCTCTGGCAGGTCCTGGTGCAAGGGGGCACACACTGCTTATACTCCATACCAGCAGGGCACACTGGGCCTGAAAGGAAAATAAAGAGGTCTGCCCAGAGCAGGTTCCACCAGCCCATCATCTCACCTGCCTCATGCACCCTGAGCCTCTTGCGCCTACTCTGATCGCTCCCCTCTGTCTCGGGCTTCCTGGGCCATCTCAGCCCAAGTGAGCCACGTGCCTATCTGAGGCCACCCCTCCCTTAGAGGAACATCTTCCATCCTGTGAGGCCCTTACTAAGACCCACCGGGGCACCAGGATCACCACCCCTCCCCTTGGTCATCTGCTCATCACGAACAACTTGGCATTCTTTTGCCCTCCTTCACCTAAAACCCTTTCAGAGTGACAGTAAATTCCTCTAGGCTCAAAAGGAGTGGCTTTCTAGGACCAAGCAAGGAGTCATGATGCCTTCTATCCCATCCCTCCTCGAGGCTCCTTTTCCCCATGAAATTGGCCCCAGTCAAATGCCCTGCCCAGCACAGGGCACATCTGCCTGCATGTGACACTCGTTCCGTGTTTATTTCCACTCTGCCACAAGGCTGCCTTCACAGGTATCACCTAAGCATTCTCTATTCTTCCCACTGGAACCAGCTCCTCACGGAAGGGACAGGCTCTCCTCCTTCCTCTCTCTACCCTGCAGCTGACTGATGCTCAGGCTGACTGAAAGACTGGAACACACGACCACTCTTTTACATGTTTTCTGACACCAAACTATCGCCCCACAACCCTTCTCCAAGATACATCAGGTTGTATGTATCTATCTCCCCTACCCTAGGTTCAAAGACCTGAAAAAAACCAGCCACTCAGCGTTACAGAGGAGAAACCAGCTGCCAGCACACTCCCTCCTCACACCTCCACCACAGGCGGAAAGCTCTTATGTCTTTGCCACACACTAAGACACACATGTGCAGATGTGGCCGGCTCCTCTGTCTCTTTATGGAACCACCACAGACTGCTTGTGCATCTGCATGGCCTTTAATCACTGGAAGGGCTGGGGAAAGAGGAGACTTCTTGCAAGGTGACCAGTGACCACAGAAGTTGCTACTTAATCATAACTTAGGGACAGTGAGCATAAGTAGGGACCCAATGAGACTGCAAGAGGAAACACAGCACCATGAGTAAGGCAGGAGGGATGGCGGCCATCAGCCTGGAGGGGAGACAGCTGATTTAATCAAAGAGAACTTAATCAAAGCTTTCTGCTCTCTCAAAGATCACCACGCAGACAGGCAGGCCAGCTCCCTGCTCCTCATCAATTTGGGTGGGCAGATGGTGAAGACAAAAAACAAAACCCCAACTGCCGAGATCTTGGTGGGAAGCAGAGAACACTGCATGGGTACCGGGGTTGGATGTCTTGAGGGGAGTCATGGGGCGCTGAAGAAAGTGTGGGGCGGGGCAGGACAGGCTTTGGGGACCCCCTTTGACAGAGGGCAAGAGCCATTCAGGAAATGCGTGTGGGACACGTGGCTTTGCAGTGACTGGCTGGCTGGGTGTGGTAAAGCTGCAGGTAGGTGACACAGTATCGAAGCACCCTGAGGGACACCACCCAAGACAGATCGTTCATCCCCGGAAGGGCAGGGCAGGGCAGGGCAGGGTAGGACGGGGCAGGCGGCCAACTTACTGCACGCGCCATGGTTGGTCCAGCCGTACAGAACCATTCCCTCCTGGGCACAGGTCCGGGCGTACTCCAGGAAGGTAGGGCACACGCACTCCAGCCCCTCAGTACACTCGCACAAAGTCTTCTCACACAGGGCCACGAAAGGCTCGGGGTCCACCAGAGGGTGGCAGCGGGCAAACACCGAGGTGCTCTTCAGAAGCTGGCACTGCTCCCACAGACCCTGCAGGAAGACGGGCCGCCTCAACAGTATGTTCCCTTCATATCTCCCTGAGTGTGGTGCTGAGACTTAGCCCTGCTGGGGAAACCAAGGCAGCTCCCTCAGCACCTGGGATGGGCTGGCACCAAGCAGATGCACAGCAACTTGTGTTCAATGCACCAGCCCATCCACCAAGGAAAAGACGCTAGACTCGTGCAGTGTGAAGTAGACTGAGGCTAAGGTTACATCCGAGATTGAGTCCTGGAAATGTAGAGTCCAAGGCTCTGGACTGCCATGGCAGGCAGTGTCCTAGGAACGGAAAGAGGATAGAGAGAAGCACAAAGAGCGCCGGCCTTGGGGTTGGGCTGGGTGGCTGCAGAGTCCAAAAATGCTGTCAGAATCGGTTCTGCACCAACCTGGTCAGCTCCCCTCCCTGACCTTGATCTTCCTCACTATGAATGAGGGGGTGGGACAAGGGACTTTATAGAGATTCCTGGCCCTTACCCTAAGAGATCTGGATTCAGTAGGCTGGGGATGGGGATCAGCAGGATGTTTTTTTTGAAACACTGCCCAGGTGATTGCTGAGGCCAGATGGGACCAGTTCCCATCAGCAACAGCATGCAGGGATTCTGCGAATGCCCCAGACACACCGCAGCCGGCAAGGGTACTCCTGGTTCTACCACGCTGTTGATGCCCTCGACCTGATAACACGGGAAGCTTTGGAACGGTCATCATTTCCTACTTCGGCTCACTCAGGAGTGTAAACAACCCTACATGTTTTACCAAGAAACATCTCTCCATTCTATGTATTAATAACCCTAGATACACCTTTTTCCCACAGTGTCACATCTCCGAAGTCAGAGTTCGTCCGATGACGGCTATCATATTTAAATTGGTAGTCTTTTGTTTCTGAGCAATGTATAGAACAATGGTGTGTCTTAGAATCCAAGATGTCAGCCAGATGCAGTGGCTCACACCTGTAATCCCAGCACTCTGGGAGGCTAAGGCGGATGGATCACCTGAGGTCAGGAGTTCAAGACCAGCCTGGCCAAGAAGATGAAACCCCATCTCTACTAAAAGTACAAAAATTAGCCGGGAGTGGTGGTGGACACCTATAATCCCAGCTACTCAGGAGGCTGAGGCAGAGAACTGCTTGAACCCAGGAGGCGGAGACTGCAGTGAGCCGAGATTGCACCACTGCACTCCAGCCCATGTGACAGAGCTAGACTCCGTCTCAAAAAAAAAAGCCAAGCACAGTGGCTCATGCCTGTAAATCCCAGCACTTTGGAAGGCCAAGAAGGTGAGACCATCCTGGCGAGCACAGCGAAACCCTGTGTCTACTAAAAAAATACAAAAAATTAGCTGGCTGTGGTGGCAGGCCCCTGTAGTCCCAGCTACTTGAGAGGCTGAGGCGGGAGAATCACTTGAACCCGGGAAGCAGAGGTTGCAGTGAGCTGAGATTGCACCACTGCACTTCAGCCTGGGTCACACAGAAGATTCCATCTCAAAAAAAATTAAAAAAAAAAAAAAAGAATCCAGGTTGTCTTAGCTTTGGCAAAACACAGAGTTATGGATATATATAACCCCATGTTTCCTTCTTGCATAACTTCTTGGATGCGTAGTGCATGCTCTCCTACTGACAAAGCTGACAGTTCATGAAAGGACTTACGATCTTCAGCCAAAAAGAAAAAAAAGCGCAGGAGTATCTCAATGGAAGGACTGAGTCCTGAAGGGTAAAACTGGAGCCAATCGGTGTTTGGAAAGGGGACAGTAAAAAAGAGACGACCGGTTCTGAGCAGAGGGAAATTCAATGAGCTCAAATTGTACAAAGGGTCTCCACAACAAGCCTGTGTGAAGCTGCAGCCGGAGCCAGGAGCCAGGAGCCAGGCCCATGGGTCTCCTGATTTGCAGCGCCACAGAAAGCCCAGAGGAATAGAAACCTGACCCCACCTGCTCACCCTCCTCAAAATCTAATCGGCAGCACAGGGACGTTGGTCCTAGGGAAATCAGTGTCCTACCCCCAGTGCCTGGTGCTAGGGCCCTGCCCCTCGCTAGGCTTGCACACATTCCACCATCAAAGCCAGGTGAGCAGGCGGGGTGCAGTGGCTCACACCTATAATCCCAGCACTTTGGGAGGCCGAGGCGGGCAGATCACTTGAGGTCAGGAGTTTGAGACCAGCATAGGCAACATGACAAGACTTACTAAAAATACAAAACTTAGCCAGGTGTGGTGGCACATGCTTGGAATCTCACCTACTCGGGAGGCTGAAGAAAGAGAATTGCTTGAACCAGGGGTTGGGGGGGCGTGGGGGAGCAGAGGTGGAGGTTGCAGTGAGCTGAGATGGTGCCACTGCACTCCAGCCTGGGCGACAGAGCAAGACCCTGTCTCAAAAAAAAAAAAAAAAAAAAAAGCCAGGCAAGAAGAACAAAATGTCCCAGCCACACCCAGGTCACAGCAGGCCCTGGGGTGCCCAGCAGGGAGGTCCAGGCCCCAGCTGGCCCAGAGCTGGGAGTGGCTGGTTCCCTCTGCACCTTAGGAAAGCAGCCACTGGCATGGGTTGCTGAGCTGCAGAACTGCAGTGGGCAGGCTCACGGGGACAGCCATCAGCTGCTCTGCGTCTAGGGGCCAGGAGCCCACAGCAGCCTCTCCATGGCCTTGCCCAATTCCCTCCTGTTGGGTGGTACCCACTGTGTGGCTGTGAAAAGCTTACACCTAAGGCCCAGCTCTGCCACTTACTGGCCGTGGGGACCTAGGCAAATCGGCTCACCTGGTCGGAGAAGTGTGTCCCAGAGTGAGAATAACTTGCAGAAGTGACCCCGGTCTCAGAAGACCTGGTGGGGCCGTGTGAAGACGCCACAGTGCCAGCACCACATAGGTCAGCCATGAATGCAGGCCACTGCTGTGGATCCCAGGACCACTTAGGTCTCAGGTGGTTACATGTAGCCTTCCGCTGGTCACCCTGAGTATTTTACACAAGGGGAATCTGAGGCTTCTGAAAGCAATGGCCAGGAAGACTGACAGAGGTGGGAAGGCCTGCCTCAGCCTCAGCATGACTTCCACAGCCCCAGATTCAGCCCAGTGTCTTCTACATGCTAGCTTGAAAGCTCAGGCTGTTTACTCAACCCCTCCTCCTCTGCAAAACCAGGGAGAATAACAGCTCCTATGTGACAAGACCAGTGTAGACTGAACAGGATATGCACACAGAAGACTTACCTTAGTAAATGTTGACCCCTATCATCATCATCTTCTTCTTCTTCTTCATCATCACCTGGCTACCAGAGAGATCCCTTTCACTGTCCCTCCAGCCGCTAGGCTTACCCACTAGAATAGTGAGCAGGTCCCCAGCAGAACAGAAGGACACCTTTGTCCTTTTCCCCTCATCACCATCTCCCTGGGCTATACTCAGATGAATGGTTGCCAGGGCAACATTATCACTTCCTAGTATCTTGGGTGTTCCTTAGGGAACAGAGGGGCTGCTTCTGTTTATCCTTTATTTGGGAAGTTCACACTCCTCCAGAACAAAGTGAGTTTCTCTCTAGTAGCAGGGAGGGAACCTCTCTTCTTTGCAACAAGCAGAACTTCCATCCTGATTGCCAAGTTGGGGCTCAGGGAAGGAGGCTGAGGCCTCCAGTAAGTGCCAGAGCTGGGCCTTAGGCCTAGGCTTTTCACAGCCACACAGTGGGTACGGCCCGACAGGAGGGGATTGGGCAAGGCGGGGCCGTGGAGAGGCTGCTGTGGGCTCCTGGCCTCTTCATGCAGAGCAGCTGATGGCTGTCCCTGTGAGCCTGCCCACTGCAGCTCAGCAGCCCATGCCAGTGGCTGCTTTCATAAGGTGCAGAGGCTGAGACCTCCTTCCCCGAGCCCCAACTCTCTTTCCATTGTGTCTTTCTTTCCATTTCCTGTGTCTTTCTTTCCATTCTGTCATGCTGCCCGCCCCCCATCAAAAATGCCACTCGGGAACTAGGTCCCTGAACTCAGAATGCAGATGAGGGTGTCCCAGAGAGGGCCATGTGCTCAGGCTTTTGTCCAGCTCTTTCCCCACCCACAATTCGAAACTAGAGAAAACCTTAAAAAGCCACTCCCTGGGGTTTTTCTGGTAATTGCTATGACTGCTGCCATCACCCGAGCTGTAGAACAGGTGCTCAGAGCACCATAGGACTGATTTCTGCAGGCACAGGGACCAGGAACCAGGGATTCTCACCGGCAGGGTGCAGTACCAACCAAGGGAAAGAGGAGACCCAGGATGTAGGCACCCTCCCCTCTCAGAGCCCAGCATGGCCCGTCTCCAGCATTTCCAAATCAGTCTTTCCCACTCAGAGGGATAATGGGAACAGCACCCTAGCACATTTCCCGGGAGGTCCCTGGAGGTAGTAAATGGCTTATAGAAAGCCTCAGCAAAAGGCTGTTTCTGATGATTTGCCTGCAGGATGGGAGTGGATTTCTGCAGAAACAGCCACTTCCCTTATTAAAACAATTCCTTTGGCCTCCACCGTAAAAACTTCTGAAATCTGCCTAGGGTTTCTTTCTCAACAGAAACAAAAGATGAAGTCTGTCCTCCCATTTGTCCTTCAGCCTTCCTCTGGTCAGGGGTGGCCTGAACCTGGCCCACCTGAGTGGTCACAGTCTGAAAGCCAAGCAGGACTTGCAGAGGCCTGCCCAGCCCCCGCAGCGGAATCCGCACTCACCTGCAGCCACACCACATGGCATGTTTAGGTGGCTACCTCCACTGCTCCCAGCTTCCCTGTTCTGCCACAGGTAGCCCCCCCAGGCCAGACCAGGTCCTGAGACAGGGCACAGAAATAGGTCCAAGGAGGAGACACTGGCAGGCAGGTGGTGACCAAATCATTCACTGAGCAAGCGTTAGCTGTGTGGTCTCTGGGTCTCCAGCAGGGAGTCCAAGCCCATATAAAATGCAAGTCTAACTATGTATGTCCCATCCTGGCAGACAGGGCAAAGCTCTAGCTTCGTTAGGAGGCAGCAAAGTCAGGTTGCTCACCCTTCATGATCTGACCCCAGCCTGGCGCTCCAGCCTCACCCTCCCTGCTCCCTGCTTTATACACTGTGCCAGGCTCAAGGAATGCAACAGAAAGCAAACGGTCAGGTCCCGGCCCTCATTCTCATAAACCTCAGCAGGGAAATCTGCCCCTCTGCCCATCCCCTCTGCCCTCCCACATTTCCCCCTTCTTTGGTTCCCACTAACTCCCACCCCACACCTCAGTTCCAGAGCCTCCTTTTCCAGGAAGCCTTCTCAGACAGGTCCTTCTCGCCACTCCACTGAGTGAGTTCTCACAGCCCCCTGGGGGCCTCTATGCTTGTACTGAAATTGTCCATTTCTGGGGCCAGCTCCTCCATTTCTCGGCAAGCTTTTCAAAGACAGAAGCTGTATTCCCAGGGCACACATAGAAGGCAATAAGCTGGATAAAACCTAACAGTGATGAACCCAGACAGGAGTAAGTCATGCCCTCCAGCTCTCAAATGGCATTTAGTCTACCTGAACCTGGTGTTTCTATGGGGATTTTTGCATAGCACCCTGGAGAGTTGGTCCTCACATAGAGGTGTCTTCCCAATGGTGCAGCCAATGGCAGCAGCAAGAAACCTGCATCTGAGATGCCAGGGAAGGCTGCCTAATAGGAGGCAGTCTGCACCAGGCCCTGAATGCAATGTAGGACTTAGCTTGCAGGGCAGGAGGGAGGCCATACCAGGTGAAGCCAATGGCATCAGCTCAGGCAGGAGGAGAAACAGAGTCACTACAGCTGAGCCGAGCACTGAGACTCCAGCCCAGTCTTGCCAACAGATTCCCCAGGAAAGGCACTGCTGCCCTCTGAGAGGCTGCTCCCAGCCAGTGGCCTTAGCCTCTCTTAGCAAGTAGTTACGGCCCCCATCATAATCCAAACCCAACCAAGCTCTCCTGGAGTAGGTGTCTATTTTCTGCCTGCTCCTGTGCCCTCAGACCTTTCCATGAGTGTTCCTGCCTGCAGAAAGTTCTCATAGGCCCCCTTCTCTCACTCCTCCCAGATGATGCCCTCCATGGCTTAGAAACGGCTCTGCGTGCCCTCTTTTCCTGTGGGAATTGGGCACAGTCAAGCACACCAGTGGGTGGGGAGGCCAGCAAGAGCAGGCGGGAAGCCTAGACCAGGCATCTCTGGCTCTCACCATCCACTCAGTCATGGGGGACTGTTGGCTTATAGAGCTCCCCAGCCAGAGGGCCCTCCACAGATTCTACCCCAATCCTCCTGCATTCCGGAAAGGCTGAGGCAAACCTCGCTTCCTTCTCCACCACTGACCTCTCTTCTAGCCCACCTAGTTTGAGAGACCACCCTGCCACAAACTGGCCCGAAGACACCTTCAAAAAACACAGCTCTCCTCAGACAAAGGCTGATACAGCCTTTAAGATTTGGAAACTGAGGCGTGGAGTGGGTAAAGAACTTACTAGGTCAGCCGGGCATGGTGGCTCACGCCTGTAATCACAACACTTTGGGAGGCCAGGGCAGGTGGATCACGAGGTCAGGAATTCGAGACCAGCCTGGCAAACATGGTGAAACTCCATCTCTACTAAAAATACAAAAATTAGCCAGGTGATCCCAGCTACTCGGGAGGCTGAGGCAGGAAAATCGCTTGAACCTGGGAGGCAGAGGTTGTAGTGAGCCAAGACCTGACATTGCACCTCAGCCTGGGCGACAGAGCGAGAGTCCATCTCAAAAACAAACGAACAAACAAAAAGAATTTACTAGGTCAGCGGTTCTCACGGTGGGGTCCAGGGGTCCCCTAGGGACTCCCGAGATCCTTTCCGGGGTACACAAGGTCAAACCTGTTTTCACAATTATACCATGATGCTACTTGCACTTTCTTCTCTCACTCTTTCACCAAAGTGCAGTGCAGTTTTCCAAAACTGTGTGACATGAGATAATCACAACAGATTTAAATGCAGACGCAGATATGAGAATCCAGACGATGTACCCGAAGCCAGACAGCAAAGAGACTTGCAAAACTGTAAAACAGTGTCATTTTTTCCCCCTAAATTATTTTTTAGTTTGGAATGTATAGTTCTTTTTATTTAAAATTACGTTCTTTACATTAAATATGATAAGCTTGTTATTTTGAAATGAATCAACAAATATGTTTTAAATTTCCGTCTTAATATCTAATATGGTATCAAGAGATAACCCACATAAACAAAATCTCTTTAAAGTCCTTCATAATGTTTTTTTTGTTTTTTTTTGAGACGGAGTTTCGCTCTTGTTACCCAGGCTGGAGTGCAATGGCGCGATCTCGGCTCACCGCAACCTCCGCCCCCTGGGTTCAGGCAATTCTCCTGCCTCAGCCTCCTGAGTAGCTGGGATTACAGGCACGCGCCACCGTGCCCAGCTCATTTTTTGTATTTTTAGTAGAGGCGGGGTTTCACCATGTTAACCAGGATGGTCTTGATCTGTTGACCTCGTGATCCACCCGCCTCGGCCTCCCAAAGTGCTGGGATTACAGGCGTGAGCCACTGGTCTGGCCTCAATTGTTAAATTAAGTTTTGCCAAAAGCTGCCTCCTTAGACATTTTAAGTTAGGCTTAAAGGTTTCTCCCTACATGAGGAACTTTAATCTAACTGGAGATGGAAACACACAGCAACCTACTCTTGGGCCAACCACAGTTTTGGTCCATCACAGGCAGCCCACTGTTCAAACCACGTTCTAATAAGGCAAACTCTGAGCTGTAGCCAGCCCAGCTGTTTCTCTACCTCATTTCCAATCTCTGTAAGTCACTTTTCTTTTTCTGTCCATAGATCTCCTTTGACCATGAGGCATGCCAGAGTCTCTCTGAGTCTGTTCTGATTCCAGGGCTGCCCGATTCATGCATCATTCTTTGCTCAATTAAACCCTGTTACATTTGTCTGAGGTTTTTCTTTTAACACTAGTGATGAGGTGACTAAGCAGGGGTGCAAACCCTGAGTCCATTCCAAACCATGAATTACCCGGCTTTCCACCCTACCTTTCCCCCACCCCGTTTCCTAACAGTCGGATTACAAGACGGGGTCATACACTGGATATAGTTCAGGTTTTAGAAGCATGGTTGGGCGAGAATCCCAACCCATCACTTTTTCAATGTGTGACTTTAAGAAAAGTATCTCAGCCAAGCACAGTGGCTCACCTGTAATCTCGGCACTTTTGGAGGCCAAAGTAGGCAGATCACTTGAGCCCAGGAGTTCCCAGCCTGGGCAACATGGCAAAACCTTATCTCTACAAAAATATCCAAAATTAGCCAGGCGTAGTGGCACATGCCTGTAATCCTAGCTACTCAGGAGGCTGAGGCAGGAGGATCACTTGAGCCTGGGAGGCAGAGGTTGCAGTGAGCCGAGATTGTACCACTGTACTCCAGCCTGGGCAAGAGAGAGAAACTCTGTCTCAAAAAAAAGAAAGAAAATTATCACACCTCTCTGCACCCCCATTTCCCCACCTGTGAAAGGGGGAGAGTGGAAGAGGTTGAAAGTTGTCCAGGATCTATTCTTACCTTCTTTCTTAGTCAGAGAATCCTCAGTTTTCAATTTTCCCCCTGGGTACAGAGCTGCTGGGAATAACATTCCACTTCTCAGCATCCCTTGCAGCTGGGGACAGCCATATATGACTACAGATTGCCCAGTAGGCTATAAACAGAGGGGTCTTGCACAATCGCCATTATGTGTCCTCAAAATAAGGGGCTTCTTAGTCTCTTCCTTTCTTTTTTTTTTTTTTTTTTTTTTGAGACCGAGTCTCACTCTGTCGCCCAAGCTTTAGTGATCTCAGCTCACTGCTATGCTACAACCTCTGCCTCCCAGGTTCAAGCCATTCTCCTGCCTCAGCCTCCTGAATAGCTGGGATTACAGGCACGTGCCACCATGTCTGGCTAATTTTTGTGTTTTTAGTAGACACGGGGTTTCACCATGTTGTTCAGGCTGGTCTCAAACTCCTGACCTCATGATCCGCCCGCTTCGGCCTCCCAAAGTGCTGGGACTACAGGTGTGAGCCATCACACCCAGCCAGTCCCTTCTCTTTCTGCTGCAGGAATGTGGCTGTGATGGCTGAAGCTTGAACCGGCATCTTGGAGCATGAGGTAGACAGCGGGACCCCGGATCCCAACACCATGAGATCCTGCACCAGCCCTGGACATCCTACCCCAAACTTCTTTACATGAGAGATAAATAAATTTAGACTGTGTAAGTCCTGTCCCTCACAGCTGAGCCTACTCCTAACAGACACAGATATCAATACTCAGACCTACCCTAGAGGGTTGCTGCAAAATGAAATCGAAGGAGATGACACCAGGAAATCAAATGCTCATAACTATTCTCATCTGCCTGCTGCCCATACTGGCTCCTCAGTTCTCTGCTAAACCTTTCTGGCAGGGATGCAAAACAAGGGCCCCCTAATTTGTGCACTTCCAGCATCTCCCTGGCTCCAAAGCCCTGCATCGGCTACTCCTGTCTTCTTTCAACTCCTGCTGCGGTGCCAGAAGCTGCGGGAGAGCAGCTGCCCTAGCCCATTCAGCCATGACGTCACCATGCCTGGGTTGGTGTGCAGACCCAATTGTGGCCCATCTTAATCACATCTCCAGTTCATTAAAGAAGACCAGGCATGTTCCCTGGAGACATCAGGCGAGCGCAGGAGGACATCAGCGGGGAGGAGGGAAAGCAAGCTCATCTCCCCAGTGGCAGGCAGCAGGAGGAGAGAAAGCAGAGCCAGAGAGCTGAAGCTTAGCTATTGTGTTTGCTCCCAAGCAGCTGACAAAGGAGTAGGGAGGGGGACATTCCTAGGACTGAGTGAACAAAGAAAGGAAAGTCTAATACATAAAGTGCAAGATTGTTCCGCAGGCCCTGGTCTTTCTATTTGTGGGATGCGTTGCCCTGCAGCAGCAGCCCCTGGTAGGTGTGGAGGCGCCTGGAGCTTGAGCTGCTCCACAGTAGTGGGTTCGAGAATTCACCCTGCAGCAGGGAATACCTTCTCATTGGTTAGCCTGTAACAACGGATGAGGGAGGGTTGCTGATTCCATTTATAACGTCTGGCTGGCCTAAGATTCCCACCCGCATTCCAAGGTTCTGACTCACAAGGACCTGGTAAAACTGGTTGATAGATTTCCACCAAAAGGATGGTTTCTGCAGAACTGAACATCCCTCTCCCTAAGACAGTTGGGGCACAGTGCTCATGAGAAGCAGGAGAGTTGGCCATGGCACTCCCTAAGGGACCCTCCTCACCTTCTGCTTGGGGCTCCTAAGAGTCATCTAAGCAGCTCCAGGGGATTAGGTCACACTGGCTGGAAGGACAAGGACCTGATACTATTCCCTGATTCCCAATCTGGGGCCTACCAAGCTCTGGGGATGGAAAGCAGCACCATCTGAATCACTCACTCGTCCTGCTCCCAGCAAGGAAAGAGCATCAGCTCTGTGATAGGAGCTAATTTTCCTAAGCTGCGCTGTCACTTACCATTCACTTGGCAATTTGTCATTTACTGACCCCAAACAGTCTTTCATGGTTTCATTTCTCTTATGTGTCTTGCTCTTTAGTCTACCTTGTATCACCCAAGCGTTATGAAACATCTCAATGAATATACACTCATTGGCACCATCAGATTCTTGTCCATTCACCAGGGAGAAGGAGAAGGAAAAGGGAAAGGAAGCCTCCTAAGAAAAAAAAAATTTTTTTTTTTAGATGGAGTCCCACTCAGTCGACCAGGCTATAGTGCAGTGGAGTGATCTCAGCTCACTACAGCTTCTGCCTCCCAGGTTCAAGCAATTCTCCTGCCTCAGCCTCCTGACTAGCTGAGACTACAGGCGCATGCCACCACACCCAGCTAATTTTTTGTATTTTTAGTAGAGACAGGGTTTCACCATGTTAGCAGGATGGTCTCGATCTCCTGACCTCGTGATCCACCCCCCTCAGCCTCCCAGAGTGCTGGGATTACAGGCATGAGCCACCACACTCAGCCAGAAATATTTTGGTAAAGGATTTTAAGTTACGTTAAGAAGGCCTTTGAGTTGAATGCATGGGTACTAGGAATTTATCCAACTCTCCTCAAGGCCTTGTCAAATTAGTAATATAAAAGGCCAAGTTCTAATGAGAACACATGGTCACAGGGATGGGAACATCACACACCAGGGCCTGTCAGGGGCTGGGGTCAAGGAGAGGGAGAGCATTAGTACAAATACCTGAAGCATTCGGGGCTTAAAACCTAGATGATGGGTCGACAGGCATAGCCGCCATGGCACATGTATGCCTATGTAACAAACCTGCACATTCAGCACATGTATGCCAGAACGTAAAGCAAAATTAAAAAAAAAAAAAATTCTTAATTTTTAAAGGCCAAGTTCTGTGTAACTCAAGGGAAATCTGCAAGACCCCATGGTAGCCACTGACCTCTGCCATTAGGCTAGATCCCCAAGGGAACACTGACCAACGTCACCACTGTTTCACCACAGCCATTGGCCCCCTGCCCTTCTCCTACCCTGCACTCAGGTAAGCAAATTTGCTGTAAAGGAAAGGGTACCTATCCATTGGGGGGTTCCGTGGAGCTCTCTTTACCTTAGAGAGGGAGGGCTGAGATGCAGAGCAGAAGTGTAACTTACATGAGGACAGGCAGAGAACTGGGCCAAACCAGGATCTGCCCCCTGGATTCCTGGACCTCAGTAGAGCACTTGAAATAAGTCCTCACTCCTTAGCCTATCAATGACTCAAGAAAGAGAGACTTGAGAGAGCAGTTCTCATCAAAACAGAAAAAGATGCACGTGTACTTATTGCAAACTCCAGCTCTGAGCTCAGTGTCAGGGGGCACAGTGGGTGGGCACCTCTTCTCTAAAACCATGGCGTGGTGCCCCCAACTGATGACTAACTTCTCTGGGATCCTACATTCCAAGGGTCCTTCCTTGAGGTCTGCTGACCTTATCTGGGCCAGACTCTCCCCTGACAGCTGGACTCTGTGAATCTCAACTGTGCTACCAAGCAAAGGAATGTAATAAAACTCTTCCCAGTCTCCAAGCAAAGCCCATTCCAGACCAAGACTGCCAATTATATGAATAGAAGAAGCAAGGAGAAGGAGAGATGGCAGAAGTGGGCCTAGACGGTGAGACCCAAGTCCGCTGGGCTTACATTGCCTCCCTCCACGCCTGTGAATTTCCCGTTCAGTGTCACCATGAGCAGAAATAGCAGAAAGGGTTGGTAAGTCCTTTGCAAATAAAAGGCGTGGGCAATATTTAATGAGAACATGAAGAGTGAGTTGCTTTGTCTCTGACAGAATGGGTATTTTCTGTGCCTCTTCGGGCTATTGAGGAGGCATGTTGTGATTATTCAAAGTCAACATGACTGTTTGCAAATGTTAGCTCAAGCAGGACAGGTGATTTCCTGGGAGGAAGAGGAATTACTGGTGAACCACATGCTGTTTCAGAGGAGGGGGAAAGAGTTCTACGAGATAATGGACAAAGCAAGAGAATGTGAAGACAAGAATGGCCAAAGAAAATAAGGCTTGCGTTCACCTAATAAACACCAAATTCAGAGACCAGGAAAACAGGAAGTCTGAGGCTATTCAGTGACTGACGGGACTGCAATTGATGTGACCTCACGAGCAAGGCCTGGAGAAACCAGACCAAAAGCACCTGCTTCTCCAGTATTCAGGGACATGGAAGGACAGAGTTTTAGCCTCAAATGGACAGAATGAAGAAGGAATTTACCGGGGAGTCAAGGAGGACTGCCTAGGGCTGAGCTCTTCAAGATGGCTGGGAAGCAAGGGTGTCTCAAAGACTTAACTCTTAAAGTCAAGGTCCCAGCATAACCTGCCTACCTAGACATAGTCTGTGCAGATCATTCATGCAGCAGGCAGGGGGTTGAACCCGATATCTGCTAGACTCTCAACCAACTCTGAGTTTGTATGAGTCTAAGATTCCTAACATTAATGAAAAGAAATTTCTTCCGCTTTAAACACCTGTTGGAGGTTGATGCTGCCAATGAATGATTCACCACAGATAGGCAGAGTGATATATGGTGCACTCAGTTTCTAAATAGAGACTGATCGTCTTGAGGAAGTGATCCTGAGCGAGGAGATGATGGTCCCAGTGACTGTGCCTCCCTGAGAAAGCCAGGCCAACACTATCACATGCCATGATGCAAGCCAGGCAGTGCACACAGTGTCAACATACCAAGTGACAACTGTTCATATGGTAGACACTGCACATGTACATACACGTACATCATATGTTTAGTTGTTATGTTAATCTTGGCCTTTTCCCAGTGGGTGGTGGTGAAGTTTCTTGAGAAAAGGGTGCCTTTTTCTAATTAGCAAAAGCCTGGTATGAGCTGGCTGCAGCCCAAGCCCAGTCCCCTGGAACCTTGGACTTCCTGTCACAGACAGGACAGCAGGACAAAGCCGAGCTGCCTTTGCAAGGTTCAGCCCTTGCTGCCATTCCCCAGACTGACTGCATTTTTTTTTTAAGTGATCTAAGGATCTTTCTTTCTAAAATGTACACTACGTGACAGTTACCTGCAAGTGAACATCAATTATTTGAATGGTCATAGCTTGGGAGTCCAGACTCCAACCGTCCTGTGTTCAGTTTGAAAAACTGAAAAAACTGCAGATTTGCACACAGTCAAACAAGGCCATTATCAGTCCCAGTGGACACAGGCATTGGGTTTTGCTGACATAACAAGGAAACATACATTCCCTGGGTATAACTAATAAGTAATATGACCTGGCTCTAGGAATGAGCTGACTCCTTGCTATGCCCTGGAAAGATAGAAAGACCCAGAGGGTGGGGGCATCGATTCTGGAGGCTGTCAAGGAAAGTTCCAAGGCCAGTGTGGACTCCCACACAAAACACTCTGCCACCCAGAATGGCCCTTGGGGCCACAATGGCAGACACTTGTAAATGATGCATCATTTACCAGACCTGACTTCTGAACCTGGGGGCCCTGTGGGACTACACAGGCTGTGAACAATTCTGAAGACCACATTAATCACCTCCTGGGAGACGAGTCATTGTGCTTCCTAGCCAATGAAGGAGCCCCGGTTGTGGGCAAACACTATCTGATTGGCTGAGGACAAAGCAGTCCTCTCTTCTCAGGTAAACAGCCTGAAACAGGGAGTTCTGAGCTGGGAGGAGCTTGTGCCTCTGGGAGATCTCACGTGTTTGCAGCCTCAGACCCACACTAAGAACCTGGCACCCAGTTTTTCAGCTGTTCCCAGGACACTGGTTAGTAAGGACTTTAATGCACCCAGGAGACAAAGTGAGTAGCGAGGGTACAGCTGGAGCCTCAAAAAGGTGCCCCAGGAGACAAACAAGGCTTCTCTTGCATTCTCCCTCCCCTTCGTCTCCAGGAGACAAACCTCCCAGTCTCCCTCCTCAACCTGGCCTCAGGATCAGGTTTTCCACTTGAGAATCCTGTCTTTACCTCCCACTCGGTATGGATAAATGAGACTATTCCTTTATATTCTGAGGACAGGGGAATATTTGTCAAGCAGTTACTCTGCTCTGGGCTATATTTGCAAAATAAAATGAGACCAAGAATACGAAAGCCTTGAAGGCATGTTTCAGTATTAGAGGTACCTCCATAGCCACCCCAACCCACGTCACCAACTGAGGAGCCCACCACCTCCCCTTCATCTCACCCCTGCCTGGAGAACATTGAAGGGCAGCCGAGGGTGACCCAACAGCCAACAGCACAACTGCAGGTTTGGGGAAAACAAGAAAGAAATTGTGAAAATCTGTCCTCTCTTACACAATACCTCAAGTGCACTAAATTTGAAATCCATCTGGGTTCACAAGCAGCTCTAGAAGGAAGGCTGGTTCCTATCACTTACCCACCTGGATATGTGGAGGTGGCTGGCACCCTGCTTTCCTTCTAACCTCAAGCTGTGCTCAGCTACCCAAAAGGAATGGGTTATAGTTGAGAGGGGGAAGGAGAAAAATAATCAGTGTTGAAGCTTGTGTATAGGAAGTAGAGTTCAAAGTTTCCTTTCTTGTTAAAGAATAAATCATAAGTGTTAGAAATAATAGTTTGTTTTAAAGACTTTCTTCAAAGCCTTCTTGCATTTTGCTAATAACTCTTTGTTAAGCCCTATCCTGTGTAGCTGGTAAACATGCTTACAGGCACATAGTATATCCTATGTCCTTGTCCTTTAACCAAGATATTTGTGCTATTATTTTTCTAAGTTCTTTTCTAAGGAAGGGACAAGCAACTTCCTGTCCCTTCCTTATTTGGACTTCCTCTTTTCCTTTTGTTCTCCATTTTCTTTACCTATTCAAGAAGGTTCTAAGTTATTAGCCAATCAAGTTCACTTTTAGATTGTGAGGTCTGGCTCTGTGTCTAACAGAGATCAGACACAGCAGTAAGGATGACCCCAAATGCGTAAAGGATAAATATGTCTGCTTTTCCTTTGTTCATTGCACTCTCATGGCAAGATAGCTAACGGGAACACCCTTTCTGCAGAAAGTAAAATTGCCTTGCTGAGAGATCCTTTGTCTCAGTGCTGATTTTTCTTTGCGGTACTGAGCATCTGTTTCCAACATTATACTTAAAGCCCGCTGTGTGGTTGGCCTGCTTCTCAGCTCCCACTCTCAAGGCAGGGCACTCCAGTGGGAAACACAGGACAGTGGGAGAACATGGGAAGCCAACTGACTCCTCCTCCTTCTCCTCCTCCTCTTCCTCCTCATCATGATCATGTCTCCTGACAGTCAAGTCTCACTGGGCTAAACACTGTAAATATTATCCCTCTCTTGGCTGAGTGTGGTGGTTCATGCCTGTAATCCCAGCACTTTGGGAGCCTGAGGAGGGCAGATCACAAGGTCAGGAGTTCAAGACCAGCCTGGCCAACATGGTGAAACTCTGCCTCTACTGAAAATACAAAAAAATTAGCCAGGTGTGGTGGTGCAGGCCTGTAATCCCAGCTACTCAGAAGACTGAGGCAAGAGAATCACTTGAATGTGGGAGGCAGAGGTTGCAGTGAGCTGAGATCACGCCATTGCACTCCAGCTCAGGAAACAGTGTGAAACTCTGTCTCAAAAAAAAAGAGTCACAAAGCCAGTAAATGAGCTGACTCAAGCCCACACCTTGATCACTACGCCCATGCCAAGGTCCAGGGGTGAGAGAAACTCAAGGGGCTATCAAGGGCATGGTTCAGGCACTTAGGACTTTTAGTGGAAAGAAGAGGAAACTCCTCCCTTTCACATGACAGCACCCTCCCCTCACATGCTAGAACTCAGTCTGCCTTTGTTAGTGCTGGTACTGGGCTAGGATCCCGGTGATGCAGACTTTGATGGACTAACCAGAAAACCTAGCACCACCAAAGCCCAAGGGAAAAAGTCTTTTGGAATGTACTTGTTTATAAGGTGGAGATTGTCTGATCACAATTTAGGCAGCTGGATTTAGCATCAACTCAGAATATTTTTCTTGGCCTTACATAGGCCTTGGTCAGAGGTCAAATTGTTCCATGAAAATGAAGACTCATTGAATGAGTAGCCAGCTAAAAATGAAGCTTTCTCATGTTAAGGTGATGGGGGTGGGTGGGAGGAGGGTGAGGTTGGTGTGCTTTATTTTGTTTCTGGATAGGAGAGGGCTGGGTTTCTCTACTTATGTACTTACTTAGATAAATCAGATTTCTACAAGTAAAGGAGTCTGGATTATTGTGGTCACAATCCCTAGATATATAACACCACCAATTTCCATTCATCTACCCATCCAATATTTATTAAGAACTATTATATACTGTCTCTCCAGCCCAATTCACAGAAACACATAATGAAAGGGTTTCGCTTTTCGGTTTTGGTTTTGGTTTACAGACAGGGTCTCACTCTGTTGCCCAGGCTGGAGTGCAACGGTGTAATCGTAGCTCACTGCAGCCTCCACGTCCTGGGCTCAAGTGATCCTCCTGCCTCAGCCTCCTGAGTAGCTGTGTCTACAGGTATGAGCCACTGTACCAGGCTAATAAAGGGTTTTAGAACTTAAAGGAACCTTAAGAACCTTCAGAGCCCAACTCCTCAAGAGAAACACAATGACTTGAGTGGCCTGAACCAATGTGACCAGAATGAGGAAAGGGAGGGAGCCCGGCAGGGCGTGAGTCCTGGCTCTGCGCCTTGCCAGCTGGCGACTTGGGGCAGCTACTTAACCTTCTATGGCTTTGTTTTTTCATCAGATGAACAAAATCACAGAGCACCTGCACTGCTGCCCTGCTGAGGGGCTGCGCACTTGGGTGACGGCTGTGTGTGCTCACACCCTGCAGAGCTGCCCGTGCCCAGACAAAGGTGACTATGGCCTATCAAGTGCATCATGACAGTGGTCCTGGGTATAGTCAGGCACCATCCTCTTCATGCATGGTTTTGAGAAATAAAAATAAAATCCTAAGCTCCCCCAACTGACTATACAGATGCTCCCTTGGCCAAAGGGACCCCAGAGAAATGTTAAAACTGAGTTCCTGGACATGACAGGATGGGAGGTTGAACACACCTCATTATACCCTCCCCTTGCCAACCACCATTAGATTTTCTTTCCTAAGAGTTCAACAGAACCAGCCCAGCAGGAGAGACTCCCCCTGCCTTTTTGTGTTTTTTTTTTTTCTTTTTGAGACAGGATCTCATGTTTTCACCCAGACTGGTGTGTAATGGCACAATCTCAACTCACTACAGCTTCAGCCTCCCAGGTTCAAGCCATCTTCCTGCCTCAGCCCTCCAAGTAGCTGGGACTACTGACTGGTACACCACCATACCCAGCTAATTCCTATATATATGTAGGAATGGAGATGGGGTATCACCATGTTGCCCCAGCTGGTCTTGAACTCCTGAACTCAAGCTATTCTCCTGCCTTGGCCTCCCAAAGTACTAGGATTACTGTGCAAGCCACCAGACCTGCCCTTTTTGAAGTTTTCACACAACTGACCAGCATTCCTTCCTGGCAAGAAACCATCAACCACGGAATGGTTCTGGCTGATTTACAGAGGCTGGGCACAAGATGCCTCTGTGTCCTCCTTTTCACCTTTGACCAACAGAGGCTAATTTTAATGCATTTAAATGTTAAGTCGCCATCCCAAAGTGGACATGGACTGTATGTAACATGCGTGTTTGCTTACTGTATATGCAAATACCTCCTCCCATTATGAATATTCATAGCTTCCCCTATAGCCTGTTAAATACGTATACTGAGCCAACCCTTTTGGATTAAGTTTCTATTCCACTCTTTTCTCCCTTCAGGTGCCTGCTTTCAGTTTCTACCAGAGGCTACACTTCCCAACCTGCAGGGGACTCTCAATTAGAAAAGCCCTCTTCTCTAAGTTCATGAACCTTGTGATTCTTCAGCTGACATTTTTGACAGTGTGGTTGCTCTCTGGATGCAGGCAGAGAGGTGGTGCTGTCAAGTAGAGCAACTTTATAGAGGGTGTCGGGCCACAGTGTAAGTGCCCATTCAGAGCCTGAGGACTCATTCACCAGCTGCCCAATGGTGGCTGCCACGGGCTTACCACTGAGTCATTCCTCAGGAATGGCCCTCAGCCCAAGGGAGTTCCACCTCCTCACCCAGGGCGGCCCACATTCAGTGACCAATAGGGGTCACTCCAGCTTCGAGTTCCTTGAAGGATCAGCTGAGTCCCCATTGCAGCCCTATCAATGCTATCACACGCAGTTCAACTTGTCCCACTGCCCAATTCTGCTTCTCTCACTTCCTTACCAAGGCTGCTCTTGAGAGGCTTCCCAGTAAACCACCTGCATATAAACATCCCTCCCAGGGAGGCTGACTCACGGCACCACCAAGGAACCTTGCTCCTCAGATCATGAGCCTCTAGCACAGTCCCAACAGGGCAACTCCTGTTGCCAGTGGGTCCAACTTCACAGCTGCACCCACCTCCCCAGCCCAGGTCAGCCCAACGCACAGTGGAGAGGGAATTATCCACTGAGATCTTGCTCCACATAAAGCATTCTTGTGCCAAACACCCACACATTGAGAGGCACAAAGACCATCTTTACCTGCGGCAAGTGAAGGCAGAGTGCAGTCCTGGCCACCCTTTCCCACACCTACCCCTTCTTTCCAGTGTGAGGTCCTGGTGAGTGAGATCATGAAGGGCAACCCTGACAGAAAGAGCTGCTACAGGGCTGCCTTGTAAGTGGCAATAGGGCTCTGTGGAAGGAGTGGCGTAGTCCTGCCAGCCTTGCCAGAGTTGGCAGCCATTAGCACACACAGAAGAGGAGAAGGCCACGTGACCACAGAGACTGAAGCCATGAACCCAAAGACAAGGAATGCTGCTGCCACCCCAAACTGGGGGAAGCAAGGAACAGATTCCCCCCTGGAACCTCTGAAAGGAGCAGAGCCAGCCAACACCTTGATCTCAGCTCAGGGAAGCTAAATTTGGACCTCTAGCCTCCAGAACCGTGAGAAAATAAATACCTATTGTTATTTCATTGAGTTTGAGATAATTTGTTTTTTGGGGTTTTGTTTCTTTCTTTCTTTTTCTTTTGAGACAGAGTTTCGTTCTGTCGCCCAGGCTGGAGTGCAGTGGTGGAATTTCAGCTTACTGCAATCTCCGCCTCCCAGGTTGAAGTGATTCTCCTGCCTCAGCCTCCTGAGTAGCTGGGATTACAGACTCGCACCACCACACCCAGCTAATTTTTGTATTTTTAGTAGAAACAGGATCTCACCATGTTGGTCAGGCTGGTCTCGAACTCCTGACCTCAGGTGATCCACCCACCTCAGCCTCCCAAAGTACTGTGATTACAAGCATGAGCCACTACACCGGACCAAGTTTGAGATAATTTGTTACAGCAGCCTCAGGAAGCCATCCTGACATCTAAACTGTGTCACTTCAGGCACAGTCTCACGCTCAGACTCCCTTCAGTGTCTGCAACTGTAAAGTAGTTTTCCTTCCAGCTGATCTCATATGAGAGGAAGTTTTCCCACCTATTTCTAGCTTACAACAGCCATTTAAGTAAAAAGTGGCTTTAGGCTGGGCCCGGTGACCCACGCCTGTAATCTCGGCACTTTGGGAGGCCAAAGCGAGCAGATCATGAGGTCAAGAGATCGAGACCATCCTGGCCAACATGGTGAAACCCTGTCTTTACTAAAAATACAAAAATTAGCTGGGCATGGTGGTGCATGCCTATAGTCCCAGCTACTCAAGAAGCTGAGGCAGGAGAATTGCTTGAACTCAGGAGGCAGAAGTTGCAGTGAGCTGAAATTGCCCCAGTGCATTCCAGCCTGGTGACAGAGTGAGACTCTGCCTCAAAAAAGAAAAAGAAAAAAGTGCCTTTTTTCTGCTGGTAAAATTTCAGACACATGGCAGGTGATGATGGACATATGTGGGGACAAGAGAGGGCACTGGAGTCTAAAACAGAAAAGCATAGTGACTTATTACTACGGTTCAAGTGAACACGTCCCTCCAAAACGTGTGTGTCAGAACCTAAATCCTGAGGTGATGGCATTGAAAGGCTGAGCCTTTTGGGAAGTGATTAAGTGCTGAGGGCTCTGCCCTGGTGAATGGATTAGTGCTCTGATAAAAGAGGTTGATAAGAGTACTTCAGTGTACTTTTTTTTTCTTTTTTTTTTTATTGAGATGGAGTCTCACTCTGTCACCCAGGCTAGAGTGCAGTGGCACAATCTCAGCTCACTGCAACCTCCACCTCCCAGGTTCAAGCGATTCTCCTGCCTCAGCCTCCTGAGTAGCTGGGATTACAGGCACATGCCACCACGCCCAGCTAATTTTTTTGTATTTGTATTAGAGACAGGGTTTCGCTATGTTGACCAGGCTAGTCTCGAACTCCTGACCTCCAAACACCTCAGCCTCCCAAAGTGCTGGGATTCAGTGTGCTTTTTTGCTCTTCCACCTTGTGAAGACACAGTAAGAAGGTCCTTGCCAGACACCAAATGCTGGTACCTTGATCTTGGGCCACCCAGCCTCCAGAAGTATAACAAGTAATTTCTATTCCTTAAAATTACCCAGTCTCAGGCATCTGTTACAGCAGCACAAATGGACTGAGACACTACACCAAGTCATTAGCCCAGACCCATTTTTAGAGCTCCAGACACAGAGACATTCTAGAATCAGAGTTGACCAAACTCCAGCCACAGTTAGTTTTGGAGGAAAGGGGCCTGTAGGACCTGCAGAGTAAGTCCATTCCTCCCCTAGAAGGAAGGATATAAGACTGAGTCCTTCTGTCTTTTAGATCCAGAAATCACACCATCCAGGTACACCCAGGCCAGGCCACACCCACCTTCTGCATTTCCCCAGAGGAGATGTTGCACGAGCCGCTGGGAGGAGATGCCCGTTCACACCACTGTTCTCCACTGCTCAGAGCCCATGAGTTGGCAAAGTCATAGGGGTCTGAGGTCAAGGTGCCTGTGAAGGAAAGTTTCAGGAAAATAACACTTCAGTTATGCCTGTCCCAGAACTTCTGAGTGAAAACTCTAGGTCTGTTGGTGGTTCTGTGTTTTTTGTTTTAATTTGTTTATAAAGAGACAGGGTCTGGCTGTGTTTCCCAGGCTGGAGTGCAGTGGCTACTCACAAATGCAATCCCACTGCTGGGCAGCACAAGAGTTTTAACCTGACCTTTCTCCAGCCTGGCTAGTTCACCCCTCTTTAGGCAACCCAGTTGTCCCCACTCCCCAGAAGACCCCCATATTGATGCCAAGCTTCGTGTGGGCACAGTTCTCTGCAGCCCAGAACTCCTGGGCTCAAGCAATCCCGCATCAGCCTCCCGAGTAACTGAGACTACAGGTATGGGCCACCATAGCAGGCTCTAGGTCTATTTTTACCTGAATCTAACTTGTATTAAATTAAACGACAAGCATGCAGACAATGCTCAGCCTAACATTATAGGGCATGGGTGTCAGAGCTCAGCAGATGGTTGGAGACTGAAGAAGGAAGGAAGGAAGGAAGGAAGGAAGGAAGGAAGGAAGGAAGGAAGGAAGGAAGGAAGGAAGGGAGGAAGGAAGGATACAATTACAATGAGGGAGATGAGGTGAAAGATGATAAGGAGAAGCCCTTCCCTCTTGCATCTCCATGCTTTCACGTGCCTTCCCCCCTCCATGTGGAATGTTCTGCTCCCCGTATTGCCTTATCTATCTCCATTCCTTCTTCAAGATACAGCTCAAGAAGCACTGCCTCCAAGGAGCCTTTCTGAACAGCTCGACTCCCATTCCTCACCCCAGCCTGCTTGGGTGTCCCTTCTCTGTGCCCCATGCTACCCTGGGCAGCCCTCTACCAAAACACTCATCACTCTTTGATTTATATTCTTTTTGCTCATAATCATCCCCATTCAACTGTGAGCTCCTTACTTAAGGGCATGGGCTGTGTCTTGTGTCTCTAAATTCTTATCTGCTGGATTGTGAATGTTCAACATATTTTTGCAGAATGAAGGTAAGGACATGACACAGAACCTAAGCCCAGCCCCCAGGTCACTGCATGCTCCAGGGTCTCGTGGCATCTGTGCTTTCATATTCCAGTGCTCATGCTACTGTTAGCTACTCACAATAGACTGTGAGAGCCTCATGGACCTACATGGCCTGGTGCAAACTGATTATCTGATAGTACTTCTGAATCTGTATTAAAAGCTAGTATGAGACGACTAGCTTTGCAGTATTGGGATGAACAGCTTTTTGCATAGGCAGGCCTGGAAGAGTGAAGTATGTCTCAAGGTCAAGTAATACATTTGCAAGTAGTAAATAAACTGTCCCAGGGGAAGAAAACTATAAATGAGACCTTAGAGTACAGTCAGTTGTTATCTGGGGTTTGACAGGTAGAAACCACCCCCGCCCCCCCGACCACCACCACCAAAGATATATTCACTTCCTAATCCCTGGAACACGTAAATATTATCTCACATGGCAAAAGATGTGCTTAAGTTAGGGATCTTGAGAGCAAGAGTTTCTCTTGGATTACTTGGTTGGGCCTAATTGCAATAATCTTTATCCTTGTAAGAGATGGGTAGAGGGAAACCGGACAAAGACACATGCAGAGGACAAGGCAATGTGAAGACAGAGGCAGAGGCTGGAGTGATGTAGCCGTGAGTCAGGTGTGGCTGGAGTGATGTAGCCGTGAGTCAGGTGTGACTGCAGATGGTGGAAGAGGCTAGGAACAGATGCTTCCCGAGAACTTCTGGAAGGAGCTTTGGGCCTCCCAACACCTTAATTGCAAAATTCTGACCTCCAGAACCATGAGAGGTCAGAGAGAATAAATATTTCAGTTGTTTTAAGCCACCCAGTTTGAGATAATGTGTTGGTAGCCACAGGAAACTGATATATGACATACCAATATGATATATTGGTAGCAAGAGAACTTAAATTTGTGACATGTTAACTGTGTACCAGACATTGTGATAGGTATTCTCTGGATTCTCAGTCACTCCATACCACACAGGTTTTGACACTTTCTAATAAACCACATTAAGATAGGGACATAGAGGAGGCTTTGTGTTGTTGCCTGGGCAAAGCCCTTCTATGACCCTGTGTGATCTAAGCTGATCCCAGTTCCTCACATGCAAATAAGGAGTTAGACTAGATGACATCTAGGGTCATTTTTAGCCCTGCCCTTCTACGAAGTGAAACTTTACGGGACTAGATTTGAAATGAGACATACGCTGTCCAAGAGATGGAATTACAAATATTCCTGCTTAGAGAAAACTCTCTGAGAGCCAAAGTAGAAGTCAAGCTGAGCAGATTCCTAGAAGTCAGGAAGCCAGATTAACTGTTTGGGAACAAATATTGCTGAGTCTTTAACAACCAAAGACAACTAAACCCCCAATCCTTTAAAGATGGTTTCTGAAATATCGCCAGAGTCATGAATTTTTACCAACAACCACCACCTTATTCTTCATACCATAGACCCTATTTTTAGTTTTTAAACCTTAGAGCCTGGGAATATGAAAGACATTTTAGGGCTGGGACTTCAATTTCTAGCAGTATGACAGGTTAGAAAACACTGAAACATGTGCCTCTACAATGGACAAATGCCCTATTGAATTCTATGGCTAATCTCACAAAAAAGTAGAAGAAATTTCAAAAGACAAAAAGGAGGAGGAGGGAAAAGATAAGGAGAGGAAATGGAAAAACAGAACTGGCGAGTGTTGAAGTCAGGGCAATCTTGCCAACAAAGGGGCTTGGGTTTACCATCTTTGGATCTGTATCATGTAGGAAGGAGATCCTGAGACCCCCATTGTGAAGCTGGGACCCTTAAAGGATGACAACACCCTCCATAAGAAAGTTCACAGAAAAAAAAAAAACCTACTCTAAGAAACAATGGGCCAAGCGCAGTGGCTCACGTCTATGATTCTAGCACTTTGGGAGACAGAGGCCAGTGGATCACTTGAGGTCAGGAGTTCAAGATCAGTCTGTCCAACACAGTGAAACCCTGTCTCTACTAAAAATACAAAAATTAGCTGGGCTTGGTGGTGGGTGCCTGTAATGCCAGCTACTCAGGAGGCTGAGGCAGAAGAATTGCTTGAACTGGGAGGAGGAAGTTGCAGCAAGTCCAGATCACACCACAGCACTCTAGCCTGGGCAACAGAGCAAGACTCTGTCTCCAAAAAAAAAAAAAAAAAAAAAAAGAAAACAAGTCTGTTATCTTAGTCTGGCCTCCGGATAAATGAGGGAAAAAAAGGTCTCCCTCAAAATTTGTAGTTGTGGGAAAGCCCTCATGTGGATTTGAGATTCCAATTTATACTTCTTACAAGATTTAGTAACTCCATATTGAAATATTAACATAAAAACCTTCAAAGATGAGCTCACAATCCAGAATTCTGAAACACAGGAAACAGTCCACTCTAAGCAAGAGTCACTAGACAAAGAAATAACAAGATTAGAGCTTCAAAACTTCAGATATTAAAATTTCTATATAGAGGTTATAAAACAAATATATTTAAAATTATTGTTGGGCCAGGCACAGTGGCTTACACCAGTAATCCCAGAACTTTGGGAGGTCGAGGGGGGTGAATCACGAGGTCAAGAGATCAAGACCATCCTGGCCAACATGGTGAAACCTCGTCTCTACTAAAAAATACAAAAATTAGCTGGGCATGTTCGCATGTGCCTGTAGTCCTAGCTACTTGGGAGGCTGAAGCAGGAGAATTGCTTGAACCCAGGAGGCAGAGGTTGCAGTGAGCCGAGATCGCACCACTGCACTCCAGCCTGATGACAGAGTGAGACTCTGTCACCAAAAAAAAAAAAAAATTATTGTTGTAACGAAGAAATACAAATTTTATAAAATAAGACAATAAGAAAAACAATAGAGTAGAAAAGAGCCAGGTTTACCTTCTAAAATACAAATATAGTTAATGAAATAAAGAGGAACCTCTATTGATCAGTTAGACATCACCTGCGGATTAGAAACAGTTGAGAGAGAATTAGTGAATTACAAGATAGATATAAGTAGAGATGAGCTGATAATCCTCCTCTCCAGGAAAAAAAAACAAAGCTCTCATTTACAGTATTTGCTGATTTCCAGTGAGTAAATACGTCTACCCTGGCCAGTTTCAAGTTACCAATGTAACAGTAGTGAATGTGGAGCCGGAAAAAGATACACACAATTAATTCTCACCAACCAGCATGAGCACAACACTTGAGCCAAGCAAATGACCTAAAAAGCAACACAGAGGGATAAAGAGCTAGAAAAAAATGGAAATAAGGTAAAATAAAAAGGGGGATGAAATAAAAATATTCAATGTATTTCTCATAGTTACCAAAGGAAAAAAAATGACTGAAAATGTTCTAAATCTGATGAAAGAAAGCATCAGATGCAAGAATCACAATAAGTCCCAAGCAAGATAATAATAATAAAACCTACACCTAGATGCAAATAATAATTAGACTGACAACATACTTCTCAGCAGCAGCAATGGAATTCTTCAAAGTTCTATGAGAAATAACTGTCATACTAGAATTCTGTATACCCAGCTAAAGTGTCACATAAGAAAGAAGGAGGATTTGCTTCAGTTATAACTACCAGGCCCTGAATGAAGGAACTACTAAAGAGTGTTTTTTTAAGAAAACAGAAATTAAACCCAAATGAAAGGAGAAATTATGAGTAAAGAATCTGTTCAACATGAATGCAAATCCTGCCAGGCATGATGGCTCACACCTGTAATCCCAGCACTTTGGGTGACCAACGTGGGAGGACTGCTTGAGCCAGCAGCCTCCTCCTTGAAGGAGTTCAAGACCAGCCTGGGCAACATGGTGAGTCCCCCCAACTCTACCAAAAAAAAAAAAAATTAAGACATATCTGAACAAGCACTGATGGTGTAAAGCCACAATAATAATGCCAAACTTAATACTTATTTGAATAAAGTAAGGGAGACAGTGAGAGTCACAGGAAAAGAAATAACATAGAAAAAACAGCAATAGTAGAAAACACAAAATAAGGATGGTAAATATAAATCCAAATATATCAGCAAAACATTTAATTTAAAATGAATGGAAAGATGCAGAACTTTATAGTAAAAAGGCAGAAAGAATCATGTTACATTAAAATAATAATAATGAGATATCACTATATATACTAAAATAATTTAAATATATATATTTACATTAGCCATTTAATATATATATTTATATATTAAATGGTTAAATATATATAATGTAAAATTTACATATGTAAATATATGTAAAATATATATGCAATATATTTATATATATTAAAAATATACATATTTATATTAAATGGCTAATATAAATATATTTAAATTGCTAATATATATAGTGGTATCATTATTATTATTAAATATATATAAATATAATATATTATATATTATTTATAAGTTAATATATAAATATATAAATAACATATATTATATATTATTTAAATTGTATAATACATATTATATATATTATTTAAATTATATATTATATATTACATTAAATATATATTTATAAATAATATGTATAAATATATATGATATTTAATATATATTAATATATGTATTTATATATAAATATATAATTTAAATATATATTTTATTCATATATAAATAAGTATAATGTATATATTATATATTATCTATTTAATATATTATATATTATATATATTTAATATATGTAAATAAAATAGAGACACTTAAAATATAGACATATGTTTAAGAGACATTTAAACATATGTCTACACAAAAATTTGTACATAAATACCACCTCACGCCTATTAGGCTGGCAACTATCAAAAAAAGCAACTATAATGTTGAGAAATTGGAGCTCTTTGGCACTGTTGGTGGAAATGTCAAATGGTACTGTTACTGTGAAAAACAGTATGGTAGTTTCTCCAAAAATTAAAAATGGAATTTCATGCTAATGGATCAGAATTAATATTGTTAAAATGACCATAATGCCTAAAGCAATTTACAGATTCAATGTAATCCTTATCAAAGTACCAATGTCATTTTTCACAGAATTAGAAAAAACAATCTTAAAATTCATATGGAACCGAAAAACAGCCCAAATAGCCAAAGCAAACCTGAACAAAAAGAACAAAGCTGAAAGCATCACAATATGTGACTTCAAAATATATTATAAAAATATAGTAACCAAACAGTCTTGTATAAATATATACACGTAGATCAATGGAACAGAATAGAGACCCAGAATAGAGCCAACTGATCTTGGACAAAGCTGACAAAATGTATGCTAGGGAAAAAACACCTTCTTCAACAAATGGTACTGGGAAAACTGGATTGCCATATGCAGAAGAATGAAACTGGACCCCTATCTCTGACCATATATGAAAAAAATCAACTCAAGATGTATTAAAGTCTTAAATGTAAGACCTGAAACTATAAAAATTCTAGAAACAATCCTTGGGCAAACTCTACTTGATATTGGTCTAAGCAAGGAATTTCTGACTAAGACTTCAAAAACAAGCAACAAAATCAAAAATAGACAAATGAGACTTCGTTAAACTAAAAATCTTCTGCACAGTAAAAGAAATAATCAACAGAGTGAAGAGACAACCTGCAGACTGGAAGAAAATATTTGCAAACTTATTCATCCAGTAAGGGACTAGTATCCAGAATACACAAGGAACTCAAAAAACTCAGCAACAATGAAAAATAAACACTCTCAGGAAGAAGTGGGCAAAGGACATGAATAGGCATTTTTCAAAAGAAGACATACAAATATCTGACAGGAATATGAAAAAAAATGCTCAACATGACTTGTCATGAGAGAAATGCAAATTAAAACCACAATGAGATACCATCTTACCCTAGTCACAATGGTTACTATTAAAAAGACAGAAAATAACAGATGTTGGTAAGGATAAGGAAAAAGGGGAACTCTTATACATTGTTGGTGGGAATGTAAATGATTACAACCTCTATGGAAAACAGTATGAAAATTTTTCAAAGAATTATTAATAAAAATAGGAATACCATTCAATCCAGCAATCCCACTACTGGGTATCTACCCAAAGGAAAAGAAATCAGTGTATCAAAAACATACCTGCACTGGTATATCTACTGTGCATTATTCACAATAGCAAAGACGTGGTATCGACCTAAATGTCCATCAACAAATGATTAGGTAAAGAAAATGTAGGCTGGGTGCAGTGGCTCACACCTGTAATCCCAGCAATTTGGGAGGCCAAGGCGGACAGATCAGCTGAGGTCAGGAGTTTGAGACCAGCCTGGCCAACATGGCAAAACCCCATCTCTACTAAAAATGCAAAAATTAGCCGGCCTTGGTGGCACATAGCTGTCATCCCAACTACTCGGGAGGCTGAGGCAAAGAATTGTTTGAACCTGGGAGGTGGAGGTTGCAGTGAGCCGAGATCATGCCACTACCCTCCAGTCTGGGAGACAGAGCAAGACCCTGTCAAAAAAAAAAAGAAAAAGAAAAAGAAAAAAAGAAAGAGAGAGAGAGAAAGAAAGTAAGTAAGTGTGGTCCATATACGCAATGGAATACTATTTGGCCATAAGAATGAAATCACATCTTTTGCAGCAACATAGGTAAAATTGGAGTCATTATGTTAAGTGAAACAAACCAGACACAGAAAGTCAAATATTACCTGTTCTTACCGATAAGTGGGTACTAAAAACTGTGTACACACAGGAAGAGTAGAATGACAGACACTGGATACTCAGAAAGGTGAGAGAGAGGAGGGGGTGGATGATGAGAAATTACTTAATGAGTACAAAGTATATTGTACCCTAAAAGTCCTGACTTGACCGCTACACAACCTATGCATTTAACAACACTGCACTTGTACCCTATACATTTATACAAAAAAAATTTTTGAGACAGAGTCTCACTCATTGCAACCTCCATCCCCTGGGTTCAAGCAGTTCTCCTGCCTCGCCTTCCTAATAGCTGGGATTACAGGTGTGTGCTACGATGCCCAGCTAATTTCTGTGTTTTTAGTAAAGACAGGGTTTCACCATGTAGGCCAGGCTGGTCTTGAACTCCTGACCTCGAGTGATCCATCTGTCTCGACCTCCCAAGGTGCTGGGATTACAGGCATGGACCATCAAGCCAGGCCTTATACAAATTTTTAAAAAGAAAAAAATTTTAAAAATGCTTTAAAAGAAATTGCATATCAAATTTTTCTCCTTTTAAGAGAAATAGACATTATAAAAGGTAGTATTTTAAATTTTCACATATTTGAAAAATAATTAAATATATGAAGAAAATAAAATTGCCACACAATCCAAGAATTCTGTCTCTGGGTATATACTGAAAATAATTGAAAACAGGGTTTTGAAGAGCTATTTGTACACCTATGCTCATTATTCAGCAGCATTATTCACTATAGGTAAAACCTGGAAGCAATCCAAGTGTGCACTGATGGATAAATGGATAGGCAAAGTATGGTCTGCATGCACAAAGAAATTTTTTTTCCTTAAATTCCTCTGATACAATGGAATATTATTCATTCTTAAAAAGGAAGAAAATTCTGACATATGCCACAACATGAATGAACCTTGAGGACATTATGCAAAGAGAAATAAGCCAGTCACAAAAAGACAAATGCTGTATGATTCCACTATATGAGATACTTAGAGTAGTCAAAATCATAGACAGAAAGCAGGACGACAGCTCCCAGGAGCCCAGAGAGAAGAACAGGCAGTTATCGTGTGGTGAGTATAGAGTTCTGGAAATGGATGGTGGCGATGGTTGCATAACAGCATGAATGTACCTAATACCACTGAACTAGATACAACGAATGGGTCTGATAGTAAATTCTGGCTGGGTGAGCTGGCTCACACCTATAATCCCAGCACTTCGGGAGGCCAAGGTGGGGGGATCACCTGAGGTCAGGAGTTCAAGAGCAGCCTGGCCAAGATGGTGAAACCCCATCTCTACTAAAAGTATAAAAATTAGCCGGATGTGGTGGTGGGAGCCTGTACTCGGGAGGCTGAGGCTGGAGAATCGCTTGAACCCAGGAGGCAGAGATTGCAGTGAGCCAAGATCATGCCATTGCACTCCAGCCTGAGCAACAAGAGCGAAATTCTGACTCAAAAAAAAAAAAAAGGATAGTAAATTTTATGTTATACCTATCAAAGCACAGTAAAAACTGGGAGGTTAGAAATCTATACAGAAATGCTTAGAGTGGCTTTATTCATGATTTCCCAAAATTGGAAAGAACGAAATGTCCTTCAACTAACTGGTGGATGGATAAACAAATTGTGGTGACTACTCCTTAGCAATAAATAGAACAGACTACTGCTACACGCACCAACATGGATTAATCTCTAACAGACTATGTTAAGCGAAAGAAGCCAGACTCACAAGACTAAATACTCCAAATAGTGTATGATTACAGTCATATGAATTTTGGAAATATCAGAACTACAGAAACAGATGAAAGATCAGTGGCCACCAGGGGCTAGGAGTTGGGGGAGGATTTGACTACAAAGGAGCATGGTGATTTTGAGGGTGATGAACCCGTTCTATAGTTTGATTGTGGTGGTTACATGACTCTACACTTTTGTGAAAACTCAGAGAACTGTACGTGAAAGGGTGAATTAAATTTACTGTCTGTAAATTAACTTCAATAAATCTGACTTTTGAAACAACGATAATAAAATTGAGCCATGTGGTGCTTCCATGACACACATCTGAAACAAAATCACACAGAAAGGTTGAAAGAATGGAAAACGATACATCAAACAAGCACTAACCAAAAGAAAGGTGGAATATCTATATTGACATCAGACAGACTAAAGGCAAAAAGCATTGGTAAAAATGAGAGTCATTACATTAAAGGAACAATTCCCTAGAAAGTTTCCCTATTTCTAAACACTAATAACAAAGGCTCAAATATACAAAGCAGGCTGGGCATGGTAACTCATGCCTGTAATCCCAGCACTTTGGGAAGCTGAGGCAGGCAGATGACTTGAGGTCAGGAGTTCAAGACTAGCCTGGCCAACATGGTGAAACCTCATCTCTACTAAAAACAAAAATTATCCAGGCATGGTGGCACACGTATGTAGTCCCAGCTACTCAGGAGGCTGAGGCGGGAGAATCACTTGAACCCAGGAGGTGGAGGTTGCAGTGAGCTGAGACCTCACTGCATTCCAGCCTGGGTGACAAAGCAAGACTCTGTCTCAAAAAAAAAAAAAAAAAAAAAAAAAAAAACTTGACAGAATTGCATGAAGAAATTGATAAATTCACACCATTACAGAAAAATTTAGCTCTCTTAGTAATGGGTCATTACTAAGCAGACAAGAAGTAGTGAACACACAGAAGATCTGGAAAATACAATTAAAAAGCTTAACAAGTATAGATAGAGTCCTATACCAATTAGACAATACATTATTTTTGAGCATACATAGAACAATTGCAAAACAAAGATTATGTACTAGTCTACAATTTTTTAACTAAATTTAGAAATTAATTACAAATAGGTAACTTTAAAAATTTCAAACATTTGAATTTTTAAATGGATATAGGTTCAGAAAGAGCTCAAAATGGAAATTAGAAAATTTATAAAACTAAATATACATATCAAAATTGGTACAGCTGGGCACAGTAACACATACCTATAATTCCACTTGGAAGGCTGAGGCAGGAGGATTGCTCGAGCCCATGGGTTCAAGACCAGTTTGGGCAACTTAGCAAGACCTAATCTCTAAATATATATACACACACACACACACACACACACACACATATGTATATATATATATATATATATATACACACACAACATATATAATTACATATATACACACATACACACTATATATATATACACATACACTACACACACACACACAGTGCAGCCAAAGTGATATTTAGAGGGAAATTTATAGCCCTAAATCTACATCTCAGACAACAAAATCAGTGCTGGATAAAACAAAAATAAACTATCATACCATTATAGTACATTCCAATGAAAAGAACAGTCAATTGTTTCTCTACATGCTTACCCTCTAATCAGAAAGTAGTTGGGTCACAAGGAAGAGAGATAACATATATAAGTGTCCAGCTTTGGCAAGGGAATATCACTGACTGAATGTTTATGTAACTGAAATTATCTAAAGAAGATTGAAATATTCATCTTTAATGTTTTCACATAATCACATTATCCATATTACCTCCTATTGCTCATGAACACACACATGCACACACACATAAACTGGCCTTTTTGGGTGGTGTGGAGGACCGCGCCATAGATTTTATCCACTCCACTATAGTGGGCTGAGGAGGATCAACTCAAACCATCCAGCATTGACCAACCATCTACCACGTGTAAGTTGCTATCCAGAATTCAAAGTTGAACAAAGCCAGCTTTGAGGAGCTTGAAGACCTAGTTTGACTAGAGGTCTAGGCATTGGAATGGAATGCGAAGAGTTAAGATTGGCAACATGAGTTGAGGTGAGGTCACAGTGAGGACTGAATGTCAGGGGAGACATGATAGTGAAGGTTTATGAGCAAGGAAATAAAAACCACGGCCACACTTAGGGAAACGGCATCCCAGAAAATCTTACCTTCTTGGGTCATAAAGTCATCTTCAGCAAAGATGTTCAAGTTGCCACACAGCCCGCAGGTTTTGTTGAAGTATCTGTCTGACAGCAGGACTTGAAAGTTGCCGCTGCCATCAATCCTGGCCACAAAGCCATAGGCCTCACCAGACAGCTTGTAGTACCCAGCCTCAGTTTCTAGATACAGCCCTTTGGAGGCATAAGGCATAGAGACTCTGGAAGGCAAAGGCTGAGTTCAGAAGTGGACCGCTCGTGCATTTTCTGGATGTCTCTCCCACCTTCTAACCCCAACCCCATGTTGTAGGGTTCAGACCATGGTGTGAAGTGGCTGAGGGCCTAGACCAGCAACTGGGAGACCTGGCTGTGTTCCAGCCCTGCTACTCACTTCCTTGGCACATTTGCTTCCGTTCTCTGGGCCCCAGCTTCTTCCCCTGAGAAATGAGGGCTTGTGCCAGGGGATCCCCCGGGCCCTTTCTAACTCTGACACTCTGGGCTTACCTTTGGTCCCCCTGTGTCACAGTACCATTGACAAACAAATGGATGTCAAAAAATTCCCCGAGATACACGGAGAGGCTCACTCTCTTGCCATTTTGGAAGTCCCCTGCAAGAGAAAAAGTCAATAGTCGCGATTATTACTCCCCTCAAACAATTAGTACATTGATTAAGAATCATCATCTACATAATCTTTTCTCAGCAGAAAAACGCCCCCAAAAGTCTTAACAAGTGAGCAACAAAAATCTCCCTAAAAATCTCATTTTCTCACCCATTTTTCCATTCATCTAAAAATAACTATTGAGTGACTTCTGGATACATAGCCCTCACATGGGCTCTTATATATCACAAAAGAAAAATGTAATAAAAGTATGATCTCTTGCTTATGGGAGTTTACAACCTGGGTATAAATAGAAACAAACACACAACATTGTAAGGCAGCAAACAACACTATGAGTTACTGGTAACAGGTGCTCTAGGAAAGTGTCATTCATTCATTCATTCATTCATCGAGACAGGGTTGTGTTCTGTTGCCCAGGCTGGGGATGCAGTGATGTGAACATGGCTCACTGTAGCCTCCGCCTCCTGGACCCAAGCAATCCTCCTGCCTCAGCCTCCCAGGTAGCTGGGACCACAGGTGCACACCACCACACCCAGCTAATTTTTTTTAAGAGTTCTCTGTGTTGCCCAGGTTGGTCTTGAGCTCCTGGATGCAAGCAATCCTTCTGCCTCCACTTCCCAAAGTGCGGGGATTCGGCATGAGTCATTCTCCCGCCCCCACCCAAGCCTAGCAGTGCTATTTAAAATGGTATCTTAGGACAGCTCAAGTCAGATTCCCTGGGCTGTTTATTTAAAATGGAGATTCATGAACCCCACCTAAGTTTACTGAATTTGATTATCCAGGAGTTCAGAGATCGTGTGGGTCAAAGGCCTTACACAGCACATGGAATTAATAAGGACACACTAAATTGTTGACAGGGGAAATGTCTGAAGATCCAGACACATGATAAAATAGGCTCTGGGAATGGTGTGGATGTGAGTGCTGAACAGGGCCACAAGGGTGACGGTGGCTGGCAGGAAAGAGGAAACACAGGCAAGAGACTTTTTTCACCGCATGACCAAAGCTTAGCAAGCCTCACACCGTTTTGAGAACGGCTGGGTCTTTGATATTCAAAGATAACTAATTGGTCATAAGAATGAAAAGAACCAGAAGGGGAAATATAGAGTCTGGTCTCAAGCCTTGGAGACAGAAATTGGTAAAGTTGGTCTTAAAAATGAGCAAATACCAGCCTGACCAACATAGTGAAACCCCATCTCTACTAAAAATACAAAAATTAGCTGGGCATGGTGGCACGCACCTGTAATCTCAGCTACTCAGGAGGCTGAGGCAGGAGAATCGCTTGAACCTGGGAGGTGGAGGCTGCAGTGAGCTGAGATCAGCTACTGCACTCCAGCTTGGGCAACAGAGCAAGACTCTGTCTCATAAAAAAGAAAAAGAGCAAATCTCTCTTCTCCTAGAAGGGATAGGGAAGTGTGGGCTTCTTCTCAGCAGGAAGAGGTTAAGATGTCTGTGGAACCAAGCCCAAAAGATCCACGAAAACAGCGAGCTGGGGCAGGGGCCTCCTCGCTCCTAGCCATGAGAGGAAGAGTCCCCAGTAGGGCTCTGGGCTGAACTGAGGCTGCAGGAAGACAACCACACACACAGACACACACACACACACACCATGCACACCGCAACACATAAACACTCCAAACCAACCAGAATGAGCTGCAGAATAGACTTGTTTCTGGCGGGAATTCAACAAGGGCTGTCCCATGTTGACAAATAACTAGTCTATTCTAGGAACAGTTTTGAATGATACGCCAGCAGCAGCAGCGACCAGGAAAGACACGCAGACCACCCACAGTCCCTAAACCGTGTTCTGCGTGCTCCAGATAAACGCAGCTGGGAGAAAAAGGAGGTGCGCACCAAGTGAAAGGGGACTTGTCCTGTTTGAGCCGAGGAGTCTCCCTTACTCTGCGTTCCCATCTAGAACAGTTTTTACAGCAAGCAAACCTTTAAAAGCTGAACAAACTTACTGACAGCAAGACATTGGCGAAAGAAAAACAAACAACGGGAGAAGTGATTGCGTAAATAGAATAACTAATTTTCAATTGTATTTCGTTTATCAGTAACGTTAGAATCTGAGAGAGGAGTGTATGGATCTTGAAGTCTTTCAACTTTTCTGTATGTTTGAAAATTTCCATAATAAAATGTTGAAGAAAAGTAGGACAACCAGGTAATAACCTCCAGTTTGCACTCCCTCCCAGGAGCTCTCCAGGGCATTGGGCCCAAGACCAAATCCCTCCCTCGGCCTTTCCTGGAGCTGGCTCTCTGAACACTACACACAGCCCAGAGTGAGCCCATTCGACAGGGCGGGGATGTACTCACACTCCTCACTGGAGACCTGCCAGAACAGAAGCCCCCACCTGCTGGACAGCAGACAAATGAGCCCAGGAGGTCTGAGGCCCCGGGTCCCTTATTACCACTGAGTCTGCCACCCTATCAGCGAATCCTCCTTCCATCCCATCTCACAGGGCAGATGGATGGGGAGTTCTGCCCAGCTTCGCTGGGTAACTCGGCCAATATCTCACCTCTGATCCAAAGGCATCTCCCTCCCGGAAATGGGAAAGGGACCCCGTGAGCCTCTCCTTGCAGTCTCTCCTTCTCCTGGGGATGCAGAAAGCATGGGTGGGACCAAGTCTGCCAGGGACTGTGGCTGGAGGATGGGTAGGGAAAGCTTCAGAGGCAGCCAGGCAGCTTGGGGCTGGCATGGCCCTACTCTGGGGATCTGCAGCACTTAGAGGCTTTCAAAGATGCAAAATCACTTGAGCAAGGTACTTGCTCCACAGGGGACAGAGCTGAGCATGTGCCACAGGAATGCCCGAGGTCACTATGGCTGGAAGTTTGAAAAGTAAGGCCTGCAAGGCTGAACCAACCAAGAATTCAGCAGAAGCAGAAAACGCAAACAGGAAAGAACCAGGAGAAGTGTGTGGGAGGGAAGGGGAGTCCCGCCCTCCTAGAGTAAATACTGGAGGAGCCTGCCAGTGCAGGCTGTGGGGCTCGCGGCCAGCCAGGTGGCAGACCCTGGGGTAACTTGCCCATCATCACCGAGCCAGTCAGTAATGACAGAGCTGGGACTGCAGCCCGAGTGCTGTTTTAAGTACGTGAAGGGCTTGCTCTGGGCGGCCCCAGGAGAGACCAGCATTAGGAAGTCCAAGCGACAAGCCGGGGCTGAGCCCCCGTGAGGCAGCGCCAGGCAGTCAGGGGAGGTGGTGCTGGCTGCCTGCCCCCCCCGCCCGCCCCGAGCTTCACCTGCTGCAGGAACTGGGGCTCCTGAAGGGGCTAATTTAGGTTGTGGTAACCAGCCCCCACCCGCCCAGAGACAAACCAAAAACAGCAGTCTAGGAGCAGGAGCGGGGCTGCCTCGTGCCCTTCAGTGACGACTGAACTGCATGAGGTGGAGAATTCCTGGCCCGTGATGGTGGAGGGGGGCTTGAGGAGCAGTCAGGCCACACCTGGAGCACGGGAGTGGCAAGGGAATTGGGGGTTTTGTTTTCTCTTGTTTTGAGGTCTTGCTCTGTCGCTCAGGATGACATGTAGTGATGTGATCACAGCTCACTGCACCCTGGAACTCCTGGGCTCAAGCAATCCTGTCGCCTCAGCTTCCCAAATAGCTGGAACTACAGGTGTGTGCCACCAAGCCCAGCTAATTTTTGTATATTTTTGTACAGACAGGGGTCTCGGTATGTCGCCCAGGCTGGCCCCTAACTCCTGGGCTCAAGCAATCCTCCTGCTTCAGCCTCCCAAAGTACTGGGATTACAAGCATGAGCAACTGTGCCTAGCCTGGCAGTGGGATTTTTCAAAGTGTAACCTAGAGAGGCCTACAACTCAGAAAAACATATGACAGCAGCAGGAAGGATCTAAACAAGCGGTTCTTAAACTCTTTTGCTCAAAAAGCATAGTAAAAACACAATTTACTTTATGACTTGGGACGCACACACACATTTCACATATTTACCCTTGCCAGCCAGGCACAGTGGTTCAAGCCTGTAGTCCTAGCACTTTGGGAGGCCGAGGTGGGCGGATTACGAGGTCAGGAGATTGAGACCATCCTGCCCAACATGGTGAAACCCCATCTCTACTAAAATACAAAGATTAGCTGGGTGTGGTGGCACATGCCTGTAGTACCAGGTACTCGGGAGTGTGAGACAGGAGAATCTCTTGAACCCAGGAGGTGGAGGTTGCAGTGAGCAGAGGTTGCACCACTGCACTCCAGCCTGGTGACAGAGGAAGACACTATCTCAACAACAACAACCAAAAAATCTACTCTTGGGCCGGGCGCAGTGATCCCAGCACTTTGGGAGGCCGAGGCAAGTGGATCATGAGGTCAAGAGATCGAGACCATCCTGGTCAACATGGTGAAACCCCCGTCTCTACTAAAAATACAAAAAATTAGCTAGGCATGGTGGCACGTGCCTGTAATCCCAGCTACTCAGGAGGCTGAGGCAGGAAAATTGCCTGAACCCAGGAGGCGGAGGTTGCAGTGAGCCGAGATCGCGCCATTGCACTTCAGCCTGGGTAAGAAGAGCGAAACTCCGTCTCAGTTAAAAAAAAAAAAAAAAAAAAACTACTTTTGCCGTGTACTATGCACTCCAGTATTTTCTGATGGTTTCTATCCTATTCTATTTTGCCTTTTTAAATGCTAGTTATAAGCATTAAACTAATTTTAGGACCCGTGGCTCATGACTCAGTTTGAAAAACACTGATCTAGACTGACTTCATTTTATAGACGGAGAAACTAAGGCCTAGGTTTACAGCAGGATTTCTCCACTGCACCACTCTTGAATTCAGGGCCAGCCACTTCCCTGTGCATGGCAGGAGAACCAGCAGCCTCCTGGCCTCTACCCACTAGAGGCCAGCAGCACCCTCCCTACAGCTGTGACAACCCAAAATGTCTCCCGACACTGCAAAATGTCCTCAGGGGGAAAATCCCCCTGACTGAGAACCCCTGGTTTCCACCGTGGGCATGGAGCAGAGCCTACACTCAGGCTTTTTTGACTCTGTCCAAATCCCCTTTTTGCAACACAAAGCTGCGTAACAGGGCATCGGAGTGTTCTAGATTGCGCTAACCACGAATGCAGCGAGAACTCCAGATCGGCCTTGCGCTTTATTTGCCTGGTTCCCTCAATGCAGAACTCAGGGGGATCAGATAATGTGAAGCCATTAGAAATCGCCAGTGAGCCCAGGAGAGACCCCTGCACTTCACAGACCTCCAGGTTAGCACTTCCTATAACACTTAGGAAAAGAGGCTGGCTATCACCCCAAAGAAGCAAGACAGGGCAGTGAAGCTTCTCCAGAGGCTCCCACCAGGCCTGATTAAGGGGCTGAGTGAGGAGTAAGCTCCCAGCCCATGCCTTAGAGCGAAAGGTATCTGGGACGGACCTTCAGAAGCAGGCCAAGAGCTGGAACCTCAGTCAGACGTGGGCGCTTTCTCAGGCTTTAGTGTGAAACTCATCCGCATTTCCAGTAAACACTCTACCTTCTAAGCCTGTGATTCTGATGCAGGTGATCCTTCCTCCAAACTGAGAACAAGGGTCCGGTCTAACCATGCCATGGAAACTAAGGGAGAAGTGACTCAGCAGCCTGTTGGCTGTTGTTGATGTCTCTCTCGGCTGGTTTGGGAGCCAGATCCTGCAGCCGTAGCTGAGGAAGAGCAGTCTCTAAGGAAGAGCACGAACCAGGACTCTCACGATCTCTCTCTGGCCCCTGTGTTGCCTGGCAAAGAGCCGAGTCGCCTTGGCCTTGAACCCCGGAGCCTGCCTCACCAGAAGCCAAGATCAAGGATGGGGGCCTAGCCGTGGCACCAGGTGGCCCTTCACGTGCGGACATAAACACTTTACCCAGGATATGAACAAGGGCCACAGGCACTCGGGAGGAATGTGGATATGCGTCTCACGGTCAAGGAGGCAGGATATCACCGCAGAACAATGGAACAGAAGGTGGGCATGTCCACGGAAACCGAAACTGCAGGGCCCAAGTCCTGGGCTCCCCTCCCCTGACCCGGTGCCCCTGGCTGCCCTGACGCACCCGTGCCAGCTCACCCCTCCCATTCTTCCTCTTCTCCCACATACCCCAACTCATCAACGACAACAGGCAAAGCAGCCACCCATTCTCTGTTATGTCAGCAGCGCGGTTTCGGTGGAAATGAAATCAATTTACACTAAAGTGTGTTTGATCCATAACCTGGTTTAGGCAAACAATCTCCCAGAAGATGGATACTTTGTGAGGGCAAGTTGCTGATAAGAAAAGAATAATGACCTGGTGGGGAATCCCACAAAGAGGTTTTGAAGTAGACAAACCTTCCATCGCCCTTCGAATTCCTCTGTGGCCACTGAAACATGGAAAAGGGTGGCCCGAGAGGCCAGACCTCTAGCGCAAACCCGTGTGGATCATGTGGGCCAGATGGAACTGAAGTGACCCTGACCTCGTGGAAATGCCCGAGGGCACAGCAGCCCCTGTCCCCACACGGCACTTCCAAGTGAACAAACACCCCGTGTTAAGCTGGCTGTTTTCAATAACTCAGCTTGGCTAAGCGGTCACACTTTCAGATAACCTGTCACCCTTGATGCTCACAGTATCTCCATTCTAAAGATGAGGAAACTGCGCAGCTACCCTCAGAGCACTCAGTAAAGAGGGAGAACGGAGAAGAACAGGGGTTTTCCAACTTCAACTCTGGCTTTGTCTGCGCTTCCATTTCCTGCCAGGGGCAGAGCCATCCAGTCCTATGGGATGGAAACCAGTGAGCAAGAGTTGATGCGCCCAGTGCTGGCTGGGCGGAATGGGCACGAGGGCTTCCTGAAGGAGGTGACAGAGACAGCGCAGAGGCACCAAAACAGCCTACATTTCCCCACCTGGGAGGGCTACCCTGACATGGGAGGGGTCTGGAATTCGGCTCAAGTAGGGGAAGGGAGCTTTTCCAACATGCTAACTTGGCTCTTTGAGCCCAGA
The DNA here is from genome assembly GCF_049354715.1 of Callithrix jacchus. NCBI lineage: Eukaryota > Metazoa > Chordata > Mammalia > Primates > Cebidae > Callithrix > Callithrix jacchus. The sequence continues at coordinate 19,729,318 of NC_133510.1, forward strand.
ACATGAGCTCTGTGCCTGGGACCAAGGTTATTAGCACGTGTTGTTTACAAACCCGTCTCCAGGCGGGGAGTCCAGAGCAGAGCTGAACTAACACAGATTGTGGAGTCAGACAGCAAGCCCCACCCGGACACCACAGCATCTCCATCAAAATCTTCCTCCAGTCACTTCTTTTCTTTTTTTTTCCTGAGACAGAGTCTTAATCTGTGCCCAGGCTGGAGTGCAGTGGCCCTATTTCAGCTCACTGCAACCTCCGCCTCCTGGGTTTAAGTGATTCTCATGCCTCAGCCTCCCAAGCAGCTGGGATTACAGGCCTGCGCCACCATCCCCAGCTAAATTTTGTATGTTTAGTAGAGATGGGGTTTCACCATGTCAGCCAGGCTGGTCACAAACTCCTGACCTCAGGTGATCTGCATGCCTCAGCCTCCCAAAGTACTGGGATTACAAGTGTGAGCCACCATGCCCAGCCTCCTCTGGTCACTTCTAACCCTCCATTTCCACTGACCCCAGAGCCATTACAGGTAGGGGTCTGTATCAGCTCTGCTGTGGTTTATAAAATGGGAAAATCTACTTAAAACAAAACTTGGGGTCACCCAAGGTAGGGAGGGCCTGAGTCATCAGCTTCCCAGGGGCAGGGGTGGGGAGTTCTCTCCAGCTGCTTTTCCAGTTCCTCCCCAGCTGCCACCTCTGAAGCAAGTTGGGACCCTCACGGTTGGTGTTCAGGATGGCCTCCTTGATTTGTCACGCCCTGGGGTGTCTCTGGCCTTTTCACTGCCAGTCTGGTTACCATGGCCAAGTCCGTTCTGCCTCCTACCTCTCTCCTTTCAGGACCATCTTGGCAAAGCACCAGTTTCCTCTCACCACTTCCCTGCTGCACAAGACCCTACACTAATTCCTCACAGCCTGCGGAATCGACTCAGATTCCCTATCAGACTTCAAGACCCTACACTGCGGCCTCGCCCGATGGCCCAGCCTCTCATCCCGCTCTTCTCCAGTCCTGCCCCTCAAAGTTTGGTTATCCAGTCTAAGACCAGCAGCAGCAGCTGGGAAACTGTTAGAAATGAAATTTTCAGGGCCCCTTCCACATCTACTGAGTCAGAACTCCAGGGGCAGGGCCCAGAGCTCTGTTTGTCACAGCCCTCCGGGTGGTCCTGAGGCAGCCTGGAGTTTGGCAACCGCTGCTCCATCCACACTGACCTCCCCAGGGCTCTACGTCAGGAGTATGTGCCCCTTCCGCCTCCCCACTTCTCATGAGGTCCCCCTGGCATGCAGCACCCTCCCCTGTCCTCTCTGGCCAACCAAAGCTCCTTCCCCAGAGCTCCTCACACACCACCACTCTGTAAACATCTTCAGGCCAGGCAGGGTGGCTCACCCCTGTAATCCCAGCACTTTGGGAAGCCAAGGCAGGTGGATCACAAGGTCAGGAGTCCAAGACCAGCCTGGCCAATCCTGTCTCTACTAAAAATACAAAAAAAATCAGCCAGGCGTGGCGGCACATGTCTATAATCCCAGCTACTGGGGAGGCTGAAGCAGGAGAATTGCTTCAACCCAGGAGGCAGAGATTGCAGTGAGCCAAGATTGTGCCACTGCACTCCAGCCTGGGCAACAGAGTAAGACTCCATCAAAAAAAATCTTCAGCACAACAGAGACTCCAGTGAGCTAAACACAAAGAAACACAGATGAGTGAGACACGCTCCTTGCCCCTGAGGAGCTCACGGAGGAGTGGGGAGGATGGCAGTGCCAGGAAGTCATATGTGATAGGTTTCCCAGCAGAGTCAGGGCAGGTGGCAAAGATGGTTTTGACCAGGAACAGAGGGAGCTCATAGCTACGCCAGGCAGAGCCTAGTCCAGTGCTGGGCACGCGGAGGACCCTGTGTCAATCCCCACTGACTGATGGCGCAGCAACCCCAGCAGCCCAGAGCCCAGATCTCAGGTGAGTGTCTGGGTGCTGTCAAAGACTCCCCCCCTTGACCAAACTTGAGTGGGGGCTTCTGAGCCCTCTTCTAGACTAGGCCTTGGCCTTGTGCTCTGTCCTTGGCCTGCTCAGTCCAGTTTTAACAAGAATCCTGCTGGGTCTACTTAGCAAAGACACCCCCCCCCTCAATATGTAATCACCCTGGCCTGCCTTAAGTGAGACACCCGTCAAGCTGGGTCAAACAGAATCTCTCTTACCCCTGACATTTCCTCTTTGAAATTTTCCATCACTGGCCCCTTCCCTCCTCCTTGGCCCTAAATCTTCGCTTTTCCTTGTTGTATTCAAAGTTGAGTCCTCTCTCTCTCCCCCGCTACAAAACCTCCATGGCAGCAGTTCCTCTTGAAAGTCTTCCCTACTTGCTTTAACAAGTGTCATGAGGCTGAGCATGGTGGCTCACGCCTATATTCCCAGAACTTTGGGAGGCCGAGGCAGGCAGATCATGAGGTCAGGAGATCGAGACCATCCTGGCTAACACAGTGAAATCCTGTCTCTACTAAAAATACAAAAAATTAGCTGGGCACGGTGGTGTGCACCTGTAGTCCCAGCTACTCAGGAGGCTGAGGCAGGAGAATTGCTTGAACCCAGGAGGCAGAATTTGCAGTGAGCTGAGATTGCACCATTGTACTCCAGCCTCGGCAACAAGAGCAAAACTCCACCTCAGAAAAAAAAAAAAAAGACAAGTGTCATGAACACCTTTTCTGTAACAGCATGAGCCTGTCCATTGTGATCTCTGTTACCCCAAGGCTGGGGTCCCTATGTTTGCTAGGTTTTTTGGTGTCCCTCCCTCACATGCCACACACCTTGGTTAGTTTTTAGCATGTGGAGGTCACCAAACCATAATCCTCCATCCCTGCCCCTCCCAACCTCGTCAAGTGTCCTCTCTCCTTAATCCAGAGGAACATTCTGTCAGTCTGAGAGGCCTGGGATCAAAATCCAGTTCCACCTTTTTTTTTGAGACAGTCTCGCTCTGTCGCCCAGTCTAGAGTGCATCTTGGCTCACTGCAACCAGGTTCAAGCAATTCTCCTGCGTCAGCCTCTCGAGTAACTGGGATTACAGGCGCCCACCAGCATGCCAGGCTGATTTTTGTATTTTTAGTAGAGATGGGGTTTCACCATGTTGGCCAGACTGATCTCAAACGTTTGACCTCAGGTGATCCACTCACCTCGGCCTCCCAAAGTGCTAGGATTGCAGGTGTGAGCTACTGCACCGGCCTCAGCTCCACATTTTATTGTGTCAGGCCTTGGCCTTGGCCTTGTGCTCTGTCCTTGGCCTGCTCAGCCCTGCTCCATGGGCCTTGCTTCTCCATTGGTAAAACTAGGGTGACTGCAGCTACATCCCAGGGCTGTTGTGGGGATGCAGGGACAGTCCCAGTCCTTCTCCAGGAATACAGGAGGCGCTCAGCATAAGCTGATGTTCTGATCCACAGGCCACCAAGAAAACAACAATGAGTCTTCCCTTTGGCAACGAGTTTCCAAAGCACCTTTTCCAGTTCATCATTCTCCTTGATGCTGTGTTGCTTCCAGGGCATCACCTGGACCCAGAACAATGGACACAGCAAACTACTAGAGAAGATAAAGACTCTCTTCATCCATCTCACCAGGCTCCCGTGGGCAGAGACCCGGGGAAAGCCAGGAGGTCTACATGTCATGGAAAGGCTGTTCCTCAACTTGTTCTCAGCACTGACCTTTCAGCTCAGGCCCTGTCCTGAGAGCAGGACTCCTCCCGCGACACCAGGGCTGAGCTCAGCCAGCCCTCCGTCTGAATTCCTCCCTGCAGTGCCAGAACTCACCGATAATTGAGAAGGAATGTTTCTGGCAGTCCCCTGCCAGGAGGTAACTGCAGTATCCCGCAAAGCTGTACATGCTCCCATCAAAGGTGTTGATGACGTCACTCCCGAAGAGGCTGCATCGGGCCATGGATGACCTGCCACGAGTCCCTTCTGCACAAAGGATCCCTGGAGGGAGAGGCCACAGGTTGGGCTGGTGATCACAGGCCACAACTGGGACCATCAGCTCAAACCTCTCTGCCCCCGTAGAAATTAGATTGTTTTTGATAGAAATTGGGCTGTGGGGAGATATTTTCCATCCTAAATGAGACTAAACGTGTTACTTTCAGCTCCCAAATATGACCCCACATTCATAGTAATGACTAAGGAAGTTTTTCAGGAAATCTATTAGTGTTAATAACATTTACTTACTGATTTAAAATGTCATCATTATTAAAAATTTGGAGCATACAGAAGAAAACGTAAAGAAGTTGGCTGGGCATGGTGGCTCACACCTGCAATTCCAGCACTTTGGGAGGCCAAGGTGGGTGAATCATCTGAGTTCAGGAGTTCAAGACCAGCCTGGCCAACATGGCAAAACCCTGTCTCTACTAAAAATACAAAAATTAGCCATGTGTGGTGGTGCACACCTGTAATCCCAGCTACTCGGGAGGCTAAGGCAGGAGAATTGCTTGAGCCCAGGGGGTAGAGGTTACAGTGAGCCGAGATCGCAGCACTGCACTTCAGCCTGGGCGACAGAGCCAGACTGTCTCAAAAAAGAAAAGAAAAGAAAACACGAAGAAGCTAAAACCATCTGTAACTTAACATTCAGCGATCATTAGAGTTAACATTTCAATGTTCATCTTTCCATTTTATTTTACAGCATATGCACAATTGCAGGTTTTTTACACATTGGTGACCACCTTGTGCAAACTGCTTATAACTTCTATTTCTCAATAGATTATAAATAATTTGTCATGCTATTGTATATACTTCCAGTATGTGGTTTTTAGTGGCTGCATCATATTTCGCATTTAAATGTCTATAGTACAGCCCTCTATTGTTAGGTTCCTAGCATTTTTCCACGTTTTAATATAAACAGAATGCAATGAGCCCCTTTGTACATAAATTTATGATTATATATTGAGCAGGTTAAATTTGAAACAGATCAGACTGTGTGTCTGACACATAGAATCTATGAAGTGTTAACTCCTCCAGGGTCACATGCTAACTCCTTCACTGACTGCAGGGGTGTGTGTGTGTGTGTGTGTGTGTGTGTTGGCAGGTGGGGAAACAGTGATAAGTCTCTAAGTTTCTGGGTTCCCTGGCAAAAGACTCACCTGGTAGGAAGATGCAGAGAGTGTGACAAATGTATATTTCTTTCCCCAGACTCACCTGTGGGCAGCAGCTGGATGCTGCTGACCTGAGAGATCTAAGTGGAAAGAGCTCAAGGTCAAAAGTCCCCTCCTGCCATTCACAGGCTCAGAATCTTAGCCAGGGAAGGGTGGCAGTACGATGCAGTGCAGTGGAAAGGGACCCAGTAGGGTACGGTGCACCGGCCTGGGACCCAGGAAGACTGACCTCTGATTTGGCTCTAGGAGACTCTGGAGCATCATTTCTCCCCTCTGACCCTCAGCCTCTTCATTTGTACCATGGGAGGGTCAACTAGGTGACCTCCACAATCTCATCTAAAACTAATAATCCATCCAAGTCTTGGATTCCTTCTTCCTCGTCCTGTGCCTCCATAATATAGGATAGTTCTGTGCCACCCTTGTGCTTCTTAATTCCCCAACAGGAGATGACATTTGCAGGTACCTCATCTCTGGAACACTGGTCCAGGGTGGGAGCTCTGCCGAACCTTCACAGGAGACCACCAGCATGTGCCTACCTGGGGCTTGGCAGACAGGTGAGCTCCAGACACACCTGCTTATTCCCAGAAAGGGGTCACTTCAGATGGCCCTGGGGGTGGGGAGTGAGAAAATGAGGCCCTTTGGTACCTACCTGGCAAGGTGAGGGCCAGAGCAAGCAGCACCCTGGCAAATCTGGCAGGAATCATCTGCAGAGAAGCAAGAAACGTGAGCTGGTCAGTGTTGCCCAGGTAGGAGGCTGCTGGAGAGGCCACTGTCAGGGCATGCAGTAGCAAAAACATTTCTTCAAAGCAGAAGAAAAGATTGATCTCTGTGACCCCCTCTTCCCCTTTGAACATGGCCTTCTGGCCCCCCAAAAGCTCGTGGCCAGTGCCAGGCCCAAGGATAACAATCGCTGTGTGCTGGGACCTGTGGGAACCCTTAAACAGACAGCAGTCCCAGCACCAAGACAGGTGGAAAACCCTGCCCTCCATCCAGGCCAGCCAGGCCACTCTCACGTCCCTGCCTCCTGAAGCAGCTGGGACCTGACACACTTCATTCTTTCCTGCCTCTGCATCCAGACTGGCACGTAGGAACCGTCTTACACTTATGTGCCCACCACAGCACCCCAGACATAGAGAATGCTGAGGAACTGCCAACTTGACAGTTGGCCCCCAACTCTGTACCACAAGCGCCTTCAGAGCAAGGGCTGTCTCCCTTGTCTCCAAGCCCCGAACCTGGCAAGATGCTTAGCACCCAGATGTCCAGCAAATGTTTGCTGAGCTCATCTGAAAAAATGGACAGGAGTCCAGCAGCCCTGGATGCAGGCAGGCATCTCCACTGTATGACCCCCACAAGAGAGGGACAATTGGTCATGGTTGGCAGAGCATACCCCCAAGTCCCTTAGAGCCCTTGCTGTAGCCCCTCTCCTCTGGAAAATGTTGTTAAATGAAGTGCCGAATCTGTTGCCTGAGATTCACTGGGGGGGTGACTCCTCTCCTACCCAAGGTCCCATCCGGACACAGGTGAGATAAAGCCAGTCTGTGATGTATCTGTGAAAGGGACACTGAGATGTCAAACAAGACCAGGTCTTGATCTCCGAGCAGGTGTCCCCTACCAGTCCTAAGTTAACACAGGGACATTCAGCTGCTCCCAGAAGGTTCCCACAAGCGAGGGCAAAGCTCATTCCATCTCTTTTGAGTGAAGTACTATCAAGCGGTAAAACCCACTGCGTGAAGAAAAGCAGCCCCAGGACCCTCAGAGGCAGGTAGAGGAGGGAGCATTAGGATCATCCCTCGCTGAATTGAATCACCCCTCCAAACAAAGCCCTTCTAGTCCAGGGACAGAGAACCCCAGCTCCCCAGGAGCAGGGATCAGTCAGGCCTGCATCTTCCTCCCACAACTGAGCCAGCTCTTCTTCCAATGGCCATACCTTCCCCTGCAAATGAGGGCTGCAGGTATCTCCAAGGTCCCTGGGAAACTCACCGCTGGATAATGGGGCCGCCCACCCTAGGCCATGCTCCCAGCCGCTACAAAGGCTGAATCAGGTCTGCTACAGCTCCGGACTGTCTGGCTGTTATGTAGCCCAGGAGCTGTGGAGTCCCCACTGCTGGGGGAGATAAAGCCCAAGCTGTGACATCCACCAACCACCCTCCCTTTCCCACCACAATAGGCTGTGAGCTGCCACAGCAGGGGATTGGCCTCCTCCTAATTACCAAAAGGAAACAATGAAAGGAAATGGTATTAGAAGTACCTCCAAGCTGATAAAGCTTTGTAGCGTTTGGAGGGAGACCTCCTGGCAGCTGCCTTAATGAACCGCCTTGCCCTCCCCAAACACCCCCAACCCCTGCACCCCAACACTTGATTCCTGGTCTTCCCAGAGTGCCCCACATGTGCGGGATAACCAGGAATGCTGGTTTTCTCGGGGCAGGCTGATCTAGGCAGTGGAGAATTACACTAGAACAACACAGCTTCCTGATCCAGCTTCCAGGCCTGGACTGCAGGGAGGTTGGGAAAAACACCCCAACCTGAGCCAATTTCACTGCTGTGTTCAGAGGAAGGAGAGCACTCACACTTCCTATGCACCCAGGTACGAAGGAGCCGGTCCTGGCCCTGACAAAAACAGTCCCTTTGGGTCATGGCCAAGGCTGAATGGACCGGCCAAAGACGAAGGTCTTGAGCACAAGCCTAGGCCTTTGTAAAATGGTGAAGGTGAGGAGCGATGGTTTGGGTCTAATACTTCTATTATTGCTAGATTTGAATAATTCTAATTCTCAAGGATGCTTCCACCCACTTCTGGTACCCTGACTTTACACACACACACACACACACACACACACACACACACGCACACACACACACACAATTCTTCTTCCCAGCCTCCCAGTCCCAAAAGCCTAATTCTCAACATCATCTGCTGAACGAATTCCCACTAAAAGAAGTAACTGAAGAAATGGGCAGGAGTAGGGGAAGGTGACTCTCGTGCTGGGATTCCACTCAGTGAGATGCGCAGCCCGAGCCACGTCTGGGTATGGAGGACCTCCTCACTGCTTCTCCACGATAAGCCTGCCCTACCACTATGAGAAACCACTAGGTTCAACCTCCTCCCTTCCCGTATACATCGCACTCCACCACTGCCTTTACCATCCCAGGAGAGGAAGAGGCACACTCCCAAGGAAGAAAAATGGCACAGAGGCAGAAAGCATGAGGCAGTAGAAAAGGCCATCGGAATTTCCACTTCCAGCTTTTAAAAAAAAAAAACAACCTGAAAACCCTCTCATTACAAAATAACTTTAAATGCTGTGCTAAATATAATAAATGTTCTTTAAATGCACAGCTGATCTAGGAGGAAAGTAAGAAATATCTTCAAGGGTCAATGAGGAAAAGGAGCCTAAATGAGCATGAGGCAGGGTAGGCCCATGGTGGGCCAGTATTGGCCAGTCTGGGAACCCTCCAGATTTGAGGTTGCAAATTGCAAGAATGGGAAATGTGACTACCAGCCTGACCCACAGGGAGAACTAGAACGGAGACCTCTGCATA